>NW_016690218.1:2294909-2551259 GCF_001604755.1 Lepidothrix coronata
CAGGCGGGTCACCTGATCATAAAAGGAGATCAGGTTGGTCAGACAGGACCTGCCCTTCCTAAACCTGTGCTATCTGGGTCTGATCCCTTGTCCATCCTACAGGTGCTGTGTGATTGCACTCAGGATGATCCGCTCCATAACCTTGCCAGACACTGAGGTGATGTCTGAAAGTGTGTTGATTGTAGGAATATTAGCTCCTATTTGAGTGGTAAAAAGTGGTGAGGAAAGATCAGCACACTGTTCTGGGATGTGAACGGATGTCCTGGATCTAGTAGGAGTGGTGTGAAGGGGTTACTGCCTGCATTGCTTGCAGCTGCCTCAACAGCTAATTCTCACAGCACTTGACTGCTGAAACTGTTTCAGACTGTTAAAAACATAGTTTATAAAGTAATACTACAGGAAGGGAATGTGCCACTTCTCAAAACAGAATGCTCTCATGTTGTCAAAAAAAGTAATGTTACCAAATGTTCAGAAATAGAGTAAACTTCCACATTAGTACTAGAGCAGGATTCAGCAAACCTCTTCAGCACATGGTGAAATTTAAAGTATGATCATGCTTTACCATCTTGCACTTCACTTCATCTTCAATCCAGTGAGCACAGGGACCTGCTGCCACTGTGTATATAGCTAGATATAAAGAAAACTATGTGGTTTCAGAAGAAATCCCAGTCCCCGGGATAAGACAAATTCTGTTTCCTTCCATTTCCTAACTTCAAGTGGCCTCAGCCCTCATGCACAGGGCTAAACGTGGATCCTAGAGACATTGGATAAGAACACCGAGCTCCAGGGATCAGCTAAGTTTGCAGTCTCATAAAATTATGTTCGGCTGTTGAGTTTCCTTAACTCCCACAGGAATGAGTAAATCTGGCTCATGGACTTAGTATACTGACTTTCAAATCCCAGAAAAAAACTCACTATGACCAATGACTAAGCTGCTTGCAAACTGAATGTGAAACGTAGCAAGATCTTTCTGTTTTATCTATATCATACACATTCTTTCTACATACTATACAATAGCAAATAACACTTCAAGCAGCATTTATTCTTCTATGTACTCTGTTAAAATCATTGAAAATGTAATATGCAATACAATTTCAGTGGTCTTTCTCGAATTTAACTATTTAGCCTAAATAGTTCATAAGATTTATAATGAAATACAAATAAAGCATCTTTTTTAACTAGAGAGAAGTTATTGGGACATCAGTCACTTTTTTAGTGGGAAGTGGGAGTATTTAATTCTGAGACACAGGCTGTAAGCTACTATCATGAAATGAAGATGATGAAGGAGTTGTGTACCCTGTCAGACTACTTTCTCCCACTGCATATCTGCCTCTTGTCCACCACGAAGGCCAAACCAGAGGAAGGAGTGAGCTGCTCTTCCTTGATGCTTTTAAAGAGATGTCAGCAGAGAGCAGCATTTGCAAGTGATGGATACACATCAGGCTGGGTTTATGCACTGAAGCAGCATATATCGAGCCAGGTCCTATTCCCAGTTTTGCAGATGTGGATTTGCAGTAATCTCTTTTGATCTATTTTTTATTTTATATATATTTTCAGTTCATAATTAAGTTTATAACACTCGACAATTTTACCAGGTTATGTGTTATCATGGCTGGGCTTTGATGATGCTGTGATTTTGAAGCTTGTTAAGGAAATGGAGGAGAGACTTAACTGGGAAACTAAGCAAATCTGGTATCAGAGTGAGACTTGCAAGTCAGGATTGAAGGCCTCTGTTTTTTCTTGGTTTTCAATGCTGTTTTACTCTGTATTAATATCTTCCTGGTTAAAAAGTACAGTGGTCTTGTTGAACTGGATTTCTTAGATTATTATTTTTGTCTGTGTCCAGGATTTTTAAAAATCCTCAAAATATATTTTCAGACTCTTTCATACTTTCCATAGATATGTATATGGTATATGACACTTAAAACACTAAGAAATTATTTTTTTCTTGTAGACTTCCTTATAAAAGTGTGCATTCTTCTTTTATCTAAATTGTGACTAATGCAGTCAATGCATTTGCCTTTATAATTCCACACTCTTAATTTTTTCAAAGCAAATAAATGTTTAATTTGCCACTTTGTGTACAATTAAGTGGTTTTAATTTCTCAATTGTTTTTAATTTGCAACGCTACAGAAGCAAATATCCAAACACCACCTGATTTCTAATAAGGCATGCAGATCTCGAGCAT
This sequence comes from Lepidothrix coronata, assembly GCF_001604755.1. Lineage (NCBI taxonomy): Eukaryota > Metazoa > Chordata > Aves > Passeriformes > Pipridae > Lepidothrix > Lepidothrix coronata. The sequence continues at coordinate 2,297,099 of NW_016690218.1, forward strand.
GAAGTTCACGCTGAGGGCATAGTGGGGAGACAGTTATTGTTGCAGATTTAATTCAATAGTTGTTTTCTTACTGTTACAATGAAGGATACCTACCCCAGATGGAAGAGGAAAACAAAATGCTGAAAAAAACTGAATATCTCATCTCCAGTCTGTACCAGAGAGTACAGCTTGTGGTAAAAGGCAGGTATATGTGTGTGAACCATATGACTGCCGTGAGAAAGACAGCAGTGAACTATGAGATTGTGCATGACTTTGAATTAGACTCTGTGCTAATGTTTTAATTGCAGTTAATATCCTCCTAGCTGTAGTTCCATTATACTAAAAGTCTGACTTAGAGTTTATTGTTACTATTATATACTGCCTCAAAGTAAAGTTGAACCTCTTCAAACTGTCATCCTCTACAGTCACCTGTGGCAGGAAGCTCTAGAAGTTCATAATTCCCAGTCTTCTGTCAGAGTTCTTTTTTTGATTCCTTCCCCTTTTTACAGGAAGGCAAAAATTTTTCTGAGAGAATGCCTTCTTACAGGCAAACCTCCATTCCCGAATTTTGTAGATTGTATTAAAACCACACTTGGGATATTTTAGTCTAAATTCCTTTTTTAAAAAAAGTTGAAGTTTGTCTATCAGTTTCTTCTCAATGAATTTTGAATTAATTTATCTCTTGCATCTAAACTTACATGACAGTTGTACACATCTGGAGGATGTGAACTTCTCAGTTTGTGAGAAATAAGGTTTTTTGTAATGGAACCTAAATTTTCATCAGTTCTGAGCTGTGCAGAATGGTCTCCATCCCAGACACCATAACATACTCAGTTGCTAAGGATTCTGGCTTTTATCACAATACTTGCTGCTAACAGTCTTGTTTAATTAGGAGGTGATTTGAGAGAAAGAAGAGAGGAGGAATCCAAGCATGAAGATGGAAGATGGAAGTATTTCTGGGAAGTGATTAAGGAGTATTAAAACACCAATTAGGAAACTGCCACTCTTCATTAGTTTCAGCGTTCATGGTTCAACTTATTTTGTATTTGTGTATTTTGCTCTCTCACCTCTTTTCAGAAGGGAAAGCTCTTTTTAGCACAGAAATGCTAGAATGCTATGCATTGGTTGTACCATCCACCTCTACATTCTACTTCTGCACTCCTTTTTTTAGGTTTTTCTGACAAGTTTCTGTAAGAAATCTTCTCTGCTCCAACTGTGAGACTGTGAAGAAAGGATTTATTGAACAGTTAGCTCCTATTCCCAAATCCAAAGGAAGTCCCTATATCCTTGAATTAAGGAAGATAGAGTCTCTATTCATAGACTCGAATACATGGGTGTATGCAGTCTGTGTATGCTGATAAAGCAAAAAGAAGGTGACATCCAGGATCCCATGCATGCTTTGTGGCCAGGAGAGCAAATCCCCCTCCATCAAGGTCACTGCCAAGGCCATGGAGCAGGAGCTCTGACAAGCACGGATGATCCCTTGCCCTGAGTCCCAGCAGCTGCTCTGTCCCAAGGCGTGGCAGCCTCTTCAAGGTGTCTGTCCTTTGGGAAGAGAATGGGGTGATGCTGTGTACACAATGTAGGGTTTCTCTGAGGTCATGGTTTTCTCCCGCTTACACTTCTGATTCTTTCCTGCATCCCACTGCAGAGGAGTGACTGAGTGAGTGGCTGTGTGGTGCTGAGCCAGGTTAAACTGCAACAGCCTGTGAGCAAAATAGTTACCTACTGATGGTGAGAGTGCTCATCCTTCCTCTTTTGTCAGGGTGTGGTGTCCCCTGTATCCCACTGGGGTGCACAAAAGCATCAGCAGTCCAGATGCTGTTGAAGCCACTTCAAAGGGTTTCTGATGTATTTATCCCGGCTAGTGAGAAAACACATTAGTTTCAGGAGAAGAACAAAGATGTTAAGGAACAAGATTATGTTTAAAGAATTAATAACAATGTGTTGCTGAAATGTAGAAACTACTGAACAAAACTCTGAGCATACTGCATCAGAACTGACAAGACTTCAGATCAGTCTATTCTCTAATCAAAGCCATTGTCCTTATGAAACCTTGGCAATAGTGTTCTGCACTCTTTATCATATTAACTGAATACCTTTATTATTCTTTCGTTAAAACTTTAGTCAAATTTCTCTTTACCAGTGTGAAATACTTTCACACTTTCTTTCTTTGTTTGCAGGTATCAACAACACAGAAAGCCTCCAGAGAACTGGCTCTGTCATCCTTGGGGTCACCTCAGCTGGCAGACCATTTCCTGCTGGGAAGAGGAAGGCAGCCTAAACATTATACAGAGGTCAGCAACAATTAGTACTTAATATGGTAATTCCTGGTAAAAAAAAAAAAAAGCCATGTAGACTGGACCCCTGTGATTTTCAAATAAACATCACTTAGTGATGTTTAAAATTTATATTAAAAATTTTCACTTTATGAGAGCTGAGCTTTTGCCCTAAAAGTTGGAAACTTTTGATTCTTTCAAAGTAAACTAACAAGGCTGTTCATGAGCTTGTGTTCTGTAGGATTTGTCCTTTGAGTTTCATTTAAGATGTAACAACAAATGCTAATGGGCACCAGCTCTACAGACTTGAGACTGAATTTCTAGCATTCTGCAGGGCTAGTCTAGAACCTACAAAGAGAAGTCAAATAATATTCTTCAAACAATATTAATAAAAGACAGATGAGTTTCATTTTATTTAAAAGCATGACTTTGCTATACAAGTCCAACTGTTGTTGGACTCCACTAAAATGTTCTGTGTCCTAGTTTTTGAAAAAGCCAGAAGGGAGAAGCACATACTGGCAACAAATATGCAGTCAGGTGCTTGGTCCAGCTCTTGTAATTTTTTTTTTTTAGAAAATGAATGTGTTTCATGTAACACTCTGAAATTATTCACAGGAAAGTATTTTGCCAACACGTCGGCAAAAGGTTGTGGTCCACAGTTCACAGTGGCTTTCATTATCTCCTATTATCAAAAAATGTTAAAAGCAGCAACTTGGACTAACTAGCCTAGAAGTAAACAGCTTTCATTCCATTGAACTACAAGAGGTTCTGAAAGAATGAAATGAGCAATAGGAGGTTAGGAAAGGAGAAAAATTTAAAAAGTTGCTGGTCAAAGATTTTATTTTGAGAAGTCAGAATCTCAGTTGTCCTACGGATGGTTATGTCGCTATTTGCCTCTATCTCTCAGCAACTCCAGTAAGTCAATAGCTGTCAGAAAATGCCCTTTGCCATCTGTCATTACTGGTTATTCATAAACTTAATGCAATGCTGAGGAAGAGTCTGGGCAATCAGATGACTAAATGCCTGGTGCCTTAAATAGAAATATTAAATAATAATTAAAACTGTCAGCCATTAATGCATAAATACAAACATGCACACAGAAATTTTTTCTCATTTTCATTTCCAGATTGCTGAAAAAGTATTGAGCTGACAAAGATATATACCACTGATTGATTATTCATGCCCATCAATGCTCTCATTTCTCTGGACTGCAAGATTCAAGCTGAAAGCAGTATCATGAATAATTTTTATATTCATAGAGTAAACTGTGTATTTGCAATCCAGTAAAATGGTGCTGCTGCTGGCACAGATCATCCATAGGAAAAGGGAAGGATCTAAGGGAACACAAAATTGTTTGGTATTAAAAGCGATGATAACGCAGAATTATAGTAGCTGTAATAATAAAGACAAATCTATTCTATTGTGCATCCAGTAAAAATAAAGATGATGAAGCTGCACCCACAATTCCAGTAGAGTGATTTTAGCTCTATGTCAAAAGAAATTTTAGAAACTTCCAGATTTCTTATGAAATATCGTGTTAGTTTCTATAAACTAGTCCTCAAAGTTAATCCAGGATTTTTGAAATTAAATTCTCACTGAATCTCACAGAAATCCACCTTGTAAGCAGGGTAGCTTGTTCTTAAAAAAGAAAAACAACACCTAAGCACTGTGTTGTATTTTCATTAACTGTAATCACATCAGGGCATCATTTGAATTCAGTCATCAGGAGACCACGGAATCACATTCCTTTGAGCACAACTCCCATTTTGTCTAAAGGAGGGAAGCAGAGGTACATCAAGAAGTGCATTGTAGCAGCACAGTCACCATCAGCTCTGCATTTTGCCTGCCTTTCTGCTGAAGCTGAGGACCTGCATCCTTTGTGGGCTGGAAACTGCAGCTGAGCTCATGTTAGATATGAAATGTCCAGTAAGAAACCTCTCTCTTGATGCAAACTACAGTCCATCCTTAGACAGGTTCAAAACATCAAACAACCAAATGTTATTAAAAAAACAGATGAACATTTATATAACAATATTTACAGATAAACAGGAGAAATGATACAGAAAAAGTAACATTTTTTACAAGAATCCTGAGATGGTCTAATTGTGACACAGAACAACTAAGGTACCTTGCTTCTAGTTACCCACATATTTGCCTCAGAGCTGGTTCCTCTCCCCAACCCTATCAATGTACCTATGTATAGGAAAGTTCACCTTACAGTAACTAGGAGATACAAGAAACTTTTCTTATGCTAGTAGATGATAAATACACACATGTTACCTCAGGCAGAAACACTCATGCACGCAAAGATGGCACCAATGGCCTCATCCTGTTCCCCCTCTGGATGATCAGGATGAAGGTCCATTAGTGGAAAAGATATACATACATGTACACCATGGCCCTAGCACATGGCCCGTGGATCCTTGTGACTCCAGTCACCCCAGCACAGAGACACAGACATGCAAACTGGTCTCAGGCAACTCCAGACCCCTTGGTCTCACCAGTAGCTGGCTTGGACCTCCTGATCCCCCCTTGTGACATTGATCTCTCCAGTATACGGCCCAGACTCACAGTCAGCTCAATACCTGGCTCCCAAACCTCTTCTCCTGCCTGCCACTTGTTCTGCTTGATAGGTTGCTAGTGATTGTGCCCTGGCATATGCACCCAGGTGATGGGTACAGACCCCCAACCCTCCCATTGTGGGCACAAAGACATGTGGGCCTGTATTGTGACCCATGCTCCCCACCTCAGTTGCTGGCACTTAAGTCTACACATACACACAGACACAGAGAACAGAGAGTGCCCTCACTCAGAACAACAGTCAGAAATGCTGTTTAGTGAGAAAATGGAGCAGATTTCACTCACGAGGCACAGGGACAGTCATACTGACCAGCTCTGCCTACACATGGCTGTCCTTTTTTATCCCCTTATCCTTCTGTTTTGTCATACTTGTCCCTCCTCAAACCATGTTGATCCTTCCCTTTCCCCATCTTTGCTTCCTATTCTAAACATTCTATGATAGCTCTTGCACAATTCCCAAATGTTCTTCTCCTGTACCATGTTCCATACACCCAGGTATGGTGTTCCATACCCAACCCTCTGTCTGAGTTACTGGGGCTTCCCACATCTGCCATGGTGCTTCTATTCTTCCTTTTGCCATGGAGACGAGCCTTTAATCACAGAACGTAAGACAAACTTTAAAAAATCCCTCAAAATTAATTATGATTTATGTATTGAGTAAATTCTTATCAGATAGTTAATAATTTATAGGTGCTTCCTCTAGAAGGTGTATACAAAGGTCACTGCCTGAGATACAGTTATTTCTATGCAGAAATCTGACACGCTCTCACTAATATTACAGATATATTGTTAAAGAATTTCAACATTTGAAACCATATAGAAGACAAGGAAAGGGAGGTTTAATTGCAAGAAGCAATCCTTGAATTAGCATGACAGACCAGTTTTGCATAAAATCACACCGTGAGAGATGATCTGGGACTCACTTTTCTCATCTCACAGGAACACTGAATGTTTATTTAATTTCTTTTGCTGACAATTTTTTAGTTAAATCATGTCTGGATCACCTCTTTTCCAGTCTTGATAATTACTATGGGCATTTCTAATATAAATTACATCCTGCGTTGCTGAATGCAGTTTCAAATTATTGGTCTAATTAAGGAGTCTCAGACTCACAAAACATTAATTAATCATGAAGCATCCAGGCAGTGTGTGTATATGCGTGCTCAAAATGAAACAGCTAGAAAATTTTTCCTTGGGACTTGTTCTTCTTAGACAATCCATTCTAAGGAGCTCATAAGACCAAAAGTCATTGTTTTCCTGGCAAGTTTGCCCAGTCAAAAGAAGTACATCCAAGTACTCTGCAGCATCACATTCCCAACAGCCAGCAGGAGAGCTGCTTCGTTGTGTGGAATTGCTTTGTTCCTCACCCACTGCCTGTCTCCGCTGCACGGCTTCACACGCACACGATGTCAAACACAGCGGGGAGTGCTGTGCCTGCCCTTTTCCTCTCATGCAGCTTGTTCTGACATGCTCTAAGTTATTCTCATACTTTGGAAACCAACAACGATGTGCTGTGCTCTGTGTCTCAGGACACAGGGAAACCATCGCTGAGGTGCCACAGCATTACCTGTTCCTGTGCAGCGGCTGCTTGTCTGGAAGTGCCACACCAATGGTCTGGTCCCACACACATAATTCTGAACAGCAAAACATAAATGCTCTGGTTAACTCAGAGCTAGTTTCACACGAAGCCAGCCCTCATTTTGCCTCAATAGGGAAATTTCTTCCATTTTGATTTATTAAAAGCACCTGATTGGGTTATTTTTCAACTGTTATGATCTTGGACCGATCATTCAGCAGAACAACAAAACTCATCTCCCTACAATCCTGTGAATATGTGAATATATGCATCCTACAATAAAAATTTCTCTAGTGACTGAGGACTATCTCTTCAGCCTCCAATAATGTACACCCGGAAAAGCAAAATGTACAGGGAAGGTGATGAACTATAATGCTGGGAAAAAAAAGGTTGGGTCTGAAAAACTGACTCCATGCTAAGTTAAGCAGAAAAGGATAAGTGTCTTCCTGGCATCAGGAATAGAAGAGGAAGTTTTCTACACTTGACCAGGACACATTTAACAAAACCACAATGCCAATTGAATAAGAGTACAGAAGATACGTCCAAGCTGAAAGAGAAGTTAAATAGATACAAACCTGAAGTTGTACCTAATTTTGTCATTTACTGTTGTTATTCAGTGAAAATTATAGGTCTCCCATCCAAAATCTCACGATTTTAAATTGTTATTTAATACATATATTTAAATCACTTATTTCACCTTTTTAAAGAAAGACCTTTTTGTGCATATAGAGGACAATATATTACTACAACTTTGCAATTAATCTTCATTAAAGAAGGTTAAAGTAGTTCAATATCATACTTTTCTTTAAAACTGAATGCAAGATATAACAAATGATTTGTTTTATGACCACTAGCTATGCAAAGACCACATTAATTAAAACAATGTGGACTTTTACACTCACATCTCATATATAAATTGGTTTTAGTGAACTTAAATTGATATCTCAGTGCAGTCTTGTGCCAATTAAAATATGAACATGAACATGTAGAGCAGTAGCAGGAGTGTGTAATGCTCTTCAGATCCTCTGTGCTGTCGTGTATTAATGAATGCTGAGACTAAAGGTCATTTTTGCTTAAAGGATCCTTTGTAGTTAAGAGAGAATGTATCATATGAAGCCCATAAAATATGCTAGACCACTGTGAAACCACTGTATTTCTCACTGACCATCACAAATTCTTATCAGCCTTTTTCTCATCAATCTGCTTTTGGTAACAAACAGCACCAAATGCAGAGTAAGGAACTGCAGACCTGGACTTAGTGACAGGACAAGAGGAAATGTTTTAAAACTGAAAGAGGGTAGGTTTAGACTAGAGATTAGGAAAAAATTCTTTACTGTGAAGGTGGCAAGACCCTGGAACAGGTTGCCCAGAGAAGCAGTGGATGCCTTATCCCTGGAAGTGTTTAAGGCCAGGTTGGACGGTGCTCTGAGCAACCTGGTCTAGTAAAAGGTGTTCCTGCCCATGGCAACGGGCTGGAATTAGATGATCTTTAAGGTCCCTTCCAACACAAACCATTCTATGATTAATTTTAGGAAATAGTTTTTACAACAAATGACAATTATGTAAAACTAAGTTCAATAAGTTGATGTGCCAGGATATATTTTGCTAGTAAAAGAAAAAAGTGAGATTTATTAAGCCATATAAACATCACAGATCTATAGTTTGCATTTTGTATCAGGGAAAAAAACATCAAAACTTTAAGAAGAATAAAACAATTCCAAGTTAGTCTGGGGAAATAGAAAGTAATATAGATAAAAGTAAATGAATTGTTTTGAAGAAATAGTGTTTGCCCAACACTACTTCTAAGGACATAATTCAAGATATTTAATGAAAAGGAAATCTAGGATGTTAAGGCTTCTACTCAAGAAGCTAAGAAATAGTATCATCTAATAACCACAGCTGCACAGAATCCAAAAACCACAGAGGTAGTAATTTTCACTGCTCAGTCCCCTCAATCCTCTGAGTAAAATTCAGGCTATGTTGAAGTTAATGGGGAAAAAAAAAAAAAAAGAGGGGAAAAAGCAAAATACTCCACAGTCCCAAGTCTGTGCAGGGCCAGAGCTGAGCCTCATTCAGTTCTCTGAACTGTTCTTTTGCACAAAGTTTCCACCCACAGATCTTTCCCAAATAGGGAAAGAACTTGTGAGGTGCTTGTACATACACATGTTCTGTATAGCCTCTGAGCTGTTAAACCTCAAATCAGAAATACAACCCCCAAAGACTGGAAATCCTGTGTGATAATTTTTGTACTATTGCAGGTATTCTGATGCTATGCACCAGCAGCCACACGATTGCCTCCATTAATAGCTAATCAGACCCATTACACTTAGTAAAAACAAGTCAAAGTTTAAGCCACCATGGAATACTCAGCCCTTGGCTTCAGTGCATGAATGAGTTTGAAAGGAGCAGGCAGTTACAAAAAAACCCCAGATTTAACTACTAGCTTGTATTTTTTTTTCAGGGAAGAAAGCATAACAGAGTAGTTTGGGCTTAGAAGTTTTGATGGATTAAAAGGTAGAAAGAAGCCAAATGAAGAGCAACTTTGGGTCTTATCTTTACTGTCCCGTAATGTGGAATTTATAAGCAAATTTAATTAAATAACAGATACAGAATGATCAGACTTCAGTCATGACAGCAACAAGCTCCTGCAGTGCTTATAATTATCATTTATTCTGTGCCATGAGACAGGTCTGATTAGAAATTGAAATGAGCAAGCTCCAGTTCAGGATTGTACTTGTCACGATTATTTCACTCCTGTGCTCTGAATAATTGCAAGCTTCCCAGTCTCCACACTTGGAATTGTGTTTTCTTGGAACTCAGATGAACAGTAAGAAACATATATGGACAGACAAGAAAAATGTATCATTTTCAATTCTCCTTGATACTCATCTGTCCTTCTCCCTTGTTAGGTGGATTTCTGCCTCTATTGCATTAATTAATTTTGCCTTATTACCTGTCTGCTTCTCTTGCCATCTTTGTTCTTTCCTCCTGATTCCAGAGCACAGATGCTCAATTTATAACTTTATCACCAAGTCCTTCTAGTTCAGTGAGACAATATGAAGACCCACCAAATATTTATGAGTTATGCTCAGACATTGCGGTAACACATAAGTACAGCAGCAGCTCTTGGAAGCAGCAACTGCTGACCCTTGCCAGGCAACTCTAAATTCCACTTAGGCAATTTTACATGCCAAGAAATAAGTCACAGTCTGTTGCACATGTTAGTTTGTGCACAGATTTTGCCATTCACACAAGTGTTCTATCTAGTCCCTTTTTATGCAACAGTTAACTCTCTCTCTACATCACATTTACAGAAATTGTACAGTTGCATTTAGACATACAGTTAATATAGACCATAAACTAAAATTACATTTCTTATGTGGTATTTCCTAATTAATAAAAAAAACTCTGACAAACTCTGATGCTTTGTTAAACATATTTCCCTTTGTTTGATTTACACTATAATAAAGCTGTCAATGTTAGTGCAGCACTTAAAAGGTCTTCTGATCCTTCCTTCTCCTGGAAGCCTCAGTCTGAATATGAAGCACAGCACCTGCATTAGTATTCACTCTGTGCATGGCAACATTAACCTTGTACCTCAAGTGGTTTTAATATTTTAGAGACATGAGGATTAAACTCCATGGGAACATAGAATGTAATAGTGGCAGGGTAATAGGTGATGAATTAAAAGAGGTAAAGAAAAAGTCATGTCCTGTGTGATCACACATCTTCATTAAAATGATTTTACTGTAAAACCAGTTAATTATGCAATAAGTAATTAGGCAATTATTCTTTAAATTATTCTTTAAAACTTTCAGAGAATGTTTAATTAGTGGATATCTGATAGTGATATAGTGATAGTGATACCTTAGGGGATAGCTGATGATTTTTTTAGTTCCTCCATCACCTGCTGTCTAATCCACGGTGTGTCAAATGTCATCACTTCATGGGATGAAGGACCTGGATCATGAGTATCCATAGTCCTCAAGCAGACAGCAAATATCTAATCAGTAAGATGGAATTCTTAAAGTAGCTGTGCAGACCTATTTTCAGGTTCAGACTGTTTATCCTTCATCTCTGTCTTCTTGAATCTTCAGCTTGAAACAGGGATAAGAGCTGAGGCAATGTAGATGCTGGAGAAAGGCACAGGGATACAGCCATTTGCTGGGCCAATTCCTCCTGTGTGGCAGAGTCCAGCACTACCCCTGTGTGTCACATCTTTGTTTTAACACTAATAGAAGCTGGAAGTCTCCTAGATTCTATGAAATCATGTATGGTGCATGAGTAGAATGTTTTTTATGTTATAGGAATAACTGTTCTGTGCTATAAAAATAATAAAGTGGCTGCAGTAGAGAGAAATGGGTATATTACTCATGAAATACAGTCTTCCAGAGTGATGGATGATTCAGATGCTTCAGAGCAGGGACTGAATTGTCCCTTCAAACTGAATTCTTGCACCTTTAGCTTTCCTGCTTTTCTCCTGGATAGAGTTTCTTTTCCTCTTAGTAGCTGGTTACAGTGCTGTGTTTTGGGTTCAGTATGAGAACAGTGTCGACAACACACTGATATTTTGGTTGTTGCTGAGTAGTGCTTACTCTAAATCAAGGACTTTTCAGCTTCCCATGGTCTGCCAGCGAGGAACTGCACAAGAAGCCGTGAGGGAGCACAGCCAGGACAGCTGTCCTGAGCTGTCCAAAGGGATATTCCATACCATGGAGCCTCATGCCCAGTACATAAACTGGGGGAAGTTGGTCAGGAGCCACCGATCGCTGCTGGGGGAACAGGCTGGGGATTGGTCAGAGGGTGGTGAGCAACTGTGTTGTGCATCACTTGTTTCTCCTAGGGTTTATTCCTCTCTTTTTGTTATCTCCCTTTTTGTTACTTTTATTACTACTGTTATTATTATTAGTAGAAATAATAGTAACATATTTTATTTTATTTAAATAAATAATGTTCTTGTCTCAACCCACAGATGTTACCTTTTTTCACTGGGGAGGGAAGGGGAGTGAGTGAGCAGCTCCATGGTCCTTAAGTTATCTGCTTGGGTTAAAAACTACATCAGTTTATTTGCATTTGTAGCATTTTTTTGTATTTTAGCAATTTTGCAGTTTTACCATTTTGTGTTTTTTTCCTAGTTTTAGCATTTGTGTGTTTCTTAAGTTTTTTGCTTGTTTGGTGGATTTTGTGTGCTTGTCACATTTTATGTGATGTAGCATAGTTCCTTCATGTTATATACTATTTTCTGCATTTTTTGCATGCATGCGGGTTTTTTGGTTTTATAATAGGATTTTGGCTTTTGTGTTTTGCATGCTTGGAGCAGCTTGGTGTGTTCTGATGTTTTAAGTAATTTCTGATATTTTAGTGTGTTTTAGCATGTTTTATCAGAGCATCTACAGCATTTTTTTGTTTGGGTTTTTTTTGTGTTATGTGCACTTTTTACTTTTTTTCACATTTTTTAGTGGTTTTAGCAGTAGAACATATTCTTTTTGCCTTTTTCCAAGCTTCTTAGCAGCAATAAAAACAGCAGGGAAGTGAATCTGTCTGCAGGCTATATCAGGCTAATCATCAATTAACTCATATGTGAAGATAAGCCAGCATATTTTCCCCAAGATACTACCGAAGCAACAGAGAAAAGTAGAGAAAACATTCTCAAGAACAGCATATTTTTAAAATTTATAAATGGAAATTAACATTTTTTTCTTATTTTTCACCTCCTGTCTCTAGAGAGTATTTATAAATCTTTCCCACTTGGAAATGAGGAAACCACATTAGGGCCTAGGCAGAATATTCTCAAATTACAAATAACCCAGCAAACAGTTTGGTCTCATTATGAAACTAAAATTGTTTTCTGAGAACATAGATATAAAATTGAATTCTTTGGTATCTATCACAGCTTGAGCTCAGATAGTAAATTTAATGTATAAAATTAACAGCAATTCTAGCTTTATCATAGTGTCAGAGCACAAGTTGTAGTAAGAGTTTATAGATGTTGCTTTGAACATGTTTTCTGGTCTGGAGATAGGAAGGGACTTGCTATTCCTACAATAAATAAAGTGCTTTTACAACCAAATACAAACCAAGTCAACTCTAAATCAACTATGTTCTTTACCTCAGTATTTTAAAGACCCTTGAAATTTCTGGCTTTTTCACATCACTGGTGTGAATGACCCAGTCCCACCATGGGAACCACAGTTCAAAATTTGGAGAACAGAACAATAACATCTCCTTAAGAACTTACCAAGATTTCAGCCAAACTTCCTCATAGAATAATAAATTCCTAGCGTGTCATGGGGGTTTTGTTTTTAACTGCCTTTTTTTTTTTTAAGCTAGAAGTATAACAGAATTGCTATATCACTGTGTAAGCCCAATGTGTCTAATAAATTAAATACTCCAAATGAAAATGAATGCATTTTTGCTCCACTATTAGAAATCGTTTCTGTAAGTCAGATCTCAACTTGCTGGGTTGTTGAGAGCAAAAATTGCACTTTGGTAATTGAAATGAGTTATCACGTGTCAGGTACCAATATTAGTCACGAGTTTTCATTCTCAAACAGATTCTCTAGGGAATTAACTTCACCAACCTAAGCCATAGGATTACAGGAGCACTATTTTAGAGAGTGCCTCAACAATTATTTCCCCCTTCACTTGATTCAATGTGAATAAAACTAGGTAATTCTGATAACAGTCAGCCAACCAGTGTAATCACTGGAGCTATCAAGCAGTCAGACCTGGAAAACTTCTATGCCATGTGTCACAACCTACAGGTCTATGGACAGTTCAATGTGCTAACAAAACGCATCAGGTTTCTTGCAAACAGAATCTGAACTGACAAACTTGTTGGGCTATTATGAAAGTAAGGACTTACGATTTCTTAAAAACAGTGCCATTCATTTAACAGCGCCATTTTTAAGGCTTCTGCTGCCTAGATGGCTTTCATAAGAAGAAATCTGATTTGTTAACCATTCAAAATCCTTTGATTTCAAGGGACACAGCATTTGTGAGCTGTGATATTGATAATATTGTCTCTGATATTTCCCACATGGAAACTTCCTTATTCATTACAAAACAGGATATTTCAACATTCACCCAATTTTGGAGAGAGGGGAAATCAATGTTCTTAAAAATGAAGTGACACCTCATTGACAATAAGTCATTAGAATAATCAGAAATAAACCCAGGCTTTCCTGTCAAGTATTTAAAATATTAAAATATGCTGCCTCTCTTCATTAGAAAAGGATTTCTTTTGTAAGTTAAATGTGTCACATTCAATGTATTCGAATTCATTTACAAGCTACTGATAAACCTTACAATGCAGTGTCAAGACACAATATCTTGATCTCTATTGTAAGGATGAAATAACAGCAGTGTAGAAATGTTAGGCCATCTGACCATGATTACATACTGAACCTGTGTCAGAGTACAATTGTTCATCTGCTCCTCAAGTTTGCAGCAATGACACGGAAAATATACCTCAAAAAAGGTAGATTCAGATCTGTTCAAACGACCACCTACCCATAAGACTGATTACTAAAACAAACCAGCCTCCTCAGACTGGAGGAGCAGAACTGGCTGTTTAGGAAGAACAGAGCTTTTGCTTTTTTCTGAGTTTTCCCTTCCAGACCCAGAAATAAGAGAATGATAAGACGATCCAAATTCTCTGACTCCAAAAAGATTCAGTCCAGATTTTAAGGCCAGGGCAGTTTCGGTTTTATCTGAATGCCTTTTCTCATTCCCTGAGATGCCTTGAACACCAGAAAAACAACCAATTACTTTCCATGTAGGGTGTTTAATGACTCCAGTGGGAGTTCCAGCAGCTGAACCTGCTCCAGGAACTTAACTGCCATGGATTCAGATGTTTCTGTTTGTGGTTGCCCAGCCTGCATCAAGCCAGAAGTAGCAGAGGTAGCAGATGTGTGCAGGTCCCCAGACAATATGAGTTCAAATGTAAGCTAATTTTCTCCACTGATGATTAGGAAACACACATACAAACCCACCTTGTCAGCAGACAGGCAGGAGCAGTATCTTCAAGAAGAGAAATGGTGCTAAGCAGCTTGGTAAGTGGCTTGGAGAATTACTGCTAAGTCTCTGCAATGAGACCTGGAAAAGCAACTCCAGTCACGGGCAGAGACCTTTGCTTGGGTAAGTTGATGGGCCATTAAATACTCCAGTTTCTCTGCTATGAGTATGAGATGGATTCAGAACTTATACTTTTTTCGTACTGTCCTGCTGCCCTCTAAAGGTAATTTTCTTCATCCACTTTTGTGTTCCTTCTCTCCTCTCCATCTTACAAAGCCGCGTCTCTTGGCTTGAGAAATTGGGATGAGTAACACTTCTGTTGGAGGGTGTATGTCTTTCAGACACCCTCCATTATTTCAGAAATAATGCTTCAGCTGCAGAGCAAAAATGGTGCCCCATGGCCCTGTTTGGTCAACAGATTGTATGTTGCAAGGGCTAACACACAGCTTTATTTTAGTTTCAAAAGCAGCTGTTTTGGATTCCAAATCCAAATGAGGAATTGGTCCAACTGGACATCTCAGTTCAATCTGCCCAACTGGCTACATGCCCAACTGGCAGCACAGTTGGAGAGCTCAGAGAAGACTTCTGTCATGACAGCTGTAATTTAAACATTAAAAAAAAATAAATTCACAGTTGCATGTGAAGCAAAATGATGAATAACACAGAGAATACAAAAATGTTGTTCAAATCACCTGAACTAAAAAACCATGAAATTATGTTATCACAGAAAGGGAGAAAGTTTGAGATGAGGCTAGAAAAATAGGTGAGCAAACCCTTAGAAATCTGGTATTCTTGACTAAAAAAAAGAAGATTATGTGGTTCATCAAAGAATTTGATAATGAATACTGTAGAGATGATACATCAGGAACTTCTGTCTTGCCAATCTCATAAACAAAGGGAATCAGGACTTTCAATAAAACTGCAGTGAAGACTTGGAACATAACCCACCTCATCCACACTCTGCTGTCTGAGCCATGCATGGACATCTCAAGTAAATACTCAAACTTCCAATTTTTTTGTGAAAAGTTGTAACTCTAGACATCACCTGGCAGAAATTAAGAAGACAGGAAGCTTTCCAGGAAGGAACAAGGAGAAAGAGCCAGAAGTTCAGCCACCATGACCGATCAAGGAAGTAAGATCGATCAGGAATCCAACCAGTAAGTGGAATCTTCAAGTGAAGAGGGATCACTAGTCACAGACAAATGAATCACGAAGACTGACACTATGAGAGTTTCCTGAACATTCTGGAGAAACTATAGAATCAAAAGGCAGGCTTAAAGGAGTACATATCACTTTGAATATTATTTGGTCTCCTCTTTCACCCACTACTGATGATGCAGTTTTCCTGACAAATTCAGCTCTGCACATACAGCCTGTTAAGTCATCAGTGACTAAAACTGAAATATGCATAGTTGGGTAGAATTGATAAACATCTGTCTGTCCTGAGAGGATTAAACAACTTGTATATTTTTGCTGCACCTCCCCAGTGTTACTCTATCACTTTGATATATTGCTGAACAGAAACACTGGAGAAACAAAGCTAGAATTGGCAGAGTAGCCCATCA
The DNA here is from genome assembly GCF_001604755.1 of Lepidothrix coronata. Classification (NCBI taxonomy): domain Eukaryota; kingdom Metazoa; phylum Chordata; class Aves; order Passeriformes; family Pipridae; genus Lepidothrix; species Lepidothrix coronata. Next base: position 2,313,094 of record NW_016690218.1, read on the forward strand.
CTTAACATAATAAGAAAGCTGATCTCAGCCTGGTCCAGATACTTGCAGCTCCCCTTGGGAACTGCTCCAGCAGTCAGAATCAGTGAGGCAGGATGGAGTCCTCCCAAGAGCCCATCGCCCCCAGGCATTGGCAAGGACATGGCAAAGCAGCTCTGCTCTATTTTGGCTTTGTAGAGTGCCAAAAATCTTTTGTAGATCAGTTGCTTTGTCTTCATGAGAGACTTGAAACAAGGCAGCCATGCAGATATGCCCCAATCCAGGTGAAAAACTATATCCAGGATTTCTGCAAGTCATAAAGTTACCGGGCAAACTTTTAAAAGGACAAGTTATTTTTGTAGCCAACAATACTGGTGACTGCAAAGGTTGTGTTAACAGTAAACAAATTTCCAGGTCTTTGAGTTCTCAGTAGTTCTGACTCTAGCCTCTAGCAGAACGAGGCACAAAACCAAAATGACAAAATAAGAAATGACAAAAGTAATGTCCTCATTTGAGAACACACTATTTATCTCTGTTAAAATCTGTACCATGCTCTGGGAACAAGATATGTGCTGGAGATAAAACTGTGTTTCATGGATGTCAGAACATGCTGCAGAGAGAAAACAGAGTCCTATAATCGAATGAAAAAAGCATCATCAATTCATAATTACTCCCAGTGCTCCAGGATAAGAGACTGCCTCTAGACACTGTCAGTGGATTCATTATACTTACAGCAACAAGATCTATATCTATATCATCCATATCTATATCTATAGATAGACACAAAAATTTTTAAAAGGATCTCTGGAATCTCTCTGGCAGCTTTTATTGGGATTTCTCTAAAAAATATACTTGTAATATCTGGTACATAGTTTTTCATTTACACCAGAGACACAGGAACAAGACTTTCTAATCTGGTAATGTATCAGTGCTCAGCACTGGGCTGAGTGCTCATAGAGAAAAAACAGTAGATACAGTCACAGCAAATTGCCTCTGAACTTTTTTGAAGCTTATAAAACTGCTATTACAATCTGAAGAAAGCTTGACAACGTTCATCAAAGATTCATCGCTTGTTGTTGTAGACTTCAAATGATGAATGAGAGAAGTTACATTAAAATTCTGTTGCTGCCACTACCACTTCAGGAAGCTTTTGGAGGATAAATACTACTACTTAAAGGCAATGAGTCACATTTTCCAATACAACCTAACAATCTTATTTAATAATTAACTTAAAGGGACCTTGTCTGCTCTCATAAGGCAAAACCGTGCTAGAAAATATAAAGATTCCTTCACAGATATTCAAAGCCAAAGCACTGGCTGCTGCTGGAAAAAAGGCAGTCCTCTGGATGACAGGCAGGACTGATCAGCTTTAGCTTTCTCCTGCAGACCTTGCTAACTGCATTGAGGTTTTCAAGGCTAAAGAGCCAAAGAAGGAACACATTCAGGGATTGTCTTCAACAACCCTTGAAAAAAGGCTCTCAAATGTCCTGAGGTGGTGCGGCTTACAATGACCCCACAGCAGCTCCTCTGAACCTGCCAGCAGCACTTGTCAAAAATGTATTTTAAATTAACATCTTAGAAAAGCCTATGTGGTCCAGAAATACAGCCTTCTTTTCTTGCTCAGTATAACCCCATAAGTAATATTACTGTTTGGACCTGCTATAAGTGGCAGATACACAAAGATAACAGAAGAACACTTCCCTTTGTTTATTATATTATCAGGCAAGAATTTATTTAGCTTCTAGATGGCTTGTGTGTGTGCGTATCAAGGAGCATGTAGTTAAATAACAAAGGCCTATAAATGGATGATAAAAGGGATATAAAAAAACTTTAGATCCCTTTAGAGTTCATCTCATGCAATCTCTTAGGCAATATATACATAAGCATAGGAAAAAAGTCTGCTTTAGGGCTGAACCTGAGGATCTAGAACCAAAATATCAGGTGGCCAAATTCAAGGGTGATATAAACTGTGGTGGAAGAAACAAGGGTTAAAACATGTATCTGCTTTGCAGAAGTTTGGCACTGTTTAATATACTGACTTCCCAGGTGGTTCTGCTTCCCTTGTGATTACAAACACCGGTCCCACAGTGAGGTTAACCTGTGAACACTCCGCAGAGGCTGCAGTGCAAATTCAAGGCCATTGCCAACCCCCGTCAGTGACCTGCATGACTCCACACCATGAAAGGTGGCACCAGTGCCTGCAACTGGGACACGTTCCTGCCGGTGAACACAGCTCCACTGTTCTGCAGCTAGGTTATATCTATAAAAATATATCACCCTTTGCCAAATTGAGGCAACTTCTGTGCTGTTGATCTGGCCTAATAATGTATTTGTTCTAATGCACATTTAAACACCAAACTCCTGTACAAATGCGGCTTTATCCATATACCAGGATGAAAAGGATTTCTGTCAAAACAGCTGATTTCCATTTGTACCTGGTTAAAACCAAAACAGGATAATTTTATTCTCCAATAAATGTACACACAGATGAATAATTTGGATTAAAATCAGTGTCATTGTTTTAGTCTGAGCTTGCACCGGATTTGTTTTCAGTGCAACACCAAAAGGTGCCAGGATGCCACTGCATCATAAAAGAACAGGATAAAAGGGTAAAGCAAATAGGAATTAGAAGGGTGCAAAATACTGAAATGGGGAACTGTTTTGATTATTTTATTCTTTACATTTTAGTGCTTTTTGGCAGCATCAAATTACAGCATTACATGCATTCAGAGCTAAAGCACACTTCAGTTTGTCAGTAGGCCCTAAGGCACAGCAACAGACCAGGTCAGGTACCAATCTTGGTGACACAGGAAAAAATACATTTTGACTAATTCCATTGAATTCTGATGTTTCCTCCCATGATAAAAAGTATTAATTATTTAGGATTACGATACCATCTAGACATGTAATTCCCAATTTCAGCTACGCAGTGCCAGGCATTACTCAGAGAAAGAAATGGCTCCATCTCACAAGAGCTCATAATCTAAACTGACAAGACAGACAAAATGAGGGAGAAGAAAGCGCCATCACCTCCAGTTAGGAGACTGTGAGCTGAGAGGTTAAGTGCCTGCCCAAAGTGACAAAGGAAGGGTGGGTAACAGGCAAGAGCTGAACTCTCATTTCTCAGTTCTGATAATTCAATGATGAGAACTTAATTTCTTAAAAAAGGATTATCTGGCTTTGCCTTATTTTTATATCCGTTTTGGTTAGTTGGTTAGAGTATGTACCCTGCAGTTAACAGAAGTGAGCAGACTGTACTCAAATAACACTTTAAAGTGCCTAAAGAATTCAGGAGTCTAAGGGTTCATCTGTTGGGAAAGTGAATCTAAAAGAGCAACAAAGGACCAAAGAATACATTAGCTATACTGCATCAACTTCCTCTGTGGGCACTTCCAGTGCAAACTACCTGTGAAACTGCAGACTTTGCTTTACAAGGTTGTAGTGTATTGAGAGCAAACACAAGGACCTGGTGAGGAATAGCTACCATGAGCCAAATTCTTACTGCTCTCTCCTGAGTACTGAACTCTTGGTATATCGGCAAGTCTTTCATCTCACTTTCATGAGGTTTTTAGGATTCTAAGTAAATAAACAAGTATTTGTGAAAATTACACTTACACTCCAATGTCATTTAGGAGATTTTGAAATTTTTATCAGTGTAGAGAAGTTAATAATTTGAAACACAGTTTCCAATTCTGTAGATGTTCTATGGTCATTCAAGAACAGAATCCAAGTCCTTGAATGAACACAGCAATGGTCCATCTGGCTTCAGCTGCCATCACTAATAGCAGCCACCTCTAAACATTTCAGAACAAAGTGGAAAATACTTTGTACTAGATAAGCAGGTGATAGGGTAAATAATCTGCTGAACTCAAACCACTGGCAATTGGATGGCTCCTGAAAGCTGTGGGTTTCTAACTCTTCTATAGTTTTATTCTTTCAAATGTAGCTACGGAAGTGTTTGTTATTTGCATAAGGGTATAGGTTCAAATGGAACAATACTGAATATTGGGTGTCCTGATACTTGTATCAGTTGTGGCAATGTGTTCATTGATTAAAATATTTATCTTTCTTTTCATATTTTGCATCTGTGCCTCACATTTTCTTTCAGTGCTCCCATTGTTTTCATCTTATAAGAAAGGATACATGGATTTAGTATGCTTTTATATGTACTAAATGGGGCCTCTGGTGGTCTAGTGGTTAGGGTGCAGGACTCTCACCGCTGTGACCCGGGTTTGATTCCCAGCCCCCNACACAGATGAATAATTTGGATTAAAATCAGTGTCATTGTTTTAGTCTGAGCTTGCACCGGATTTGTTTTCAGTGCAACACCAAAAGGTGCCAGGATGCCACTGCATCATAAAAGAACAGGATAAAAGGGTAAAGCAAATAGGAATTAGAAGGGTGCAAAATACTGAAATGGGGAACTGTTTTGATTATTTTATTCTTTACATTTTAGTGCTTTTTGGCAGCATCAAATTACAGCATTACATGCATTCAGAGCTAAAGCACACTTCAGTTTGTCAGTAGGCCCTAAGGCACAGCAACAGACCAGGTCAGGTACCAATCTTGGTGACACAGGAAAAAATACATTTTGACTAATTCCATTGAATTCTGATGTTTCCTCCCATGATAAAAAGTATTAATTATTTAGGATTACGATACCATCTAGACATGTAATTCCCAATTTCAGCTACGCAGTGCCAGGCATTACTCAGAGAAAGAAATGGCTCCATCTCACAAGAGCTCATAATCTAAACTGACAAGACAGACAAAATGAGGGAGAAGAAAGCGCCATCACCTCCAGTTAGGAGACTGTGAGCTGAGAGGTTAAGTGCCTGCCCAAAGTGACAAAGGAAGGGTGGGTAACAGGCAAGAGCTGAACTCTCATTTCTCAGTTCTGATAATTCAATGATGAGAACTTAATTTCTTAAAAAAGGATTATCTGGCTTTGCCTTATTTTTATATCCGTTTTGGTTAGTTGGTTAGAGTATGTACCCTGCAGTTAACAGAAGTGAGCAGACTGTACTCAAATAACACTTTAAAGTGCCTAAAGAATTCAGGAGTCTAAGGGTTCATCTGTTGGGAAAGTGAATCTAAAAGAGCAACAAAGGACCAAAGAATACATTAGCTATACTGCATCAACTTCCTCTGTGGGCACTTCCAGTGCAAACTACCTGTGAAACTGCAGACTTTGCTTTACAAGGTTGTAGTGTATTGAGAGCAAACACAAGGACCTGGTGAGGAATAGCTACCATGAGCCAAATTCTTACTGCTCTCTCCTGAGTACTGAACTCTTGGTATATAGGCAAGTCTTTCATCTCACTTTCATGAGGTTTTTAGGATTCTAAGTAAATAAACAAGTATTTGTGAAAATTACACTCACACTCCAATGTCATTTAGGAGATTTTGAAATTTTTATCAGTGTAGAGAAGTTAATAATTTGAAACACAGTTTCCAATTCTGTAGATGTTCTATGGTCATTCAAGAACAGAATCCAAGTCCTTGAATGAACACAGCAATGGTCCATCTGGCTTCAGCTGCCATCACTAATAGCAGCCACCTCTAAACATTTCAGAACAAAGTGGAAAATACTTTGTACTAGATAAGCAGGTGATAGGGTAAATAATCTGCTGAACTCAAACCACTGGCAATTGGATGGCTCCTGAAAGCTGTGGGTTTCTAACTCTTCTATAGTTTTATTCTTTCAAATGTAGCTACGGAAGTGTTTGTTATTTGCATAAGGGTATAGGTTCAAATGGAACAATACTGAATATTGGGTGTCCTGATACTTGTATCAGTTGTGGCAATGTGTTCATTGATTAAAATATTTATCTTTCTTTTCATATTTTGCATCTGTGCCTCACATTTTCTTTCAGTGCTCCCATTGTTTTCATCTTATAAGAAAGGATACGTGGATTTAGTATGCTTTTATATGTACTAAAATGCACCAAACAAAAGGGAGCTTGAAGAATGCTTCCAAAACCAATGTAACAACGCTGGTCATTATGCATAGAGAACAACTCTTCCTTTCAGACAAAATAAAAAACCAAACCAAACCAAAAAAACCACTCCAAAATAGTAGAAGTTGAAGTTCAAGAACAGGTCAGTGAAAACTGCTCTTGCTTGATGGTACTTTTCAATCTGGAGACCAGTATGTGCCTGTAAGGGCAAGGTAGGTCAACATCATTGGCTGCAAATGGCTAAGAACAGTTTTGCACTGTGATGTTCTTCCCTTCTTAAAGGTCAAGGGATTCAAAGTGACAAAGTGGATGTCATCTGCTCTGCAGGAAAGGTGGCTACATGATGAGATGTTTCTGGGCAGTCGGGAAGATATAACCGAGCGTGCATCTCCTCATATTCGTGCTGAACTGTTGGTGTTGGCAATGGTAGCATTCAGGTGGACTTTGACAGTCCAGAGACCCACAATAAATGACATCAAACCAAGAAATTTTCTTTGAATAAGAAGGTTGTCTAGAAATTTGCTAAATAACCTGCCATGTTTGCTGTATTTCGTATTTGCATTTTATTTTTCGTAATACATTTAAAGTTTCTATATACTGAGAGTCATATAAGGTCTGTAAATATGTTAAATATGTTTTAGAAAGGAATATGGATTCTTATTCCAAAAGAAGCAAATGTATGTATTGCTAAAGCTACTATTAACACCAGAATTTGCACCTCCAGTAACTACAAGCTGTCAATAACTGTCAGAAACAGTAATTATTTGAAATGTTTAGAAATAACTATGCTCAAACTCTGCATTCCTGTTAACTGCAGCAGCCTGATTATCTTTGGTCTTGTATATTATATTGCTTTTTACAACAAGCAAAATACTGTATTACCAAAAAAAAATGTATTACATAGAGAACACAGAAATACAGACAGAAATCCTGCTTGGCTTGTACTATTTGACTTGTGCTATGTATTACTTATATTATTTGATTGTTACTTTATATTACTATGCACAGGTGCAAGCTATTCCATAAGACTGGATTCCTTCTGTGTTATTTAAGACATTTGCACAAATCTTGGGGTGGCCTGTAGGAGCTACGCTTTCCAGTCAGTGTTTCATGCTAATGATCAGTGGTGGCAAATCTGTTTAAAAAGACTGAAACTGTCAGAACAGGCAGATTTCTTCAGATCTGTCAAGAAACCACTGATATTAGGAATAATTCATGGAAGAAAAGGAGGAACATCTCTTCAAAATTTAGACTAAGTAAGATATTTCGGCTTTTTAATGCTTCATTCCACTTCCATAACATATTACCCAAATATGGGATGCCATTCTTAGGAAAAAAATAATTAAAATGCACTTCGTGTTCCTCAGTTTTACCGAGAGTTTGACTACAAAGAAAGTCATGGAATCAGGCCACAGAAGTATATTTTCTCTTACACGAGAAGTTGGCCAGCAATCAGAGGCAATAAAATAACTACTTTAAGTGTGTAAGCACCTAAAAATATTTCTAAAACTGTGGTTTGTTAAATTGCATCATAATATCATCTGCAGCAAACAGTTTCACTCTTCAGTTGAGGTGTACCTTTGAAACCCATCATCAGAATTTTGTTACAGCATGTTCACAGGTTATCTGGGAGAAAAGAAGGGGAATATTGTATTTCAGAGGAGAATTTTCCCTCCTTCCCACTTACAACTGCATTACTGAGCAGAACAAAAATAAATCAGAACAATGTGTTCATGAGCAATAAATGATCAAAAAACTCACCAGCGCAGGAATATGGACTGAGATCAGCAATGTAAAATTCAGTGCAGCATGGATGGCAGTCTAATATTTGTTGCTTCCCAAATAATAAAAAACCACCTCTCGCTTTGACTTTTTCATCTCCTGTTCTATTTGTAGCACCCCAAGCTTTATCTAACATCCAATAACATTTTTGATTAACTAAACTTATTGTGTTTGGTGGGGTTTTTCCTTTTTTTAATTTCAACTGACCTCTTGGTAGAAATTGTACAATGGTAAGTGGGGCTCACATTAAAAGAAGAGGTATGATTTCCATTAACTCCCATGAAGCCAGATTTTTACCAAGTTGATATAACTTTCTGTGACAGTTTGGCATGAGCATTGAAATGTTACCCTTATCCCTCAAAAATGGAGGTTCCTCTTCCATTAACATAATTTAGTTAAATGGATGTGATATCAAGATTTAAAGGATGGGATTTCTACTAGTAAAAATCTAGAGACTTTCCAGTGTGACCGTGTTTCCCATGTAGCTCTAGAGTAATGGACATTATAGATGAAGTGTATTGGAAACAAAAGGAAATACTCATTACATTCAAGGATTTTTGGATCATGCCCTGTACATTTTTTTTTTTTTAGCAAAAATATCTGTGTGGAGATGGAATGGAGAAAGGAAAAGCAACAGATTGCTAGTACCCCTATTAATAATGTATGAGTAATCATGACCCAGCAGCAGTGCCAGATCATAACAACCCCAGAACAGTTTCTGTAAGAAGGTGTAGGTTACAGAACTTTTTATTCCACTTTCACTGGCTTAGTGCAAAAGGAAGAGTATGGCTCAAGGAAGCAGATGGAAAAACATTTCTGACAGCTTAAGTATAGCTAATTATTTGTAGGCGAAGCATTCTGCTATCAGCACTGATTTGCTGTATTTGAAACTGAAACAGTCATAGCAGCAACAATTTTATTCAGCATCACTGCAATTACCTGACTAAAAATAGGACAGGCAGAGCCTCAGAGCAACACCTTGCCAACAGGGCTGCCTTTTCGTCCCTTCCAGGAACAGGCAGCCACAGGCCAGCACATTGTGTAGCTACCCCTTGGGTAAGCAGCTCATTCAGGTCTTATCCTCTTCCACTTTTTCTTTTCATGTTCTACCTTTTTCCTTTAAGCAGATTCAACAGTTACAGGGGAAAAAAAAAAGAGTACTACATATATGGAAAGATTTCACAAGCTAGGTTCACCTTTCTCACTTCACAGATGGTACAAATGAGGAAAATAAATACTTACTTAAGCATGTGCTCACTGCACACTTGCTTGAAGGAGCAAAGGGAGATGACGTGTTTTCTTATGTCTTTTCTGGGATCTATCTGTATCACCAGAGCATGTAAGAGAAGAGAAGAGGACTGCTGTGCCTAAGTAATGACATTAACCCTTTCAGGAAAAGAGACAGGAAGGAAGCAGGCTTGGGGAGAAAATCTGTAGCCTTCACCAACCAAAAGATGGAACTGGAGACAAAAAGGGGCAGCATGCATTATTTCTCCCTTAGAAGTGTGACAAGGGGAAGAGACTTCCTTGTGACCAAAGATCACTTCATTTTTTTCTGTTCTTCAGCAACAACTATGCAGTTTACTTCCCTTGCTTTGGTTAAAGTAGAATCATAGAATATCCTGAGTTGGAAGGAACTCACAAGGATCATCGAAGTCCAGCTCCTGGCCCTGCACAGGACAGCCCCAACAATCACACCATGTGCCTGAGAGTGTTGTCCAAGTGCTTCGTGAGCTCTGTCAGGCTTGGTGCTGTGACCACTTCCCTGGGGAGTCTGTTCTACTGCCCAACCATCCTCTGGGTGAAGTAGACTTAGCTTGTAATCAGTCACATACATGGTGAGGGACTAAGAGAGCAACAGTTGTCTTTTATCCTTCATTCTTCCTTCCTATATTTGTGCTTCTTTTATCCTTCATTCTTCTTTCCTCTATTTGTGCTTCTTTTATAACATGGCTGACAAGTCTAACAGAGAAAATGACAAATCTGGTCTTAAGAACGTTCACTATATATGAGTTCCCAGCAAGATACTGCAACCCCTGGGTAACAACACAGAGCAAGGAACATGCTGAGGGCTATATCTTACCCTGCTGTCTGTGAGGTCCAGAGCACTAGCAGCTTCTAGATACTGGCAGACACCTTTGAAGGTCTTGACTTGGCAATACCTGTTTTGCATTGAAACTTCCTTCAATTAATGCTTTGGCCAGTTTCATAAATTATTTCTGCTCAGGAGAAGTTTCACTAAATACAATGAAAGGGAAAATATCCTAATATTAAACAATTTTTCCATAGACTTTAAACTAAGATTTATCTTGAAGAGAAATAAAATGCTATTGAGAGCAGTGTGATTACTTTTTTTAATAAGGATTATTAGAAAGAACTGGGAACGTTAGCTTTCATTGTCCATTCATAGTAAGGATTAGTCAAAGTAAGATATTCTCCAGAATACTCTGGACAGTTGTGATCATCCACTCTTAAGAAAGATTATTTCGACTGGAAAGACAACAGAGAAATCCTTTAAAGAAGATATGGGGAATGGAGAGCTTTTCTACAGGAGGACGTGAGACAGCTCACTCTTAACAGAACAGAGGCTGAAAAGGACTCCTTTCTCTGTACATTGAAGTCTTAAGCAGCATGAGAGAAGGTGTATTTAGGCTAATGTTGGTTCCAAAGCAAGTGGAATAAATTATCTAAGAATAAATTTACTCTGGAAATACAGAAAAATTTTCTAGTACCAGAGCACTGAGATCCTGGAAACATTTGCTTAAAGCCGTAGTAGGATCATACGAAGTGTTCTGCTTTCAAGTGGAGTTTGATAAGTATATTGATGAAGTTGCCTGAAATAGAGAACCTGTTTGAAATGACCTAGCAAGTCCATTCAAGCATTATGTCCTTGAAGTCACCTGAAGGTTCATTCAGAAGATGCACATATGCAAATGCTTCCTGTGCAAAGTCAAGAATTACATGACAATGCCAGTTACACAAACTCACAGAGCTTCTATATCCAGCCCCGTAGGCAAACAACTGACCTGCTAGCAGTCCAGCTCATGCCTAAATCTCAGGATTTGAAAATTGTGTGTTTTCAGGCAAGATGTGATCAATCTTTCACCCATCCAAACACACAAAAAAATTGCAAGCCTTTTAATGAAACTGACTTTAAAGCATGTATCTGAAATATAGGAAACCTGAATTAATTTCTTTCCATCTCCTATACATCCTAGAAGAGGCATGGAAAGATTCAGTCACCTGCTCAGTTGAGAGTTTTATGAGGTAGCAAGATATCTAGAAGTTATTCACTGTAATTTGTTCTTGTGAATCTAGTTCCTATACTTCTGTAGAACTAGATGCATTAGTTAGGTCGTAGAGAAGAACTTCAGTTACAATCATCAATTTTTTATGAGTTGTGCATTAATTATACCCCAGCAGCAGAGCTTTATGAGTTAGCTCCGTAATGATCCAGTGAAGTTTCTTAGCTCAAGCTCACTCCAAGCAAACACATCTGTATTGCTTGCAGGGCCAGTGTGATTTCAAGAGCAGTTTAGTCACCTCTGTAGTGTGTGCAATCCAAACTTATGAACTATAAGAGCCCAAATTAGCTTTCCAAGTAATCTGATTTGTCAGCCTTGTTGTATGCTTACAGAACTGGGAACATACTTGTATGAAGCTAAACTACATCCAGAAAGACCTACTGGCTATGTCTGTACTTGTGAATTAAAGAATGTCAGCCCCTGGGACAACTTCACCATCTAAATACTGTTAGAATGAATCTGGTATACTGTTTGCTCAGACCAGCTAGCACTCTTCCAAGCAACGTCCAGGTGTGATTCCAGAGTTGGCACGGCCCAGGAGCAGACAGTTTGCATGCAGACACTGTGCTCTGCAAGCTAACAGGATTTAATTTTGTTAATGTAGCCAGATCAAAGCAGAAAGAGTCTTGGCACTGCATACATACAGTAACTCCAGCTCAGTCCGGAACCTGCCAGACACGGGATGACTCACGCAGCCATGGCTTCTGCACCATGCTCTGAAACAGGGTATGTTAGCACAGAGGCAGTGCTGAACGTGAGACTCCATCTCTCCTGCTGAAGTCCTGTACCCAGATGAAAAAGATCTGAGAGTTTGGATACAGGAACAGTCTACTGGCTCACAGTAGCCAGACAAAATTTGGCTGGGTCAACAGTGAGCTAGTGCTAATGAGACCAGCTGTAAACAAGCTGGGGTACAGATGGGCCTCTCTGCACTGTTCTCTGCCACATCTCTGTTAGCAACATACCCAACTGTTAGCTCAATCCCAATGCAAGATCCAAGCACTGCCTGTGCATGCACTGGTGTTAGTCTTGAACTTACAGGCTTGCCTACTACCCAGAGCACCAGTGACTTTGAGGGAATGACCCCAGGTTCACTAGGTTCAGTGCTGAAATACATTTAGCAGCAGTTCTGGACACTCAATGCCTTTGATCTTGATGGATTAATCTAAAATGTAAATAGATTGTGATTATTTATGTAGATGTGTATTTGTATATATATATATGTATATATATATAAAGACATACAGCCTATATATGTGAATTTAAATGAGACTTGTATGATAAAATTTAAAAACTTTTAAATTATAAAAACATGAACAACTTTCAATACGAATGTCATGAAAGACAAAAACATTTTGTGTATTTGTTCTGGCTTAAATTTTACAGCAGAAATAAGCTGCAAAACAGAATTACAGGCCATGATTAGCTGGTCCAGTATTTGTTCTCCAGCATTGTGATGAATATAATACCTATGTTACAACCCTCCTTAATATATGCAGCTTATACCTTGGATTTTTTTTTTCCAGTCAGAGGAACACTATTCTGATAAGTGCTTGGCACGTTTAGGTCAAACCCAATGTATTTATACATATCACTGTATGTTACTGGCATATCACAAATGAAGTACAGAAACATACTGGGTGTTCACCTGCAGGAATAGCATATAATCAGAAAACAGAATATTGCAACTGCAAATTCTTTTGTCATTGTTATTTTGGTGGAAAAAAAACCCAAACAAAACCACTGAAAGAGTTCCATGAGATTTGACATCCCTGTTTGCTTAGTATCATGTGAATGTCCCTTCAGGACAGTCATATATCTTATCTGAAGTCCACTCAGTGCTCATTTTCAGAATGTGTTGTATAGGTCTTCTTTCTGTGTAAGATTATCTTGTCCTCTGCTTCCTCAGTCCAGAAGAGTCCTTAAGAAAAGAAACTTTGCTCCCTGGAAGACAGTAGGGACTATAGTTTATAATGAATCCACTAAAGCAAGCAGCATTATTCCTGGACAGGTGAATAGCTGTGTAACTTGGTCCTTGTTGCATTTTTTTGTTTGCTTGGATTTTGAAAGTCATTTACTGCAATATACTCAGAAACAGGAGACAAAAACAATTAACTCAGCCATTCTCCCATGGTCATCTGCTTCTTCTTGCTGGGTCTCTCTTTCATGTACTCTATTAACTGCTTGGGTTCAAATTTTTCCTTGTTGCTTTTTTAATCATGCATCACTTGGTTCACTTGTCCTTGCACTTCCAGTCTTTGTTGTTTTCAGTCTTTAACGATGATCTTTCAGTTAAGAGCTCACCAGAGTGTAGATCATGCTGAATGTAAAAGAAAGACACACCATGAAAGCATCCTTTTGAAGCATACAGAGTACTTTGATTTTTACAACCCTTTGCTGTCTGTTCCTCAGGTCTGACTGTAATGGCCTGTGTCTTCCTTTGCATTCTTTCTATCTTTCTAAAGCATCTTAATTATGGTGCGTTCAAGATGGGTATCAAAAGGCACTCAAGAAATAACAAATTCATTATCAACATTCTACTGCACCACAAGCTGTGTTTGAGCTTTTTAAAGCTCAGTCTGATGTCTCAATTTGAACAGTGAAGAAACAAAACCATTTTGCTTTAGCACGTTTGATCTTTAAAACTTCAGCAACTCTCAGCAGGGCAGGCAAGGTTTTCCACGAAACTGCATTGTTTTGATTCTTTTGGAAAAAAACTCTGTGTAGTAGAAGAAACATAAAATGCACCAGCTGGAGTGAGTCCATACATATTAAATACAACTCTGAGAAGCGAAGAAAACACAGTATATTGCCACAGCTCCATTTTACTGCAACTCTAGTTCTGCCAATACCCAGGAAAGCACTGTAAAACTGTATGTAATTTATACCACTTTATTTAGCACCAGGCAGTGGATTTTGGATTATGGCCACATTTTAGAGTGAAGGAAGCAGGGCTCACAGGAAGCTGCACAACAGTGAAGTCCCAGCAGAAATGCTAGACAACACTACACAGCTGACTTTGATCCCCAACCCAAAAAGGTGGAGTTAAAAATGCTTTTCTCTCCAGCCATTCCTTGCCATCTCTCCTTACACTACCAACAGAGCTCCTCTAGCATAACTGCCATGCTTTTCACTCTCAGTCCCACGAAGAGGACAGGCAAAGGTGCTCAGCCTAAACCCAAAAAGCTACTGGATGCTAAACTACTACTCAGATTGTCATGCCATATCCATTTTCACGTGAGTTAGGCCCCTGCCAGCTTCTTGCTCTCATATGCAGACACAGGCACATACACACTCATAGGCGAAGAGAAAACTTTGTTCTCAATAGTATTTAAAAGGCATATCAAGAAACAACAACCTGCAGCAATGACTCAAGATATGGGGAGCAGATAAAAGACCAATAGCAGGAGAAATAACACTTTTCTTCCACCAGCACACAAACCTGCCTTGCAGAGGGACGACTACACGCAAGACAGGCAGAGGCAACTCTATGCAAATACATTATAGAAGAAGGAGTAGAAGAAAGGCATCATAGAACAACACCTCCATTTAAAGTGTCCTAAAGTTTGTTGTCAAGTAGTTTTTATGGTGTGATTATAGGGGTGACTAAAAGCACAGAGATTCTGCCAAGGCCTTACCTTAAATATGATCCTCACATATTTTTGCACTGGGCATTTGTGACTGTGCACTGATATCTGACAGCTGAAAGGAGCAGGAGGGACAACACACAACTAGAGTGCATATCTTCATGATTGTACTTTAATTTTGGGTTTGGACCATGCACAGGCTTACCCTGTCATGAAAGGAGCCTGTAGGAATGACTACAGGCATGGTGCATCCCAAGTTCCCAGCCAGCATCTACGTACCCATTAATTTACCATCTTGAGTATCACTACACCAGCAGGTGCAGTATTTTTCTTATGATTCTCTTGAATCATAGGGACATTATAATTTTATTTGACATAACACCATTAATATAAAATTTCCTATTTCATCCATCCTAAGACACTATACAGAGGAGCAAAAGTTGTTTCCTTGGGTTGGCCCTGGGGCCTGGCTCAGGCCTTAGATAAACACTTAATATTCTGTACTGAGGTGTCAGCAGTAAGTGGGTGTGCTTCCCTGAATCAACACCAGAAGCAAATTTTATGAGATTAAGGAAACTGGTCAATTGGTTCCAGTTATTTCTAAATACAGTTTCACAAGTGAAATGAAAAGCAGCTATTATTTTCTTAGTGAAATGACCAGACTTACCAGTAGAGATAGTAGAAGAAGGAAAGGAGATAGAAAGCCAGCTTACACCAGGCCTCTTTTTGGCAGTAACTCAAGGTATCTGCATTCATGACTGCAGGTGGATCATAGGCTAGCTCTGAACTATCTGCTGGGCAACGAAAATACCTGAAAGAGCAGGAGAAGACATTTGGAATGACTCTATAATATTCTGTATTAAATATGTGCAGATATTCACCCTCCTGATCACCAGCTCAGAAGACTACCATCTTCCATGACACAGGAGGAATTTCTCTTTTTTTCCAAGTCTCTATTTCTAGACATTATTAAAATCAGGATGCCAGTCTAAGTACTCCTTTCTTATAGAACCAAGACTTAATGAATGCGGACTTTCTGTGTTCTATTAATTCTTCAGATTGAAACATTGCCACTTCCTATACAGTTATTTCTGGCTTACTAATAACTCACATATTGTGAGTGATAATATATGGTGGCTTGTGATCATAGCATACAGGAAGGATTACTGGGCTTTAACTGCAGCCACACAACTTTTTTCAGATATGATGAAAGGTGACAGTCTCAACCACATGGTAGCTAAGTTCCTCCAACTCTGAAAAGGAAAGAGAAAACGATATGGAGTAATGTAAGAGCCAGCTGACTAAGGTTTCCTACATGTGGCACTGCTCAAAAATTTATCATCCAAATAATTTTATTTGGAAAATATTTTTCTTCTTACCTAAGAGAAATTTCTAATTATTCTCAGCAACGACTGAATGTTTGAGAAAATCATGACAAAACAGCATCGCTGGCAAAGGAGCTTTTGTCTCAGTTACTTTGCAGTAAAAAGCAAAAGCAAACAAAAAAAAAAGTAGTCCTCAACAAAATTAATGAACTGCTTTAAGATCAGCATGAATCAGATAAAATATTGTTATTTCTATTGCTTTGACATGCTAAACACTGAGGACTGCTGACTGCTTATAGATAGACAAATAGATAGATAGATATAAAACCGCCAAACAAGTGACCTGCAGCAAACTTTGAAAGCAGGTGTTCTAAAAATAACTTTGCCTTCCTGCCTTGCAATGTTAGTTGCATCCACTTACAGCCTCTAATAAGATTGCAAATTCTTTTATGGAGACCACAGGCGAAACCTTTCTTAATTATCTTCACTGGGATGAAGATATTACACAGTGTCTTCCCATAGTTTTGTGCAGAACTTTACACAATGAACCCAAACCTGTCTGTGGTTAAAGCAGCAGAAATTATGGAGTACTTATAGCAAAGCATATGGAGAATCATAGAAAAAAATAGAGAATCAAAAGTTCTCTCCAAAGATTTATATCATTATTTAGAGTCTGATCATTTTCCTTTTGGACATATCTGTTTCTAGAAACTTTTAAAATGACTATTATTGTCAACTTTGGTTGTTAACCCTTAGTAAAACAGCACCATAAAACATTGTTATTCTTATTGCAGCCAAACAATAGGGAGAAAAGCATTTGAAGCTTCACTTCATTTAGCTTTCTGAGAACTATACTGGCACTCTAACTTCTGAATTTATCACATGACTCTGCATTACTACCAAGGTTTTGCAGAAAAAAAAGTGTAAAAAAGCTACTACTTTTTAGTTTCTGTTTGAGATGACAGTTTTGACTTCTTTACAGAATTATTCTTCTGCTACCATATGTACCTTTGTAACACAAAGAGACCCCGACAGACAAAAATCATCTGGGCTTTTACAAACATTGTGAAAATTCAAAACTAGGGAAGACTCCAGACTGACAAATGCAAAAACTGATGTCTCTTGGTCATTTTCAGAGGCAACAGAAGGCTGATCCTCCACTAGAATGCAGAGGAAGATGCAGTAGCAGCTGTACTGCCTATCTGGAAATCAGCAGCAGGTCTTACGTGATCAATTTGAAAGCCCCTTGGTGAATAAAAACACATATCAGAGATCCAGAGTGGAAATACTCCCCACTTCTTCACATGTGCAGTGTGAAGACAATAGTTCTTCACCTACTGCAATCCCTACTCCAAGAGTCTCTAAGAGAGAGTTCTCTTGCAGAACATCAATTCCCTATTGTACAGAAAGAAACAACTTATTTTATACTGAAAAAAAGTCATAAAGCTGCCAAAGAAGATGAGATGCAAAAATCTGTCAATCTGCCCAGTCTTTATTTCACAGCTCCAATGGAAAGGTTTCCTTGTTAGGGCTGAATGAATAGGTCCAAGCTCTTTCAAATACCAACTGTCTTACAACTCCCCATCTGTGAAGTATTTAGAGCTTCACCGAGTTCCACATTCAGATTCCAGCCTATTTAAATTCCATGTTTTCATTCAGTTGCAGTGTGTGCATCCTGACACTCTTTGGAATATCTACCTAAGTTAGTAACTGAAAGCAACATTTATATGGGAGAGAGAGAGATAGGGGAGATAATATATAAATATAATATAAATACATATATATACAGAGAGATAGGGGAGACATATAAAGATACATATATATATATATATATATATCTCCACTAAATTTTCATGAAAAAATTTCCTTTTTTGCTGGAAATGTAAGTTTCAGCTGCTTATAGGTATAAGCCTCTGGGCAAAAGATATTCATCCATACTCCTATCACTGTCCTTCATTGTTCATGCAATCTGCATGTGTGCTGAATTGGCAAGCAAGGCTAACAAGCAGTCAGCATATAAAAGAAGGGCTTACCTCCACAAGTGATAAAAAAGCAAAGGAACATTTAACCCCAGCGTGAGCCACTCCTGAGCACATAAAAACATTATGCAGAAAAGACTGTGGATAGAGTACTCTGGCAAGACCAGCTAAAAAGAAAGGAAGAGAAATAACAAATGTCGGTAAAACATGTCTTTGATTTTAGTCACCTAAGTAGTTTTTCAGAAAACAAATCAGCTGTGCAAGTCTGGCAAGACTCTCGTGTGCCTGTCCCTAGACATACCTCAGCTGAGAGACAGCTTGGCTACGAGCAATGAGCACAAGACTCAGTGCCAGGTTTGTCCGGGTTCTAACCATGTCTGTACTCCAAGGCCTTGCTGACAGGCGTGGGACAAATCACCCACTGTCTTATCTGGTGTTCCAGATTCATATCTACAAAACATATGTTATATTAATGCCTCCCTCACAGAAGCATTGTGAGACTAAATGAATGTCGGTAAAAGGGTTTTTAAAGAACTAAATTTTTTTACTGTTGCATTCAAAAAGGAAATAATAAAGCTGTTTCTGAAGCTTCACTTCTGTATTGGAGGAGTGTCCTTGGAAAAATAAAACACTGCTTCTACCATTTTGATATGTTATATACACCCTAAAGAGATCAAATCCATTACTAAGTCAGTCTTGCAAGCTAAATCCCACTAAGACAGGAAACTCACTTCCTTAGAAGATGCACAGCTCCCTACACTACTTGCTTCAGAGCCATGATGACTCCTTCTATTAAAAGAGAAAGTGAGTGGGCAGCTGGCAGAAGCAGAAATTTATGTGATGTTGATTCAGAGTACTTATTTCACAAGGCATTTTGCTTTTTTCACTGCTTTCCCATTTCTTAGCTGTCTTTATTCTCTTGTTTTCTTCCCATGTCTTTTTTCAGCAATCTCTGTTTCTTTTCTTCAAGTCATAGAAGAGATTCATTTCCAGCAGTACATATTTCTTAAAGCTTGACAAACCCATACACAGTTCATCTGCACCCATTGCTAATCTTGGAGATACATCAACTAGAGTTAAACCATAAAAGGCATTTGAAGGCTTCTTTTGATGTAAATTAATTTTCATCTGTCAAATAATTAAAGCGAGCCCTATTTTTTTTTTAAAGCAATGTAAAACCTACTATACAGCTTCTCCCAATGCCTACCTACTCTCATACAGCTGTGCTGCAAGGAATTCCATTGTCTTGGTTCTAGGAGTCTTTCCACCTCATATGGAACATATTGTTCAAATTCATTTAACTTTAGTACTTGAAGCAGTTAACACATTTGGTATCTCTGTGTCTACGCCTTCAACTTAAACATTCTCAGAAGCTTATCTTATGTGGATGACAAATCATAATACAATTATATCGTTTAGGTTCCAGATGGTCGTTATTTATCACTGCTGGATCTTTTTTTTTTATTATTTTTCACTGTTAGAATGAGATTTACAACATGACTATAACCTTTCCCCAAAGAATGACTCATCTCCATCACAAACTGTAGACAAGAAAAGTCTTCATAATGTATGTCTACCCACTAAACATCACAACACTCAGAAGCATATTACACTCATTATCACATATTTGACTTCTGATTGCAACACAATACACAAACTTAGCAAGACTGAAATCCTGGTGCCTGATCAGTGGGCTGGCTGGCAATAACAGGGAAGGAAACCCATGGTGAAAATTTATGCAGAGCTTAAAAAATGAAACAAAAATCTGAAGTGAAGCTAGAAAGGAAATAAAGGAAGCAGAGGGCTCTCAGAAATAGGCTCACTTTCCAGTCACAGTTTCTGGTGTAAATTAAATCTACCTGTGCTTTTGATAGAACAGCAAGTGGGTCATTTATGTCTCTTCATTCTCTTCTTGGAGTGATAGTTTCCAGTAGACATAAAGAAAGAAAGGATCAGTGATGAACACCTTCTGGAGAGAATTCATGCATAGAAGCAAACAAAGCCTAACTGCAAAGCCAATTACCATTTACATTCAGGTGATGTACCTAAGAGACCAAATCTAAAAGGAGGTAAGTGAATTGAAAGCATAAAGTAGAGAAAGGCACTTACAGTAAGGCTTGTGAAGTAAACTAAATAACTAAAAAATAACACTGCCTCAGTTCTTGGTTATAAGAGTCATCCTGGAATTTGACATGATATCCTCTGAAAACAACAGAAACTTTAAATCAACATTACCAAACATGGGATTCAGGTCCTTGAGAGAAGAGAGCTGGCTGAGAAATAAGCAGCAGTCAATCCTTCTTGTTTCTGCTAAGATACTCAAATGCAACAGTAACTTCTGTGATACAGATAACTGTGCAATAGGAATTAAACCAACATCTTTAAATCATTCCTTGGAGAGCACAGGAAGCTGTCAGATGGTAAACATGTTAGGATATAAACAGTATACTTCTATTTTGAACTAGGAACACCCTGATTCAGATAATGACCTCTGCTTTCTGACACAGCTCAAGTTGAAGTTTGAGATGGTTATGAAACACAGAGATGAAGAAAGTCATAAAGCAGCACAGCTCTGAAGGACTGCAACTTGGTCCCTTTGAGTCCCAAGCTCAAATGGCATTACAAATTTATCACCAGAAATTCAGTTAGCTGATATTTACCTGAGGAAAACCACAGGGAAGTCTGAAAAGGAAGTCACCCTTCTAGGCAAAAAAATACTGCTAATCAGAAATATCTTTAGCTATAACATAAGCAAGAGAAAAAGAGACTACCATACCTTTCTAAGTTTTGCTCTGATATGTATAGTTAAGTAAATATCCACATCATAAATATGAAAACCCTTATTCACAATCTTTCACATTTAAAATGTAAAATCTTAGGTAGGATCATCATCACATCATCACTATCTCACCATAAGAATTCATACTCATACAAAGTAGTACATACATACATGCAATTGCAGAAGAGCATCTCTTGGGAAGCTCAGTCCTAAATAATTTTATTCCATTTCCTATTTCCTAAATACAATCTGCTGTTCTTATACAAAATATAAACCTGTCTTTTTCTGTCAGTATCTTTCCTCCTTATTCTATCACATGTGGATTCCTTCTTCTCAAATGTAATTTTGCTTTCACAGGACATTACATGGAATGACTCTTACAGATTGTCTCACTGGGGAACAGGGCCCATAAAATGCCTCACAGAAACCCAAACTGGGAAGATATTATAGAAAGAATAGTAATCTCCCTTCATCAGTGTGGACTCTGAGTCTACATCAGTCTTCATCTGTGCATGCCAACCTCTATACTGCAACTATGGATTTTACACTCTACCCAGAAATTTCCAGCCATCAGACACTCCACACTACCAGGGTTTCTGAGAACCTTCATAACGCTGTTAGAGGCTGAGACAACTTCCCTTCTTTATGCCTGCCTTCTCCTCCCACAGATGGAAGGAAGAAACCTGAACAGAACTCGTGGTTGAATATCCTTCATGTAATGTAAGAGCTCTGGTGATTACCCGAGTGGAAACAAATTGTTCACCTTAAAAACACACAAACTCTTATCCATCCACCTAAAAGCAACAAGAAACGGAAAACACTGCTCATGTGTGGAATCTCTCCAAGGCCCCAGATTAGGACAGGTCTAAGTGCATGCTGCTTTATTGCAGGTTATTGCTACTGCACCTACTTCTACTAGAGGATGACTGCAGCTTGTCATTATGGTGCTCACTTTGCTGCTTTTTTACACCATATCCCTTAAAAAAGCTGACAACTAGAATTGGTCCTCATCAGGAGCAGGGAAAGAGTGGAGGGGGATGTACCCAAGGTTTTCAGAACATAAGAGTTATTCAATTACAGTTTAAAGCTTACCCCAACAGAGCCTGTCAGAGCTGAGCTGGGTTACTGGGGGGTGTCAGCCAAATTAAAGACATTGTGAGATCAAAGGGAGACTATTCAATGACTCTGAAAATCTCCTAATTGAACAACACGGACCACAGAAATCAGAAGGGTAGTGCAGGCAAGAGAAAAAAAACAAAGCAAAACCACACAGAAAAATAGCAGTAGCATGTGCATTAGCCCAGACTGTGCGTGTATGTGGAATGTACATATACTGAAACAAATCATCTGTTTCTTCCTGCTGTTGCACAAACCAAAGAAGTAGGGTCAACTGTGTGTAACTTAAACACACAGACCACACATCGTAATAACTGTAACAGTTTTAAATATTCTGCTTGCACTGATCGAACACATGCAACATTGAATTTACTGCTGAAATACAGGAAGGCTTTCTGCTCACATTTTGTAGTGTATCTTTCTAATCTACTTTAAATTATGTACTTGACTTCCAAAACCTCCTCTGAAGGGTTGCCCTAGAGCCCAATACAATGCTGTCACAGTAAATATACTAAGCTTTTCAGTCCATATTTTCAGGTTCAATTTATTTTAATCCTCCTGCTAAAATCTACATTTGCTTGTGTCTCTACAAACTGTTCTCTAGTTGCTTATAGCGATCATTTAGAAATTCAGTAGCATAGTTAAAATGGTTATAACAGAAACCTATAAGGAAAGCATTTTAAGCAATTCAAACCATGTTGTGCAAACCTCCACAAGTATTTAGCAGTTTGCCAGGCAGATGTATGCAACTACCTGAAAAGAAAATGCTTGGAAAATGGATTCCAGATCATCAAAAGAACAAGGTGCAGTTGAACCTATTAAGGTTATATATGCAGCTTTACATTTTACCTGGGGGAGAGCAATGGTTCACACATGCAAGACTCAATGTTACAGACCAACTCTAGAACAAAAGTAAAAAAAAAAAGGAGGTAACATCTGTGTTTTCAACCCTTCACCTACTGTTCTGGATCACAAGGAAACAAAGCAGCAAAAAGCCAATGCTTTGTAAAGGCAATTTCATTATTCTAAAGCACTATTGGAATTTCTTTAAATATTTCTTTTAATTGGATGTGAACATAAGTCACTCCACAGCACGAATAGCAGACAATGAAATGAATAACACAAAGAACCTAATTACTATTCCCATGCCATATCCGTCTGTAACACGGTACCAGATCTAATATTAAAATACAGGATTTCTGGATGCTTTTTCCATCTCAGCTACTAAACATACCTATATTTAGGCCTATCATTTCACTTCTCATTGTCTCATTTTTGTCTTCTGCAACATGGGGAAAATTATATTCAAAATCTACAGATTCTACTGGAGCTAGTTTATAACTAGAATATTTAAGCTTTGTCTTAAGACCAATAATCACTTTAAAAAGAGTGACAGACGAAGATCAGGTCTTTATGGGACATTCATCAGGAATATCTATAAATATTTTGGATTGTCGATCTTATGGGAGGTCATAACAGCCAACAGGTAAAAAGGTTATGAAATGGATTTAAAAAAAGACTTCTGCACTGTAAGGTCTGCAGGGCACCGGCACAATTCAAGAAGTGCCCCATCCTTGGAAGGCACGTCATTAAGGTAGATGTGCTGTGATCTTACAAGTGTATCTCCTCTGCAAACTGTTCTTTTCCACTCAGCAGGAATCAGGACACATCTTTATGACCTTTCTTTTTTTAATGTTAATTCAGAACCAGTAGCAGAAGCTGGGTTAGCAACCCTGGAGTGCAAACTTCTCTAATTTCCACAACGCTGACAGAAAATAGGGTAATAAACGCCTTCTTACCCTACCTCCCTTCTGTATTTCAGACACGACCAGCCAGGACACCCCGCAGGTGGGTTATTCCAAGAGCTCATGCTGTCTTTGCTCACCCAAAACTGGTGAGAATGGCCATCAGTACTGCAGCTGTTCATTAGGATCTATAAAACCAGGCCCTAAGTTCACAGGCAGGTCTATGAATGAAGAAATCTCGGTGATGATCAAAATGAAGTTCAGCCACCTGCATGGCTCAGGAAGGGCACTCAGGACTTCTCCTGGGGGTCTGCCTAAGACTGACACTTCCATAAATGCTGAAAAGTAAGTGTTCACTAAAGGGCTCTTTCCGTATCAGGTTTGTAAACACTATCAGTCTGAGGAAGCACATTTGGCACAGCAGTGCAGACATGGTGAAGACAATTCCTGCCCTGGCATTTTAACAGCTTCATAGAAAACATCAGCAATTAGATGTAAGGTAGGACATTAAACTCACAGCAGAAAAAAAACTGCATCCATATAACAGGTATGATGTAAACTCATTGTACTGTACATTTAGGTATTACATTGCTTTTTGTAATTGCATAGTAGCTTTATAGGGTTTAATCCTGTCTTAAACCCACACTGAACATTCTGCTAAACATAACAGTGACATTTGATTTAACCCTAATTTCTTTACTTTTATGAAAATGCAAATATTTCTTTATTGCATACCAAATCAGAGCAAAAATGGTCCATTAGCAAGTCAAATTTTGCCAATATCTTCAACATAGGTCTGAGGAACAGACGCATAAATTGCATTACCCCAAGTGGCTGAGAAGTACACTGCTCTCAGGAGTACAGTACAGGCAACACTCACTCATCTACATTCCTGCTGCATCTTCAGCCTTATTCTGCTATTACTTGTGATGTTCTGATACTGTAAGGACATATGTTAGTATATCCTCCAGGCAAGTACTGGAAGAAGCTGAGTTGTAAAGCAAGAGGTCCTCTATCCTCACCACAGGGTGATACTTTGTTTGCCAATTATTGAATAAACACTTAAAGACGAGGTTAACAGCAAAATACAGTTGGTTAACCTGAAATAGTTTTATATGTAAATATTTTCATGGGTAATAATATTACAAATAACCATATGTGTCTCCCTTCAAAGGATATTTCAGTTTTCATCAGCCATCACTGGTGAATCTCACTTCCCCCCAGTGTAAAAGAGGCATAAGGACCAAACTGTGTCTGAGCCACAAGTTTGAGCTTTTCACTCTTGCAACAGTTTTTGTAACTTTTCCCCTTACGAGCTACAAACACCTGGCAGACACAGCAGGATATATCTTCTCATTATCCCTAGGTAAGCACACAGACATCCACAGGCAATGATTGCTAAAAATAACAATTGTTATGTTCTAACTTTTCAAAAGTGCTGAATTCAGGAACTTGTAAAATTGACTAAAAATAGTGTTGGCACAATGCACTTAATACATGAGTGTCAGTAGTGAATGAATTGCCTGCCAGAAATACTACACTTCCTCCAAGTTCTTTAGTCCTATTTTAAGGACTTTCTTTCCAGATATGATCCTGAATCCAAAAAAAGGACAAAAGGGATTATATTCCGTATTTTATTGCAATAGTAATACTTTTCTAGTAAATATGAATGCAATCTATTTAAAAATGAAACAAAAAACATGAAGAAGAAATGCGCTATATCTAGTCAAGCAACATTTATGGGATTATTTGTGGAGAAAGTACAAATACTGCCAGTTCTTTGATCCCAATTCTACTGTCAGTTCTGCAAAATAGCTACTGTGCCAAGTTACACTCTTTCTGATGAAATTAAAACTATGTGGGTGCCCAAAAGACTAACTGAATAGGGCACACACCCATTTTATCCCATTCCACACTTCGCAGAGAGCAAATGTAACAAAAGATTAGGTAGAAAAGACCTAAAAGAGGGAAGGAGAGAAGCTGTTAGATGATCAGTACTGAATTTCCAGTCAGAGTGCAAAAGAGGAAAAGGCAGCTCAGTTAACAGGTACTGAAGGTACCTAAGTTTTGTCTATACTGGAAATCTATTGCAAGATTAGGGAAAATTATTATGCCTTTCATTTTCTGGATGCAAACAAAATCTCTACGAAATGTGAATCACTGTGAATATATTAACTCCATCCTCATTTAGGCAAGCTGCAGAACACAATTAAACCCCCACAGAGCTAGTGAAAGTGTGTAATGCTTCAGTCAAAAATATTTTACTTGCTTTTCCTGTACCTCCATTTCCCCTGTCCAGTTACATTCTTTTTTCTTTCCTTTGTACAACCTCGGGACAGCCCCACCATTTACATGAACAGAAGATTTAGAATTTATCTCTTGCCTCTTTTGACTAACAAGAGATGCTGTATGAAAACTGTCTAAAAAGAACTCAACTATAAGTCATGATATCCATAAACTAAAAATTGTGCATTAATAAATTTTAAGCTAACTTCAAATTTTATCCCTAAAGTGTAAAGTTACTCGTTCCTAATGTAGAAACACCATGTCAGAGCCATTGTGAAGGCCAGGAAATGTGGCTTTATCATGTAGTAGAAGTTTAGCAGTACCTTTCAAATAAGTATGGAGGACTGAAATACGCACCAGTTCTGAGTGTCTCACACACGCTCAGAGCCTTCTAGAGCTCTTCAAACAAAGCAGAATTGAAACGAATTCAGTTTTATGAAAAATGTTGTAATCACAGTCCAAGTTCTAACTTGACAGAATGCACACAGCACGGCAAGCTTGCATCCTACAAAATCTGCAGATCTAATTAATGCCTTAGAAACAGCAATACCAGTGCCTGCATGCAAACTTTAGAATTTCTTCTAAGGCAGCTTGGCAGCTAATTACATGTGCATATGTATAGCAGAGGGGTGTAGCTCATACTCACTGTGATGCTGACAGAGATCTATCTCATCATATTGCCTATGTTTATTAGCATGTCTGTAGAGCAAGCACCACAAGTCTCTAAGCATACGACACCAGATAATTTTACTCCCAACAGTCATCAATTGGACCACAGTACTTTGACTCCAGACCGGGCTGGATCTGAACAGCTGCTGTAGAGATTCAAGACTACATGCAATTATCAACTCAATGAAACATCAGACCCCTCAAAAACAGCAAAAAAATTTTTAGCTTCAATCACAAATAAAAGATTCAAGCTATGCCTGCTAATAAGAAAACTAAGGAGGTCTCCAAAAACAAGATTCATCCGATCAGCTGTGCAACCTTTCCTTTCCTGTTGTGTACGTGTCTTGTGAATGCAAACAAATGCTCTTCCTATTTATTACCATGTGGGTTTTGTAGCATCTGGCACAAAAGCTTTTATTCCTTGCATGAGACAGAAAGCACTGATGTAACAGCAAACACTAATGCAAACATTATAGAAAAGAAAAGCCAAGTCTTGCTGAAAGTAATCTCTGGCTGAAGCACATGACCTTTAAAAGACGAAAGTATCCAACTAAGAGAACAAAAAAAAAAAAGTTAAATTCAAAAAGTGGCAAAACATAAGACAACAGAACATCCACCTAAAGACAACAAAAGCAGAGCTGCTCCTGTATTACATTTTCTTCCAAGAAAAACCTTTGGAAATGAGTACCAGACACCTTCCTTCATGACATCTCCTGGTAAGGACTAAATCCAAAGGGAAGAAAATTATGATTTTCCAATGAGTAAACTATTATTAACTCAAGTGGAGTGCTATGAAAACATGTGCCGAGCTGTCTAATCAAAACCCTTGTATTTCTTCCCTCATTCTACTCAGTTTGACCTTTGTGCTTTATTCTGTGCTTTGCACTGGGAATTTCTACACAAATTCAGTCAGATTTGGTCTTAGCCACTAACAATGCACTAGTTTCTATCTCAATGGTGTCTAAATTATAAAGAACTTCAAATCCAGGCCTATTTCATAGGTGTATATCCTTGAATATCAACACATTTATCATCTTAGAGCAATAAACAGAGATTGCTTCAAGCTGTCAGTGTCAAGGAGAGACTGAGAGTGCCCACAGAGGGCTATCACAGCCACATTTGTTGTCGTTTGATGTTAGAGATGAATGCTAAGCATGAATGTCAAACTAGAATTTGAACCTTCCTAAATCCAGGGACATTCAGAAAGCTTTTTGTTATAAACCAACTCTGCTTTGGATCACTAAATTGCAGGGGGGGAAATAGGCATTTGAGATGATAAAAATAATCTTTAAAATACATAGTTTTTATTTTAGTCCTTTTATACAAAGCAGTGCCTGCTTGGGTATAACTTTCTGTATTGCACTGAGTCACAGGGAGACACTGAATAACTATGTGGGTACCTGCAGTATGTTTTCTATACACATAATTTTATATTCACTCTTCACAAGTAATCCACACTGCCTCTTGATTAGGGCTTATGCTCCCAGACACTCTGTAGGAAGGGTCCCCTGACAGTTTTCCTGCTGCCCAGAAGCTTAGTCAAAACTCAGCAGTTTCATCATACTCATGAGGTATGAAAAGACACAGAGCATTAGACACATCAAGAAATACGACATGTACTGAGAAACCAGTAACAATGATGAACTCTTTGGTCTCTAATGAGAGTGGACAAAGTTCATGTGCTCCATCATTGTAACAATCACTATTAACAGGAAAAATGTCACACAGTGCCATTTTTCGTTCCCTTTGTGATCTTTGTTACAGCAGCAGTTTATCAGAACTCTGGAAACATCAGCCTCTTTCTCCTGCTAGGCAGAATACCACTGCTATTTCCACAGTTCAAAAATACCTTATGAGTACACTAAAAATTCTGTTTTCCTCTTAGGTGCTGTTTTCCATAAGCACCTAAGCTTCAAAGACTAAATGTTCACTATCAGTTAGGAGGAAACAAGGGATGTATTAACCCTGCAGACTTATCCCTCTAAGTGTGGCTATGCTGAGACATTTTCTTCTTCTCTTCAGTGCAACTAAATGGGGAATTAAAATATCTTTACTGCGGCTGCAAAAAAAAAATGTGTAGCGCTACAAAGGTAAAACTGTTGTTGCTATTCCCAGTTTCACAACAAACTAATTGTCTTATTGCTGTAGTTTTCACCTATGGGATTTCTTAGCCCCACGGAGAAAGCACGATTCCTTCTTACAATATGGATGGATGTACACCACTTCAAAAATTCCTTGTGATTATGCATCACATTTGCTATATTTGCTTATATAACCTCACGTTAAGTGTTTTAATGAACCATGCTATAAGGCTTACAGAAGTACTCTGCTAATGAGTACCAGCCTGCAGATTGGGTAAAAGAATGTCACACGTTTATAAATCCCTAAATGCATAACGAAGCAATCAACAGACGCATTCAAAACCAGACACTTAAAATCCATCACGTTATCTCAGGCTTGCCAGTGACTATGAGGCAGAACAACAAAGAGAGTGATCATCGTAATAACCAGCAAATTTATCAAGATGAAAAGAAGATGATCAGTCAATTGAAATCAGCTGCTGTGACACCCGACACTCCACAAAGGAGTATGTCCACTGCACCTGCCGCATGCAGAGAATGGCAGGGGCTACTGGTTGGCGAAGGTTTGGAATGTATCAAGGTCCAAGTAAAATATTATTTCATATGGCAATTACTCCAGTGCACATTGGTCAGTCTCCTTCATCCAAAATAGGCAGGGAAAAAATGTCAGCTAAGAATAAAGAAGGAAAGATAGGGCTACTTTCTGACAATGTTGATTTCATGTAATATTTAGCTACACGTAAAGAAAAAGAGACTCTATACTCAGATAACACCCTTTTCTTCTGCTATTAAGGAAAAGCCTAAAAGCCAACTTGTTCCCTGTTAGCTGATCCAATGAGCTCAGTAGTGTTTCACTGAACATACTGTGGGGTTTTTCCAAGCTTTGAGTGAGTGCATTCTATGCTGACTAACATGCATGATATAGACACAGGATCAAGCCTAATCTTCATCCTTAGAATGCTCTGCCTACAGCTGAACCTGTGGTGTCAACTCATAACCCTTCAAGCTTCTGATTACTTGTGTCTCTGAATTACTGTTACTTGCACACATATAAGTAATTTTCACTTTTCTTTTACAGAATATTTTCATATTGAAACATACCAAAACAAAACTGCACAGACACTCAGGTGTCTGGGATTACATATAATGCTCACTAGGTTTTACATTTTATTTACATTATCTCAGTCTGAATAGAATGTCTTCTATAATTGCTCTTTCAGGTAACATTGGTTTTGCTTATTCACCAAAACCTGTAAATACAGTAAAACATAACTGTCACGTGTATTAGAGTATACACAATGGAATATAAATTTAAAATAAACATTAATTTTATTTTTTCAGAGGAGTAAAAAACAGAATTGAACCTGGTAAACACCAGAACTAATGAGTAAAAAATAAATTTCCACCATTACTACTGCAGATCCAGCTCCACCGGAAACCACAGTGACAGAGGCACTAGACCAGACCAAGCACTGGCACCCCCCAGCTTCCTAACTAAAACATTAAAACTTGCTTCAAAAAAGATTAGGTGAAGAGTTGTTTAGGTTTGGCTTGTTCTGTTATATTTCAAACAACCCAGCTCCTGATTCATTATCTACTACACTACTGCTACTACCTGAGTGCTACACTGGCCAAGTTTGGTTATTCAAACGTTGTCCCTGCAGGGTTTTTTGTCTGTGTATTTGTTTGTATTTTTCAAGACAGTTCAAGTTCATCTGGAACATCTTTGAGATTCATGTCACCTTGCCTGTGGCTACATTTCTTGCTGAATCTGCTCTCTTCCAATCATCCCTTCAGGACTTACAAAAAACCCTGCCAAAATCCCCAAATAAAATCAAGAATAATAATTGAGCTCTAGGACAATATTTTCTTACACTTGTGGTTTCAGGAATTTTAGGCATAACTTAACTCAAATGCTCCACTACAGTAGGAAAACAGGTAAAAGTCTGTCTTTTATTTATGTCAACTTCTTCCCAGTTAAGTTCTATTTCCAGTTCTGATGCTCAAAAATCACTCTTACTTTAGCTTAATGAAGCTTAAAAACAAATATTTGCTGATAATTGGAGAAGGGTCACTTATACTGTTCAGCAGTGTTTGGCATGAGCAAACTGAAATCTCAAATGTCTTTGCTGAGCAAGAAGTTCAATCAACTCTCCTCCTTAGTAAGGATTTATCAAATTAATTCAAAAATTATGATGCATAACCTAATCAAAATTTAATTTAAATTTCCTCAGAGGTAAAGTAATAATATTACAGTGGTTGATTGATGAAATATACTGTGCTTTAATCTAGGAAATTCCTAATTGTCTTTAGTGCTAAAATAAGTATCTCCATCAGGAATCAATCTTGTAGACAGATTTCTTGAAATACAACTGCAATTACAATTATATAATATTGCTGTCATCATTAACTGAATATATTTTAACAGCCCCACCAAAATATTTAATCATAAAAATCATGGTAGACCTCATAGGCACACCAAACCTATCACAGTCCTCAGCAAGGCTGATGAGCCCAAGAAGCCTGTGCCTCTGTTACAGTGCACTGCACTAGCCCAGTGCAGCTCATCACAGCTAGTTTGTGTACCTCTGTACAGCATTGTAATCACATCCTTAGAGAAACAAAGGCAATTTAGGAAAAAAAAGAATAGCACAGAGGCTGCACAGCATCTGCTAATACTAGTGCGTGTTCTGTGTGAACCATCTAACACTTGTAAGACAACAAACATGCACATAATGGAATATTCAACAGCTTACAGCACAGGAACACAAATCTATGCTATTAAGCCTCCAACACACACCACTGAATAAAATGAGATACCTGTATCCTGAGAAAACTTCACTTTGTGCTGGCTTCAGAAAACAAGCCTTCTTCTCATTTATTGCAAAATAGAAGAGATTTGACCATGGCTATACAAAGTTCATAGCTTCTTCATACATAATCATTCTTCAGTAACCAGAAAACTTAGGCTTATCTAATTCTATAGCACCATAAAAACAAGGGCCCCTGTGTGCATGCATGTACACACACCAGCATTATATATATCTGCTTCACACAATCACTACTTATTTTAATGATATAGAAACATTTTCCCCAAACTAAACATCAGAAAATGCCTGGCTGTAGAATAATTAAATCTTCCATTCTATTTTGAAAAGTGGAAATAAGTTATATAATATCTGGTGAAATATCACATACCCAGTCACAGTTTGGCAATAAACTTTTTCAAGTATTTTGGAGATAAAAATGAAAATCCATCCTTAAGAAAATCTTCACCCACTGGGATCAAATTAATATGACATATTGTATGCTCATTTAACAATTTACAAGAACCCCTTGTAAAACCAGTATATAATGAAATATATGAAATATATGAAATATATGAATATACTTTTATAGCCTACCTATAACCTTTTAAAGAACAAATTTACACCATATCTTAAGAATTAAGTTCTAATGTCAAAGCCCTTTAAAAGAATTACCTGTCTTCAAGACATAGGAAAACAGGTATGCTGTTGTTTCGTAGAAAGAGAAACAGACCCTAAAGCTACACAATGTTATATTGAGGGATATATTTAGTGCTTGCTGGAAGCATCCTAACTGCTATTGTCATGTATCAATATAGCTGACACACAATTCTTTATTGTTTTTCCAGAGTTTTCCTCAACAATGACTCCTTTATACGACATAAACTACAGCTATTTTTAGTGATTGTCAGATTTGAAGACTATAAATCTCTGTAGTTACTGCACCTTCCTCTTCTTGCATCTAATCTCTCAATTAAAACAAATATGTCCCCAAAGAACTTCGAAGAAGAGGCTGAATTAACAAACTATTTAAGTGAACCAGAAGCAAGGCAATCCCTTATGAATACAGAGTCTGCAATTAGCCAAAATGCTCCATTTTGCTGTTCACAACGAGGCTGAGGCTCAATAAAAATTAAACACTGATGCAGGCAAAGCATTCCCATGGGGCTCACATATATTAATACATTACCACTCAACAGTTGCTTTATGTCCAAGAAACTGGGACACAGCTTGAAACTGGCTGGCTGCCTGTTTGATAAAATGGAAAGCTATTGGTGATAAGTATTTTCTCTTATTTTCATATCCCAAGGGTCATAAACAGGCTCAGTAAGTATTTAAATGCAGTTCCTAACAGTCACAAACTCATAATGGTGCCAAACAGATATGACTCAGGTTCTGACTGATCAGAGAATAACAAGCTCATAGATTCTGCTTAGAGTCACAGTCGTGCCTTTGGATCACCCCAATCCCTAGCACTGCGTTTCCTGAAACCTCTAAGTACCTTAAAACCAATTCAGTTCTTAGCTTGATTAGGATGCAGGCAGCAGTCCACACTTCAGTGATGACCTTTTTAAGCAAAAATGTAGAATAATTTAGGTGGCTTTATTACTACTCTGCAGAACACAATGTACAGAAACTTGAACTTACAGAATAAAATAGTTTAGATCTATGATTATTTTTACTTTAATAGGACAGAGTCAGGAGAACAAACATTGTTTATTAAAATGTTTTTTGAAGCCACAGACAAGTAATCCACAAATTATCAGCTCCTTGAAATCTCTCAGAAATGAGGCACTCAGCACCTGACTGTGTCAAGTTAAAATACATACTACATCAACTTTTCTATTCTATCAACTAGAAACCTTAAACATTAAACATGTAACTAATAAAAATGTTTAGTTTATCAAACAGTAAGTCACTTTTCAAAAAAAGGGTATTTTTAGAGCCTGTACTACAACAGTATCAGCAGCTTTATAGGACTATAAAAAAGAACCTCAAGCTGCAACTGCAAAACTATTCACCACCTTCAAAAGGCTTGTTCTGGAATGAAAGGGCTGATGTTCTGAAGTTCAGTTCTTATCCAGACATCCTCTATTATGGCAACCTTCTATAATTTGTCTTACTCTGTCCTTACAAAGTCATCATGACTTTCACTTCTCTGTAGAATCCGGCCTTTCATCAACTGAGTGTGAGGATCAAAGAGAAAATAAATGCACGTCACCACTGGATGGACTTAATTCTCACGAACTTCACAAATCCTAGGTTAGTTCATGCTCACCTTTCGCAGGAGGAAGCAAATCCGCTCAATATTTCTCAGCCGCTCTCTCTGTCAAGAAAAAGGAGGGGAAAGGCAGGAGATTAGCTGGTGTTACAAATTAAGACAATATATTACAATTACAAGGGTGAATGTTTTAATTAATGGCCGCAGTGAAGCAATATATGTTGTTAATCTGAAATGACAGCATTCACTTCCTACCTACTGCTAGCAAGCTAAGTGATTTACCCATTTCAAAGTCCCAGTAAGTTATTTTTTCATCTGTTACTGGGTGTAACAATATCAACTGGGGATTCCAGTCTGTTAGCCTCGAGCCAGAGGCTACAAATGTTTTTTAAGTCAGCCTTTGTGCAAGACTTGGTCTTGCATCTTAAGGTCCCCCACATCTGGCTTCAATATAATTCTGAATGGGAAAAACAACTATAACATTTGTATGGCAGCTCTTCCTCTATCACCAAGATGGTGCCTCAACATGTGATATTAGTATGTAACCCGTTAGTGAAAAATATTTGAACTGTCCTAGAAATGCCACTTTAAACGACAGATGCATTCATAAATACCGAAAATCACTGCAATTAAGTACTGTGACTCAAAAGATGCTTTAAGCTCAACTCACAGAAAGAAAACAAATCAAAGACAGGTTTTTTTTTAAATGGCTCATAATGAGAAACTAACCAGTACAATCAAATTTCACTGCATAACCCTATCATTGAAGTTATTGTGGAACACTCTACTGTTGGTTACACTGCAGAAGGCAGAGTGGTTTTGTTGTCCTCAGAAGACTATCTGATAATATTTTCACTAGACATGGGAAAAATATTCCAAACAATTAACTTCTTTGTACTATACCAATGTAAGAAATCAACTCTCCCTACGCTTTCTGCTTTTCAAATGTTTTAAATTTGCCACAAGTTTGAGTTTTATTTCTATTCTCAAAAGAAATGCCTCTTTTGCTTTTCTGTCCCCAAGTTTAAGCCATTTTTTTAAAAAGTATCATTTTGGAAAGACAATGAGGCAGTGGCAACTTGATAGGCACCAGAAAAATACTGTGCCTCTTTTTGGTGTCTCTGAGCTAAAAGACATTCAGAAATGTTAGACTCACAGTTGCAAACATGAGAATGGATGTGTATGGACATGCCTGTGAAGCTGCAGAAAGCTCTCTTGCCTTTAGGAGGTAAGTGGAGAGAGAAAAACAGACCTCTCAATTCCCTTTAAATAGATTCCTAACTGCAGCTGGCCTTGGAGAAGTAGGAAGTCTGTCTCTGAACTATAGGTAATAGAGGGCAAACCAGGACATTTGAATTAAATTCTAAGTACTGCCCTTGTTTTCGTCCCTGATTTCTCTTTAATTCAGCCCCCTCTTATCAAAAAGGCTCTTGTCCTAGTTAGGACAGCTGAGATCAGTTCATCATGGTATGGGTGTAACCCAAAACTGTGTATTCTATAGCCTTCCATGCCATTTCCCAGAAACTGTTGTCAATAGACTATTCGCACCCTCTGCCCATAAGAGCCTGACTCCTCAGGCTATAAACTAGGTGTTAAGAGGCCTGTGAGATAGGAGGATGCTCTTACCTTTTATGGAACTCCCTGAGGGAAGTACTGACCATTCCTGCCTGAACTGGAGAATATATAAACCTGGAGTTTCAGAACTTTTCACCCCGCTCGTGGGATCCAGAAGGAAGACTGCAGCTCATCGCTCTCAACCTCAGCTGGACTGCAATCACCGCTTCTGACCAGACTGCAACAGCTCTCCCACCAGCAGGTTTTTCCCCTCTCCCTTTACTTTGGACTCAAGCGGGGCCCAGGGAACACCACTTTGTTCATGCCCCCAAGGTATTGGGTTATACATTTGGGTTTTGTGGGTTAGGACCAATTGTTTGTTTGTGTGATTGTGCTTGCTGTGTTGTTTTAATAAATTGTTATTCTGACTTGTGGTCTCTCCTTTGAGTTGAGTTCATTTTCCCTGCTGGTTAACTCTTAAACCAGCACAGCTCTACCCTCTGTCATGAAAACATTGTGGGAGATACATTGGTAAACATTAGACACTCTTACAGTGCAATAAGGAAAACTACCCCACTAAATAAAAGGAATATGGGCACAAGCAACTATGCAGAGGGAAAAAGAAAAACACACTTGAACAAATGTATAAGAAATACCTGGTACAAATAAATACACATTTCCTGTGCAGTTCCCAAGATGGGAAGTAAAAACAGATAAAGTGAATTCAAAATCAGATTACATCCAGTAAACTCAAAACCAGTTTATATCCACTGAAGTCCTCTATAGGATTTCTTCACATAATTTCTTTCTTCTATTTTCATGCTTTAATTATGTGTTAGTGAACTGTAAAAAAAGCCTTCTTATTCTAAGATTCACGTAAAGTTTATGCTTAAAATCATCAGTGGTCTAAGCCGTACCACAAATCCTCTGCTGAGTTACGAAACAGGGTTAAATGGCAAAGTACTGAATCTGGTTATCATTTGCAGGCAATTCAATAACTTGATACTCTGTAGAGATCAAATCCAGCACCTGTTGTAGTCATTGTAATTCCCAGTGAGATGATGGGGAGCCAAGTTCTGCTCTCAGTTCTGGTAGTACAGACTGACACATGTTTAGCTGTAGTCAGCTAAATCACCCTAGATTACAGCTTTAATTAGCAGAGGAATTTTGAAATACTTAAATCTAGGCTGCATTTTTGGTTCATTAGTTAAAAGTGAGTTTACAGTCCCAGGGTAATATTTAAACTTTTCCATAGCAGAAGCAGCAGAATATGATATTTACTCTTAAAGCATGGGAGCACTTAGAGCCCTGCCATTGGAGAGAGAGAGGTCCACGAACATGCCTCTTACCAAATCTGCTCAAGCTTTTGGATCATTGATACAGGCAGTATGGGAAAATGTGGTCATCCCATGCTTGAACACAGAGAAGGCAAATTATTTCAAAAAGGAAAACTTGTGCCACAGCACGAAAAGGTAAAAAAGAAAGCATTAGCATCACATCAGCTTTTGAATTTCCAAATTATTTTCCTGCCTCCTTCAGCAAAAAGGAAGGCTATTAGCATAAAAAGTAACCATCTGTCTTCCCAAGACTGGCCCAGTAAATCAATTTTCCAAACCACACTTGACTTCACAAGAGACTCTATATTAATTTCACTCAGACTTCACTGACAGCTCAGCGCATCCCCCTTTCTTGAGCAGGTACTGTTTAGCAAACCGCTGGTTGTACTCACTGCGTGGGCTGGGTTGCACTGATCGATTGGGCTCTTGAAGTCTGTCCGAAGTTCATCAAAGGCAATTATCTGAAAAACATTTTTTTTTTCAAATACTGTAATGAATGTTCACTCAAACACTTATTTTCCTTTAGAGACAAGGTAGATGCATTGCCTTCCTTCCTCGCTTTCCGGAGAAAATAGCTTCTCCAACACACTCCCTCCAGAACTAAGTAGCTAAAACAAAACATGGGATACTCCTACATATGAAACCTAGAGCTCATTAAACTGTCACTCTGTAGAATCATATCTACAGCCTTTTCAGCGTTGTTACTTTTCGTATTTCTTCCCTCATATCAGCCAGAATTCTTTTCTCAAATTTCCACATGGCATAAAACTATTTCACAAACAAATACATCTCCAAATTCGAAGGAGAAAGTCATTAGCTACCCAAAACTATTTCACAAACAAATTTCACAAACAAATTTCACCCAAAACTATTTCACAAACAAATACATCTCCAAATTCGAAGGAGAAAGTCATTAGCTACCCAAAATACAGAGGTGGATCAGCTATGCTGCTCCAGGTTTAATACATAAACAGTCCATTTTTATTAGTTATTAAACCTACTTCAGATATTAAGTCTGAATTAGTATCATCTTTACTGTTATGAAGCTGCTATACATTAACAAACAAATTCCTCAAATGGTAAACCATTCTAGAGCAAACATGTGCTTCCTAAATTCTGGCAGGTTTTAGAATTTTACTTCAGACCTCATTAACAGAGAGATGTTTTTTGCTCAAGTCCTTCAGTTTCCTCCATTAAGACACACTTGCAATTACTGGTCCTTTTAAAGCAGGGCAGATAAAAGTGCCTATAAAAATAACAATATTTGAAAGTGTTTTCTTGGAAAGAAAACAGCTGTAGTAATCCTCATCATATTCCATTCACAGATCTCAAATCACATTCTTAACTTTATGTTTGTATTCTAGTGATACCTTTTCTTCTGCTTCTTTCTTGCTTCACCCGAGGAAGGAAAGCTCACTATGACAGGCACCACATAAACAGATGTTAAAACAATGATTCCTTTTTAGATAATTTACAACCCAAAGTCTCTGTGCTCAATAAAAAGATGATGTAAGTATAAGGCAGCAGTTGGGTAATTAGTATGTGAGTGCAACAGCCATTCTACAACATGCTATAGCAGCCTGGGCCTAACTGTTCAAAAAAGAACCGTGTCAACACAGACCTGCTGCATAGGTAAAACACATTCATTTTACAGATATGGAATGAAGGAGCAGAAATCCTAAAAATGGCCTATCCATGAATTATATAACAATCTGGCTAGAGGCTTGAGAATAAAACCTAGAAGCTACAACCCACAAATTTAAGCACTACTCCACATCCCACTCTAATGCTGCATTCATCACACCGAAGCACATTTAAAAATCAAAAGTGTGGCATTTACAAGAGCACTCTACAGAGTTCAATTTATTCAACTATGACAAGTCAAAGAGGCAGAATAAACCACAAAGGGAACTATAAAACATGATTATAAGTGAAACATTTCTCCCCATGGATGCAGTAGCTCTACAAGTTAGGAATTAGATCTGCAATGGTAAAAGAGCAAATAACAGAAAATGTTAGAGGCTTGGAGTGCATTTGTGAAGGATAAGGCTCACAACACCTCTATATTTAAAACTTCTTGAACAGGTCTTCATATTCTTAAGCTGGACCAACTGCTAAGAGGTTTAGAACCATGCAAGTCGGACACACATGTAATTGGGTACCTCTTTGTAACTGGATATCAACATCAGCACTGACAGCACTGACAGGAAGGGGGAAGGATGGCCCTGTAACAGGTAAGACAGCTGTCTCTCATAGCTGTACCACTGATTTACTTTAGGATGCCCTTAAATTCTCTTTACCTCACTGCACTGGTACTTACAGATGTAACTTTAAGAAAGAAAACTGTTATCAGCTTTGAGTGACAGCTATTTTTATTAATGTACAGTGGTTACAGGTTTTTTTCCACTGTAAATGTAGCGATGAGTCTTCTTTCTGGTAGTCAGTAAGAGCAGCCAGGAGTTTATCATGAAATGTCAGTCAGTACAAGATCCAACTCATGCTGTGAGGAAAGACTGTCTGAGACAGCATTATGGGGAACCTGAATACTGAAATCATAAGATAGACTCCTTCCAAGAAGTTCAGGAAAGCCTCACTTGGCTGCTCTGAAAGACAAAGCTGTTAAGGCAGGGCTCTGTTGAGCTAGCTTTAACTACTACAGGCAAGTCTTGAAGAAATCCTAAATGACAGTTTGGAAAAGAGGTTAGCCCCAAATATACTGCACATTTAGATTTCCTATTTTTTTTCTTTCTCTGTTTATTTATTTTATTTATTTATTTATTTTACCAACATTCCCAACTCTCGAGCCCAAATCCTACTCTTTATTTGCTGGCACTCAATTTATGTTATGTTGTATATATCTAAGTGCCTTGACACATTGCTTTCATGGAACCAGTAAGTGTAAATACAATAATCCCATAATCTTTTGAGATGTCTGCAAATTATGACAATGTTGAGAGACAGTCCTGCTACACCCAAGAGAGGCTGAGGTCTGGTATCAAGCACATATGATTTGAAGAAAGTTTCTTCAATAAAAGTTTTGGTGTCTCTCTGGAAAGTAGTTGACAAAAAAAGATTCTCCTCAGTTCTTATCATTTTACTTCAAAGAAGTTCCATAATAGGTCTTAAGTTGTTAAATCTCCAGAAATGGAAATTTAGCAATGACATTATTTTAAATTATGAACAAACACATTCCTATTTCTTATTTCTCAGTTAGAGTGAAAACCTTGAAAGTATAACATTAGGTAGGCTCACTATTAGAGGGAATATAAACTCCTAAAGTGTTTTGGGGGCACGTTTTCTCCCGGTTTTTTGGTTGGTTGGTTGGGTTTTTGGTTCTGTGTTGTTTTGTTTTGGTTTAAATCTCACAGTGTTGGGTGTCCTAATTCTAAAACCACAACTGAGAAACAGAGCTGTAGCTTCTTATGATTTCTGGTTGCTCACAACACATTTGGTAACTGTGCAACAAATTATATTGCATTACAGAAAATATGGCTGGGCTGTACTGCTGTGGGGTTTACATAATTAATTAGGAAACGTCTTCCTCTTTCAATTATCACTCATCTTCTGTAGCAGTTCAATGCCCTAGGACATTGTGTGGCTGGAGGTGCCATTTTTCCATCCAAAAATAACAAACTACTTGCCTCCATTAAGTTTTTCACAATACTTTCACGGGAGGTGCACTGTTCTGACCACAGACTAGAGAAACGAGCTGCTGCCTGTTGACATTTTAGCTGGATGCTTCTGCTACTGCTTCCCACATATAAACCGCCCAGAGCTGCTGAATGCTCTGGGACAGCAGCTGGATATGCTCAGGGGCTGTTTCACCTCAGAAACCGCCACACTTACCAGCATCTTGACAGAGCAGTTCATTTCCAGGCAAACAGTGTAAGAGATCCCAGCCAGGGCACTTCAGCACATGAATTGTCATGATTTCACCTTTGTAAATGAATGTATTTCATAAAGTGTTCAATATCTTTTCAGTTATCCAATCTAATTTGATCCAGGGTGACAATTAAGACTACAAAATATACACACACAGGGACATCAGCAACCTCATCTCTCGAAAGGCCACACTATAAGCAGACTGTTCCAAAGAAAAATGACCAACCTCTAGTCATAAAGCTGAACAAATAGCTAAGCACTCAGCATTTTGGAAACATGTGCCAGGGACTGATCTTACACACAGGAGAAATTTATTTCTATTAGGAAACATTAATGTTGTACATTGGCTTCATAGACAGAGAATAAGGACCATCTGATATTTATTTAGAAACTCAAAGGAAAAAAACCTAAACCACCAAGTTATCTGTTTACTTGCAAAGCTATATCAGAGGGAAAAAAAAGTGCATCATGTTTAGCAATAATTTTTAAAATTACTGCAGAAACAGGCTGGGGTTGAATGGACAATGGATATTGCACTACCTTCTGCCTTGAGGTCTTTTCTCTGTGAATCCACATTGCAAATCATTGCAGGAAGTTTGTTCTGCCACTGCCCTAGCTATGCTTTTTCCTGTTCATAGAAGTGTATTAGAAGTGTACTTGTGGTTGTTTTCCACCTAATAAAACTAAAGGTCTGTAAAAATACTGGTTGCAGTCTCTGATTCACACCATCTGCAAACCTCAAAACTCCAAGTGTAAGTCAGCAAGGAGTCTGCCCCAGTTTGAACACATACTGAATCAACGAGATTGTGATGACAATATGTTTCAACTGCAATGATATTTATAAAATTTGTTTTCATTACCCACACTCTCTGTGCTTATCTTTCCAGACTGCAACAGCTTTGAATAATGAAGTATTCACATAAGATCGAACCTGAATTTTGTTTTCTTCCTATGCTTATGTACCAATCAAATCGAAAACTTCACTTAATGCTAGAAACAAGCTATGACATCTCATTTTTAGGGAAGATACTTTTTTTTAATCACTGAGCTCTTACAGAAACATATTTTAATTGAGACTCTGATGTTTCAGGGTGGCAGTGAAGTTGGTGTGGGTGTGAAACCAGTGACAGCAAAGAAGTTGGATATTATTGCTTCTTGGCATCTCAGAAAACTTAAGATAAAACAGAACTTGATGACAACCACACTAACCACAGACCAGAACAGTAACACTTAACATATGTTTCCTTGCCACCACCCCGTCAATGCACCACAATCCCATCTTGAAGGAACTGTCTTTAATGGTTCATTTAAACAATTTGTCTCCCCCTCCACTCTCAGATGCAGCTTTCACAGTGCCCATACTGGCAGTTCATAGGCTGTCTGCAAGTCAGCACATGGACAGAAGGTGGGCAGGTTTAGGAGCAGGCTGTCCTCCTAAACTTCATGCCAGCCTATCAACTGCTCCATAGACATATTTACTGTGTTGGAGAAATCATGCCTGAACCATGAATTGAACCATGTTGATGCAGTCTGGGTGAGTTATTTTGCTGGATTTTGTTGACCAGAAGCAACAACTGACAAAACATGTGAGAGATTCAATCAGGTATGAATGAAAAAGTGCCTGAAATGGAAGATAAGTCACTGCCTTGACACAATGGAGTAAGGGGAGCCCATAGAGAGATGCAGAGAAAAGTGACATCAACAAAGTGACAGACTGAGAGAACAATCTTTGCTACCCAATTCTTATCATGATATGAAATGAATCTGAACAGAAAATTTGGTTGGTGAACATTTATTCAAGATGGTTGTTCCTCTTTCCTCTTTCTCTTCTGATTGAATTCATTTGGTTCATGCTATCAAGCATGAAAGATCATTCAAAATTGTACAAATGGATGGGCAACCTGCCTCAAAAGCCAGAAAATGTTATTCTTTTTATCATATTTTATTCCTTACCTATATCCTCTTGTTAAAGGATAAAAAAGGAAAAAAGTCTCAATCTTGGCTTCAATCATACCTCACCATGTAACACGGTAACTTCCCAGACCGGTGTATCTGAAATGCTGGTTTTTGAGAATCTTAACACTACAGCAAATAAAGAGCAGAGAAGAAAATGAGATTAATGGTATTTCTTTATTCTCCTATCTCTTACCAACGTATTTAATGTTCTGAATACTACATTTATTAATTCACCATATATTAATAAAAATAAACAGTAATAACTAACAATGCTTTGCAGTTATAAATCTCCCTTCAAGGCAATGAAGGTCTTAACAAATGCAAGGAAAAATATAATTTCCATTTTTTTTATACAAGGGAAAAAAATGAAGCTCAAAGAAATTAAATTACTTACAGAATCAGTGGCAGAAGAACCAAAGCCTCTGGATTACTGCATCATATAAAATGTAAGGGGAAACAAATACTGTCAGTACACTGATCATTGTACTGTTGTCCATCTCTAGAGCAGAGCACTGCTTTAAGCAGAGCCCTTTTGGATTAGGATTGCAAATGGTTTTAAGTCACTCAAGGGCAGAAAATTTTTCTATTTTGTCAGATTTCGCACTAACAATTGTATGGCATTTCCTTGCTCTACTTAGCTTGAATTTCACATGCTGCCACCACCAAACAACCCTCCACATAGAAACCCGAGCACATTGCTAAGGCAAACAAAGTTCCTGTGGCTCCAACCAGGGCTGCACAAACATATACCTGAGCTCCCAGTCTTCATTTTTTTACTGAAATTTTTTTGACTGTAAAAGGATGTCGTATTTAGCCCAACATAACTTAAACTTTTTAGGCTCTAACTGGAGGCTAGCTTAATCAGGAAAATCTTATTGTAATTTCTTAAGTATTTAAGTCAGATATGAAGACTTTTCCAATAGAAACTCCAATATGCAAATTCAAAACTGCATCATCTCCATTCTGCAAACACGATTCAAAAGGATTTCCTATCTACCTATAGAAATGCAGAGGTACAATTATACCAGTCTGCACTGGTATAGTTACACCACTTTATTCCCCTACGTAAACAAAAACTATACTTTCACTTTATATATATATATATATATATATATATATAAAGTGAAAATTAAACAAAACAAACAAAAACCCCCAATCCTATACAGATGGACAAAAGCAGTATTACTGCATCAGCTACACCAAATCAGATTCCCAAGCCTGCAGAGATGTGCAAGAGAAACCACTAAGAATAACTATTTGGCAGTCACCCGAAAAGTCCACCTTTTAGTACAAGAATGAAAAACTCCACCCATACCATTAAAGAGACAGAAATTCATCTTCAGCAATACAACCATTTTGTACACAGCTC
Source organism: Lepidothrix coronata (assembly GCF_001604755.1). Lineage (NCBI taxonomy): Eukaryota > Metazoa > Chordata > Aves > Passeriformes > Pipridae > Lepidothrix > Lepidothrix coronata. The sequence continues at coordinate 2,356,810 of NW_016690218.1, forward strand.
TGAGTTACTATTTCCATGAGTTACCAGTTACTATTATTATTGCAACACTGCAGACTACAATTTGAAAAAGCAACCTGTTTTCTGAATGTAAAGAATTAAGGTTATTAATTTTGACAAAACCGCTAAAAAACCTCAGCAGCTGCAAAGTTCTATTGTGAACACAATGTTTCCAGAAGGATGATTTGAGAAACATCTATTGACAGATTTCTGCAACTGCTATGAAACAGGCTTTTAAAAATAATTTCATCCAAGTGCAAGGTGAAACAGTTAAACTGGCTAACAACAGGATTCTGGTCACAGATTTCACTTGCTCACCACAGACACTGAAATATGTTCCCCAGTCATCCTGAAACTGAGATATCAACCCTCTCCTTCAATAGAGAGATGTCAACCCTCTCCTTCAGGAGAGAGACAAATGTCCCACTGATTCCCCAAATAGAGAGTTCAAAGATTACCTGTGCTTGTATCACAACTTTATACCCACTCACTGTCTTCCAGTCTAGACCAGCTGAAATCCAGCCAGACAAAAATCATCTGTAGACATATAAACTGCATTTTGTTACAAGAAGAAAGACAAGTAGCAAGCTGTGCAGGAGGGATGATGCCAATATAGCTGCACAAAGCCTGTTTCTAAATAGGCTAATAGTTTTGCTTCCTGCAGCTAAAGCACATTTCGAAACAGACCTCAAGTGGAGGAGGAATTTTTAAGGTAAGTCCAGACTGCCACGCTTCCTTCCCTCCCCAAAGGATTTCATAATTTTGTTGTCATGATTCTTTTCCTTTTTTTTTTTTTTAAACCTTACATTACTGCATTCAGTAGAGGGGAACATTTCAGGAAGTAGTGTTATTCTGTGAATCAAGCACGCCCCATAACTCACCCTCCGTGGAACACAAAGAGTTGCTACCAACACTAAGAAAAACCACCACATTTTCAATTAGCATCAAAACTGGTGAATACATCACGTTGTTCTGAACAGAAAAAAGCTCACATGTACATACAGATGCATTACTTAAGTTTAATTACATTGAGTGTGGTAGAAACAATTCTTCTACCTCAGCTAACTTAAAAAACCATGTCTTCTTTCTTTCAGAAGAGAATCTGAACCATTTGGTTACTAATTTTTTTGAAACATGGATAACAGTGTCAGTTCCACTGCTGGTACCATGCTACTGTGCATAAATATACATTTCACTGATGGCATTTCAGAGGCAAGAGACCAACTCTAATTTTTCTGTATTAAAACTTTATACAATGTGTGACCATTCCACTTAGCAGGATATCTGTGTCTGGAGACTCTATGGGTCAGTGATGAAGCTAATGTCAGGGTCTGAATCAAAGGCACCAGGTATGAACTTGGCACTCCCAAGTGCTTATATGGATGCCCTTCTCCTTCTACCAATAAAATCTTACAGAGCATTTGACAGTGTTTCTCACCAGCCCCAAAGGCACAAAATCTATGTGCCTTTGTAGGCTGGGGGAAATACAGGTTGCATCTCTGCCTCAGTAGGGAACTGACTGTAAATCTCCCACACTCCCTGTACTTTTGATACAAGCCTTCCGCCAATATTCTCTTCCTGCATATGGCCTCCTCCTCCTACATGCAATTGAGTATTTTATGTGGATTCTTTATGAAACAAACAGGTTTTTCCATTTAGACCAAAACTTATGAAACATTTCAGTATCTAACCGCTTCTGATTTCTTCGGTTCAGCACCAAAACCCCAGGACCAGATACTCACGGAGCACCAGTGACAACAAACTAACATGCCATTATCAAGAATGCTGTCACTTGTTAGTTAGGTACTAACTTAATCTGACAGTCAGGACTTGAAAAGCAAACAATCTGCTACAGTGAGGATTCCCGGTCACAGCCACACGTTCAGCAAGCTAAGAAAGGGCATCACAGAATCACAGAATGGGTCAGGTTGGAAGGGACCGCACTGGGTCATCCAGTCCAACCTCCCTGCTCAAGCAGGGCCATCCCAGAGCACATGGCATAGGATTGTGTCCAGACAGTTCTTGAATATCCCCAGTGAGGAAGACTCCACAACCTCTCCGGTCAATCTGTTCCAGTGTGCACAGAGTAAAGAAGTTCTTCCTCATAATCAGGTGGACTTGCCTGTGCATCAGTTTCTGCCTTTTGCCTCTTGTCCTATTGCTTGGCACCGCCAAGTAGAGCCTGGCTCCATCTTTGTGGCATGCTCCCTTTAGATACCTACAGATACTGGTAAGATTCCCCTCTCAGTCATCTCTTTTGGAGGCTGAACAGGCCCAGCCTTTCCTGACAAGAAAGATGTTCCAGTCCCTTGATCAAAGCAAAGGTTAAGCAAAGGTCCTCCCAGCAAAGGTCATGCAGACTCTTGCACTAGCTTTTTCTTCTGGAAAGGATGCAAACAAAGACTACACCTGCAGATAAACTGAACAAGCATTTCAAGATAATGAACAAGTTAGGCCAGAACTTCACCCCTAGTCTTGATCTCTTTGATGGACCAAAAGGAAATTATGGGAGTTTTGATCCAAGCTTTACAGTTGAGGTGTCAAACTCAGATTTGTGGCTCTGATTCAGGGAATATCTAGTGCAAATGAACTGGTTTGCAGATCTCTCAACCAAGCAGGGGGAGATGAAAGCAGCACTATTTCCTATCCATGCCTAGGAGAGGCTGGGGAACTGCTTTCAGCACAAGAGAGAGCACTGCTGTGTCCTTGCTTCTCTTTATATTAAACTCCGTACAACTAAGAAAATGCAACAAGAAATGAAACAACTAAGAAGTATGTCTCACTACCTCTGTACCTCAGATGCATCATTACAGCTTTGTACATCTTCTAGTTGTATAGGCCAAGTTCTTCACTATCCAGCACTTTCCACACCAAATCAGGGACAGGCTAGACATGAGTTGGTGAAAGAACTAGTACAAGAGGCTGGCCAGGGGCAGAAGGCAAGAGGAAGAGTGGTAGTCTGGTCACGTTGGACCAATAGCAGGTTAATCCTTGATGGAAGCAATATATAACTGGATACCTATAGATGTGAGAGGGTTTATTCTTCTGTCCTTGTTTTTCCTCAAAATTACATATTATTTCTAATTTATCCCAACATAAATCAATGTGCTCCCATACAATGTTTCTACTTGCCTTTTTATTCTCAGCGAAATTACAGTTTGGGGGATATGCAAGGAGAAGGACACAGATGCATTAAAGCCACAAAGTTCCATCTTCATAAATTATTCTCAAAATGAACCGAAGCACTTTTTCTATTACTTAACAGCACCGAGCTGATAATCCCAAAGCTTGGAATAAACAGGATGTTCCTGCAGAATAAATTCAGGGAAAGGATAGTAAACAAAGGGGAAAATGTACCAGAATGTGTACAACTAGAAAAAAATATTTGCTCCGAAGAAGAAGGTAAGAGAACGAGATCAAAAGAGAAGATTTTTTTCAGTATCAGTAAGATAAAAGTCATGGGTGGGAGCCTGGTCAGCTGGCTAGTGCTGTCTGTAAGCAAGTATCCAATCTTAGCACCACACCGCAATTTGTTCTTTTCTTGAGCTTTCAGAGATTCCTACATATTGCTACAAGTTGTTATTTTGACATTTTTAATTTCTGTTATGCTGATATATGCTTGGGAGAAGCATTACACTCCTTTTCCACACACACTCCTTACATTTCCCCACAGGTTTCACATTGCTGCTGCTACTTTTTTTCCCTCTCTTATGTTCTCCATTCCTACCAGCAGTGATTTATGCACATTCACCAAAATCCAGGAACATATAAGGGAATCTAGGTTCTGTCACTAAAAAATCTGTTCAAGCATGTCACATATTACACCTTACCCACACAGAAGACTCATTACTCAGGCTGTCCAAAAACGTCCATCACCTGACTTAACCATACCTCCTGGATTCAGGCAGCCTTTTCTGCTCAAATAATTGCCTCCCAAATGAGAATGCTATGTTCTCAATCTTTTCTCTTGTTAGTCCCCTACTTGTACACAGATTTTCTTCCTCTCGTTTCCTCTTTCCTTCACATCTTTCTCCCTGAAGTCCTCCCTCCCACAGTCCCATTTCCCCGCTTCCCACACCATTTTTATTCCTCATTACTCTCTCAACAGTAGACTCCTACCAATGCTGTCTCAGAAAGAAGCCCACAGCAGACAGAAATTCTGCTGAATCTGTGCTTCCTGCCTCCCAGTGGCACAGCAGAAGTCCAGATGGACCAGCAAGAGGCAGGACAAGGGAACAGGGACTCTTCTAATACAGGAGGCATCAGGCAGGGATGACCAGATTCAAGATCTTCCCAAGTTTTCTTTCCCTAAAAGGAGGCCAGGCAGAACTTGGAGGAAATAACTCCAAGGCCAAGACACACACACACACAATACATGAAACAGCTGTGTTTGCAAAGCTAAGGCAAGGTGAAGCAATACAGCAGCAAAGCAGCTGTGGTTGCAAAACGAGGGCAAGGGGAAGGGACACAGGAGCCTGCAAAAATAACCAAAAATTGAGAATAAAATAACAGCAGCCCAAAAAGCATCCTCATCTGCTTCTCTACGTTCTTATGAAACCCCTTAGTTTAATTACAGGAGCTTGATTAAGGCTAAGGATACATTTCAGCATAGCTCCAAACAAGCCTGCCACTTAGATGATCAGCAAATCAATTTTCTAAAGGATCTGCTAATGGTGTTTATATAACACTAAGGGAAGAAAAACTCTGAAGCACATTCAATCAAATTGATTTCAGCAGAGCCTTCATTATGTTTGCTTATACATGCCCATTCTGTGAATGTATAAAGCAGTTTCCACTTAGATGGTGATACAATGTGAACTATTTAGCCCAAGCTCATAATGCTATAAAATAATAAGGCAACAGAAGATTGACTAAACAATTAAACGCTTGAAATCATGACTCACACACAGCATGAAGATGGCTGGCATTTAAATACATTAAAAAATCAAATGTCATTCTATTAAAAAAATGGTGCTCATATCAACAATGCCTGGCGCTTGCACGCTGCCTGTTATGAGATAATTGCAAGGACTATAAGTTATTAATTCTCATCATATTACTGTAGGTCTCCTAAATATTTTAAGCTTCAATTCCTCCAGCAAGGTAGTTGGACTTCCAGATGTATCTAAAAAAACCCCAACCTATCTTTGACAGCTAAAATACAACATGACCTGCAAAAGCATAAAAATACAAAAGGACCCAAAACCAATCCATAGATTTTTCGACCTGCTGCATTGGTGAGAGTTGCCGGCAGTGTACTATGGGACAATTCAATGATGGCATTATTTCTTCATCTCCCTTATGTTCTGCTTCATATGTTCACATTATCAAATCTGGAGCTGCAAGTTCAGCACTCCTGCAGTATCTTGCTGAGAAAACCTACTCCCATTGTAAATGTTTTGTGATTTTAATGTAACTTTTCACAATGACATTCCTAAAATAAATCCCTGCTTTATAGTATTACCTTTTCCATGGGAAGTGGAAAAAAATGTTTTGTCCTGCTTTCACAAAGTGCATTGATGTTCCTCTAAATTTAAACCTACTCTCTGACAGTTTAAAGCCATGGCCCCTTGTCCTATCACAATATGCCCTTGCAATAGTCCCTCTCCATCTTTCTTGTACACTGCCTTCAGGTACTGGAAGGTGCTATAAGGTCTCACTGAAGCTTTCTCTTCTCCAGGCAGAACAATTCCAATTCTTTCAGCCTGACTTCATAGAAGGGGTGCTCCTGCCCTCTGAGCATCTTCATGGAACTCCTCTGGACCCACTCCAAGAGGTCCATGTTCTTCCTATGTCAGGGATACCAAGGCTGGTTTCAGCACTCCAGGTGGGTTCTCACCAGAGCAGAGTAGAGGGGGAGAAGCACCTGCCTTGACCTGCTGGTCACAGTTCTTTTGATGCAGCCCAGGGTACATTTGGCTTTCTGGGCTGCAAGTGCACATTGCTGAGTTATGCTGAGCTTCTCTCAACCAACACCCCCAAGTCCTTCCCCTCAGACTTGCTCTCAATCCATTCTCTGCCCAGCCTGTATCTGTGCTTGAGATTACCCCAACCCAGGTGCAGGACCTTGCACTTGGCCTTGTTGAACTTCATGAGGTTCACAGAGGCCCACGTCTCAAGCTGTCAAGATCCCTCTGGATGGCATCCCTTCTCTCTGGCATGTCCACCACACCACACAGCTTGGTGTCATTAAACCTGCTGAGGATGCACTCAATCCCACTGTCCCTGTCACCGACAGAGATGTTAAACAGCGTCAGTCCCAATACCAACCCCTGAGGAACACCACTTGTCACTGGTCTCCACCTGGACATCAAGCTGTTGACCACAACTCTTGGAGTGTAACCATCCAGCCAATTCCTTACCCACTGAATGGTCCATCCATCAAATCCATGTCTCTCCAGTTCTGAGACAAGGATGTGCTGTGGGACAGTGTCAAATGCTTTGCACAAGTCCAGGTAGATGATATCTGTTGCTGTTCCCTCATCCACGAATTCTGTAACCCCATCATAGGAGGTCACCAAATCTCTCAGGCATGATTTGGTTTTAGTAAAGCCATGTTGCCTGTCACCAATCACTTCTTTATTTTCCATGTACCTGAGCATAGCCTAAGGAGGATCTCCTCCGTGATCTTGCATTCAGTTTCCTGGGGTGTGTTCCACAGAATTCAGCACAAGGCTTTTCTCAGGCGAATGCACCAAGAGGACAAGATGTAAAAGTCAGAACAGTACCACAGGAATTCCATTTGTGTATAAGAAAATAATGTTCACAGTGAAAGGAGTAAAGTACTGGAACAAGTTCCCAGACAGGTAGTTGACTCAGAGAATCACAGAATGGGTCAGGCTGGAAGGGACCACAGTGGGTCATCTGGTCCAACCTCCCTGCTGAAGCAGGACCATCCCAGAGCACATGGCACAGGATTGTGTCCAGACAGTTCTGGAATATCCCTAGTGAGGGAGACTCCACAACTTCTCTAGGCAACCTGTCACCTGCACAATAAAGAAGTTCTTCCTTGTATTCGGGTGGAACTTCCTATGCATCAGATTCTGCCTTTTGCCTCTTGTTTGGCAGCACTGAGCAGAGCCTGGATCCATCCTCTTGACACCCTCCCTGTAGATACTTATAGACATTGATGAGGTCCACTCTCAGTCATGCCTTTTCAAGGCTGAACAGGCCCAGCTCCCTCAGCCTTTCCCCATAACGGAGTTGCTCCAGTCCCTTAATCATCTTTGTTGCCTTGCACTGGACCTACTCCAGGAGTTCCATGTCTCTCTTGTACTGAGGAGCCCAGAACTGAACACAGAACTCCAGATGTGCCTCACCAGGGCTGAGTAGAGGGGTAGGATCCCTTCCTTCAACCTGCTGGCAATGCCCTTCCAAATGCAGCCTAGGATATCATTGGCCTTCTTGTCCACAAGGGCACACTGCTGGCTCATGGACATCCTGTCCACCAGAAACCCCAGGTTCTTCTCCATGGAGCTGCTTTCCAGCAGGTTGGCCTCCAGCTTGTGCTGGAGCCTGGGGTTATTCCTCCCCAGGTGCAGGATTCTGCACTTGCCTTTGTCAAATGTCAAACAGTTCCTCTCTGCCCATCTCTCCAACCTGCTGAGGTCCTTCCAAAGGGCTGCGCAGCCCTCGGGGGTATCGGCCACTCCTCCCAGCTTGGTGTTGTCAGCGAACTTGCTGAGGAGGCCCCTGTCCTTTCATCCAAGTCATCCATGAATAAGCTAAAGAATACTGGGCCCAGCATTGAACCTTGGGGGATACCACTAGTGACAGGCCTCCAACTAGACCCTCTGCTTCTGATTACAACTCTCTGGGATCTGCTGTTCATCCAGTTCCAAATCCACCTCACTGTTCACTTATCCAGTCCACTCTCCCTGAGCTTGCCTCTGAGGATATTGTGACAGACAGTGTTGAAAGCCTTGCTGAAATCGAGGTAGACCATATCCACTGCTCTCCCCTCGTCCATCCAGGTAGTGTTTCATCCCTCCACCCATGGAGAGTTCATAAGTGATCTGGACAAGACCCTGAGCAACCTGGCCTAACTTTGAAATTCAGCCTGCTTTGAAGAAGAGATTTGAGAGGTGATTTCTCAGATCCCTTCCAATCAAAATTATTCTATGAATATTTCATTATTTGTTTTAACAGGAACTGGACATTTTTGACGTTGTAATTATTATCAAGGAACACAAAACCCATTCTGTTAATAAAATTGCATCTTACTCTCTGCACAGCATCAGGGTCACAAATTGAATTTTTTTAATGGGAACTTCCAACTGTGAAACACTGGAAGTTGACCCAGTAAATCAAACAGTATTTGACATTTTTCTCCCTTTACCTCATCAGCTGACTCTGCCCTGTGACTTTAAGTGACTCTTTTCAGAGTGGAAATAATAATAATTCTTAGCTGTTTTACGTGGGAGAGATACTTTGTTTCCACAGAAAGTGGGAGTGTTTTCCAAACTACCACTTTCAGAAGAGTAAGTCTCTCAGTATCCTCAGTTTACAACTTAAATGAGACCCAGTTCCACTGCCTGGTAGAGTCACCTTCAGCTGTCAGCACCAACAGTGGTTATAAATGACCAGCATGTCACAGGCACTGAGGATGAGGAACAGGTCAAAGAGATGTCTGTTATCTGTATGGAAAACATTCTTACTATCTGCTGATAGTAAGATTCTTACTCTTTCTGAAAAATATTTTGCTAAAAGGGTATTTATGTTGGAGTGGGGAAATCCACTAAGCCAGAGGGCTGAGGGTTGAATTCAATGTTGAATTCAATGTTTTAAGTGTGATTTAATGTAGTACATGGTGGCTGAACAAACAAATATGTGTAATGAGCTATAAATTCATGCCTCAGACTCAATCTAAGAGTCGTACTCATGGTCTAATAAAATATGACAGCTATATTGCCTTGCTTATTAACAAGCATAGCAGTTTTTAAAAAGCACTAGAAATACATTATTTACCAATTTGGATATAAAATCCCTTTAGTAAGTAGATTTTCCAACTAATCCTAAGATGAAAAAAAAACCCAGATGTATGACAACCAAATAACATTTAAATAGCTCTCTGCACATATTGTGGGAGGCACAAGACTCCACAGAATAATTTATTTTACACAGATAATGGAGTCATTGTGACTTGTGAAGCATCTGGAATCACAGCCAGTGGCAAACACATATAATTTAAAACCTTTCTCCAAATAAATCTCATCATGACAGTTCAAGCATATACAGAGATTCAACTTAATCTTTCCACAGCATTTAAGTCTGTGTTAGAGCCCAAAGACTTCTATGATCTTTCTAATTATTATTTAAGCATGACAAGGTAACTAAACTGAAATATACTTCTTTTCTAATATATAAGATACAGTTTGCTCCACAGCCTCTGCTGCCTGGCCTAATATCTGTCTGTCAGCATTAATGAGACAAACTTCTGAAAGAAAAGTTGTAAGGGAACTGTCAAGCTATGTTATAGCCAGACCAATCTGGCTATGCTCTGTTTTTAAAAAGAGTGGAAATATCAGACTCATTTCTTAAACTGTCATGACTGTAAAACCTTCGGGGACAATGTGCTTAGCTGCTTAGAGAAGAAAAGACATCTTCAAGAAACATGTATAACATACACTAAAAGCATTTGTGATCCCATTCATCAAAGCTTCATCTAATTTTATTTTTAAGCTCATAATTATCCAACATTCTCAGATAACTGCATTAATGACTCATTAAAGAACAGTACTGAACTTCAATATCTGAAAGAAAATTCAAGCTTGACCACAAGTCTGTAAGGAAATTACTTCCTTTTCATGACACGCTTTAAAGCATTGCAAAGAAGTTAAATTGAGACTGGGAGCCTTTTGTGGAGAGAAGCACAGGTTCAAGTGAGCTCATAGATCTCTTTGCTGGTTTCAGGTAAGGCAGGGATCTATCCTCCAAATCTAAGTTACAGAAACAGTAAGAAACAGAGAACATTGATAGACCAGCACACAGTTTGTGACCAAAGCATTTTGCTCAACTGAATTTGTTATCAATCCAAGACTTAAAGGATCCTCTTGTGTACTTTTTATGCATCTTCAAAATTAGGCTAGGAATTTCATGAGGATGCCTAAGTAAATCAGATACCAAATATTCACCAAATTCCACATGTAACTTGGAGAGCTTCAGAATTTTTTACCTAAGCTGTTGAATCTTAAGTACTAATAAAATACAGTCCACATCACCAGGACAGTACAGTGAAAAATAACAGAAGTGGCAACATGTTATATGTAAATAGCACCTTCTGTCAAAAGGCAAAGACATTTTAGGAATAGATGTTAAATAAAGTGACAATTTAGTTCCATTACTCACACTTAGTAAATGAGAAAAAAAAAGGCATGGATAATTCAAGCTGTCTGAGAAACGTAATACAGAAAGCCATTATCAGAAACAACACTGAATATAGATTCCAAGGGCTTCTTTCCCTGGTGTTTGCATAAAAAAAAAAAAAGGATGCTTTGACTTAAAACTACAAGTCAATTTTAGCCTATATTACTCTGTTCAGTCACTGCCTCCCACTGCTTTTAAGTATACCTGTGAACTGGTACCTGTTAAGTGAAGCCAAAATCACATTAAGGTAGTTTATCAGGATTAATACTATCCTCACACTTCAAAAGAGAAATAAGGGGGGGCGGGGCATAAAACAAAAAAGCTCCACGCTCTGCTGCTTTATTCTTCTTACACTTGGCTCAAGTAACTGCCATCAACTTCAGCGCACACAACTCTGGTTGTGCCAAAGAGCTGTTCCTGGATTCATCTGAGTTCACAATCATATCAAAATACTCCAAAAAGCATTCAATATGGTACAGCTTCTCAGGCTGGCACCATCAGTTTTTTCCCTGGCATGATACTCCTACTTTCTGGCAACCCTTAAGGAGCGTTGGTTATGAAGCAGTCACACACATGCAAAGATATGCTTGTATGACTTGAAAAAGAGATAGCCCACCACAGAAATTCTTCTTTTTTAAAACAGTAACGTTCTTGGGATTTATGACTTGTTTTACTGTGGTATTATAAAATCGAACACTTTGAAAAGCTCTTTTCTTAAGGCTGTCCTTTAAGTAACACATTTCAAAGCAAGTATTTTCATCTTAAAATATCACAAAAATGGAAGGACTCAGATGACCCCAAACCAATATGTTTTAAGCAAATAATAGTGCTGTGGGACTTCACACAAGCATGCCATGTTTTAAGTGAGGAAAAATAAGTCACAATTTGGTCAGCTTTAGTTAACTTCACTTCAGACACAACTTAGTGGAGCTACACTAGAAATGATTGCGGTATGTCAAGTGTTGTTGGGACTTCAAACAGACTTGACATAGCTCAGTTAGATGTTAAGAGGATAAATCTTAGTTCAAGACAGTTTAGGAATGGAATAAAACTGATTAGTAAAAAGCTGTATATAAACAAGAACAAGAGCTGGGGACAGCAAAACTAAGTGTCTGTGATGGTTGGTAAGAAGACTCTGTTCCTGAGTTTACAACAAGATCAGATGAGGATATCAAATCATGTAGTTAATAAACCAAATTCTGTTAGTTGTATCAATAAACACACCAAAACATGCTCAGCTGCATTAGTCCATTTGAGAGGACACCTTGGCCAAAACACATTTCAATGACACTGCAGCTAGTAAAACAAAGCACTACTGTAACTGTGTTTCTACAGCAAGAGCCATGTATTTATACTCAAATCAAGAAACCAAGCAGAAAGGTCACCATCCTCTACTAAATTCTCCAGTACTTTTCCACAAAAGTGTTATGAAAACATCCCCTTCTACATGATGTTTCTAACACTGTGACATTACAGCTTGAGGTACTGTGGTCATTGAACAACCTCCATGCTTAAGCAACTCCTGTACCACAGGGAATCATGCTGGTACTATGTAGTGCATGGAGATATAGTCTTCATCTCTTTTCTTTCATTTGACATGTATGAGTAAAGTTTCAGCAAGAATACATTAAGATAATTCTTGTGCAGAGTTTAAACAAATGTTTCTGATAGTATCTAACTTGGTTTTGGGGTTTTTTGGTTTTTTTTTTATTATGACAGACACCACTGGCTATCTATACAAGAAGATCACTCAGAGGCAGGAAAAAAATTATTACATGTTCCAGATGTCTAAAGGATTTTGTGTATTTTATTTACAATTCCTTTAAAACGTTCTGACCAGCTTCATTTTGTCTGTTCCCAAAGAGCAGGGAGCACAGGAATGTACAGAGTCTTTAACTTCTTAGAAGAAAGGCATCAGAAAAGCACAGTGTCCAAAAAACGAAATCCTCATTTTACTCTCTTGTTTTGGTTTTATAGTTACTATTGAACCTATTAGATCAATAGTAATGAAAATTATAATTCATCTGTCTTGCCAGCAGAAAGAAAATGAAATTTTATTTGATCCGCTGTTAATTCATTCCAGATAACTGCCCAAACCTCAGTCAGCTTCAGGTTAGAACAATATCGAGTCCAAATGCTACAGTTTTTTTTCCTTATAGTTTAAAATAATTTACAAAATATAAGTTCTTACTCAGTCTTGGAACCTCAGAAAACTTTGAAAGTGATGGGATGCTCAGATTAATCAGCAGCTTATTCTTAACAACCAAAAAACCAAAAAGCATTTTAACAGGAAAATTTAATTGCTGAAATCCTCCACTGCCCTTAGGAGAACCTATTTACAATAAATTTACTGTCCCTTACAAGTATATTACGGTGAAAAAAAAAAAATCAAGCCACAAGGAAGGAGTAGGAGTTTTGTTTCTTGGGAAGATTTTTACAATTGAGATATTTAAGGTAAAAGAAACTCCTATGACTCAATACATAATGCACACAAGAAACCACACTATAACAATTCTTATAGAAAGGATAATAAAATTCCTTGTGTTTTGTATATGTGGATAACACGTATGCCTAAAAGTTTATTCTGGCATGGTGCTGAATCTATTACTCTATGACCTTCCTTCTCAAACCATGTATTTTAATAGAATTATTATCTATTTATAAGAAAAGATGGTACCAATTCTTGCACTATGACAATAGAACAGCATTTACTGCCATTTTCAATTTCAATTCCTCAACAATTTCTCAACAGATGTAAGAAACACGCTGCATAAACTTAATCATCATGGCGAGGCTTCGCGAACGAAGATTTGGGAAGGCTCTATCCACATTTGCTACAGGCACGCTGGTGGCTTATGAGGCCAATACGAGACAGACATATCCGATTGCAAAAGGCACAGCAGAAAGACTCCTTAGGAGGTGTATTCTGCAATTTACGGTTCTTTCTGCGCTGCCTTTTTTCCTCGAGAGTGATCCTGCGTGTGTTCTCGAAGGAGACAGCTGCGTTATAGATGGTGTGTCTCCAGGCCTCCCGATTTGAGGCCAGAGTAGACCAGCTGTGTTGATCAATATGGTCAAGGCTGAGATGTTGTTTCAGGGAGTCCTTGTATCTTTTCTTCGGGGCTCCTCTCATGCGGCAGCCAGTGGCAAGTTCACCATAAGCATAAACTTAAGCGTAGTGACAAAAGGTTTTATTTCCTAGTTGCCTTACAGAGCTCCAGTACTAAGAGACTGCTCTTCATGAATTTATAGACTGCAAGTTGAAAAATTGTTTCACTAGGAGTAAATTTGCAGTAACTACACTCACTTATGGAAGAATAATTTGCCAGATTTTCTTGAAGTACTGTATATCTTCAGACAACAACAACTTCAGTCCAGGAAAAAGAGAACACAATAATAGGCTTCAAATATATAAAACAATTATTAAAATTGTTACAATAATGAAAACATTTTAATTTTAGCTAGAGATTCAGAGCAGAATACCCTATTAACCCTAAAACCTTTGAAGAAGCTGTAGAATTCTCACTTTTGGGGATCTAAGGATTTGTGGAAGAGGAGGAAAGAAAACATGAGTAATCATCCAAATCTTACCACTCCTTTGTTTCAGACTAATGCAGTAGCTGACTGCTAGAAATTCTTTTCAGCCTTGCAGTACTTGACATCCCTACAGTACTTGGTATTACCACCACACTTTTGTGGTTTCATTAATTAGAAAAAAAAGTTGTAACTGCCCCATTAAGAGTACAAAATAATTAAATGTCAAGGCATGCTCACAACAGAAGAATCTGTTTCATAGTGCTAATACAACTAAGGTAGCAGCTTTACTCTCATTTCAATAAAAATATATTCTGCATCTCCCTTGCTTGTTAGTGAAGGAGGATTTTTTTATCTTACTCCATCAGGTAGCTGCAGATGTATTCCTGAGACTTGCTCTATTTTTCAGCTTATCCTGTTCCATCCTGAATGTCTATGACATGGGGTTATTTGTGTAGCACACATGCAGTGTAAATAATTCCAATATACGTAGCAGTTTAAGAGAATTTCAAAATTATGCTTAATAATAATTTCACTACTGAGGAAATAAACACCAAGTTACATGCTTATGCCTACCACAGCCACCCAGTGTACAGCAAGGAGTCAGCACGAACACTTTCCAGTGAAATTAATGAAGGTGGACTTCAATATCCAGCTCACCATTAGAAGGATGAGAGAGTTTTACATTCAACCCCGACCTTTCAAGAAGTTATTCATGTAGTAATTACTGAAAGAAAAGCAACCTTACTGCTGCATCAGGTATGGGGCGGTTTCTCCCTCAATACGCTCTATTCGCAGGCAAGTAAATCAGATGTTCTTACCTGGAAGACCTCACGTCTGAGCACAGCCGGTGCTGGAGCCACGAGCATCCCTAAACTCAGCCCTCAGCGCAGGGCTGGGGCAGCGCTCAGCCTTCGAGCGCTTCCCGGGAGCGGGGACCAAGCTGTCAGAGACGCGCGGCCACCGGTCTTTACGCTTATAAAAATGTACTAAACACCGGCACCCACGCACAGGTGTCACGGCGCGGGGTGACAGGGGCACCGGGGCCACAGGCGGGGGAAGCGCGGGACGCGCCCGCTCCCATCGCGGGACGCATCTCCCCGGGTCCCCAGGAGAGGAGCTGCTCGCCCCAGCCCCAGCCCCAGCCCCAGCCCCAACCTGTCCCGCCGCCCCGCTCCCCTCGTGGCACGACCCTCCACACCCAGGGCTGGAGCCCGCTTTAACCGGAGGGAGGGGGAATGCGGGGCTGGGGTACTCACATGCCAGATGGCGAAGAAGATGAGGGCGGCGCAGAGCACCAGCGACAGCATGTAGCAGAAGGCGGCGAAGGTGAAGGCCATGGCGGGGAGAGCCCTCCGCGCCCCCCTTCACCTCCACTTCACCGGCAGAGCGGCGACCCCCCGAGCTGCCGGCGCGGCGCAGTGCCCGGGCAGCGCCGCACACGCCGCGGGGCCGGGCGGCCGCCGCGCCCCCGCAGCCGCTGCCGCTCCGCCGAGCCCGCCCAGACCCCCGCAACGCCCCGCGGCCGGGACGCCCCGCCCGGCCCCTCCGCCGCGCTCCCGCCCCGCCGAGGAGCCGCGGTGGGCGGTCCCGAGGGGCGGGTTCCCTCCGTGGAGGTGCGGCGGGGGGTCGGGGCTCGGCAGTGCGGGGCTGGCGAGGGGCTTCTGCTGCCACTCGGGCAGCGGCTGCTGCCAGCGCCGCGTGTTTCTGACTGAAATCCTGTCACGACAGCGTGAGAGGAAGGAGCGTAGGTTGGGATCAGTTCAGGCCAAATCCTGAGGAGATAATTGTATGCCTAAACTCGAAGTGCTTTGGTGGACGGGGTTTAATTACTGTTTTTCCTTTCAGGGTCAGGTAAATCCGATGAAAAGCGCCCCAGGTCCGGGGAGAGGCCAGCCCTGGAGCGTCCATCCTCTGATGGAGAGGGGACAGGGACCCAGCCCAAGATCTCATGAACCGCTGCAGAGTAGCTCAGCAAAGTGAAATCAGTCCACCCTTTCCCACTAGGTGAAAAAGACATTTACTGTTGGAGTAAATAAAGACAAGCCTTTCTTAAATGCCATCAACTGGGAGAGTGCTCTTGCTGGCTTTCAGGTATATGCAGTACCCAAATTGCTGAAGCACACATTTAAAACAAGGAGTGAAGGATAAGTTCCTGCCTTTGCACCTTGTCTTTAACAGCATCCACAGTGTCTCCAGACACAACTTAGCCATTTATACAAGAGATCTGTTTTAGATTTACTATCAAAAGGGTTTCCACTTCTTTGGAGCGCACCAGCTGATGCAATACGGGAGGTTTGCAAGCTAAAACTTTTCAGGAGAAAATGCCACAGAACCATCAGAAGTCCGATTTAAAAATATTTTGAAAACCAGAGATGAAAGCTATATATTTGAAACTTTCTTACAAAACTGAAAAAGAGTTTCAGCTCACAGCATTTGTTCTATCCTTGTATGGATTGAAGGAGGTTCAGTAACAAAACTATGTAGAAATTTGCCAGTGGTTACCTGTTAAAATCAGACTTCATGGTACATGGTAATTCGATCAAAGCCGAGTCCAGTGGAAGCTTTCTTTTGAAATGTTTACAATATCTTCTTGTTTAAAAGTATGGTATATTATTTTTAACATAATATGCACTTTTATCCTGAGGAAAGAGTGCTGATTTGAATCAAGAATCAAGACCAGTAATTAATAAACCAATCAGGAATAAACTGATGGATCTAACCTTTCATAAATGAGCTGCTCCAGACTGTACGTGTGAACTGATGCTTTAATTAAGAAGGACAGAACATAGCAAGTAGTAATGAGCTTTGCGTCATAAAGGGGTGCAGTAAACCCATTGTAATTCTCTGACCTTTTAATTTTTTTGCATCTGAAATCCTGCAGAGCATATGTTTGTGGAAGTAAATGGTTTATTCATAACCACACATTTTGAAAAGAGTAGTAAATGAGGTACAGGAGTCGTGCTTGGAAATATTTATTTATTTTGTCACAGTTACCTCGGTATCTGGATATATATTGCCTATGTTAAGATTCGGTACAGAAAAACTGATACTTCTAAGAAAATGAAAATAAAACATTTCATTCTGGTGCACTTATATGTATACACCTGCACATATATGCACATCTGTGAAAAATATAAATATACTCTAGCTATCATGAAAGACAGAAGTGGAAACAACCATTAAATGTCTGTTTAGCATCACACTCCAAGGTAAATATTCTGCTGTTTTTCACTGTCTCTCACCGACATTCCAGCTATGTATTTGGAGCTCTTCATCGAACACACAGGCAAAACACTTATTTTTCATTTTGCGAGACAGTTCCACAGCCAAAGATCACAGAGTCTTTCCTGGTACTGATTTTGAAACATACATTGCCCCTGGCCATATTGCTAGCCATTAATCATTGCCAGTGGCTGTCAAATTACAAAAGTTTCTGACATACAGTGAAAGGAAAAATCTATAAAGATGCATTTAGGACACTTTCGTCTTACTGAGTTCTTCTTACATAACACCATGAGAATACCTTAAGTATCCTCAGATGTTTAAGTGATGGAGAGTGATGGAAAGATATACCCTTCACTCAGTACATCTCTGATTTGTACTCAGAGATTTGTCTGAGTAATCACTAAAAAGTCTTCCTTATCTCCATCTTGTTACAAACTCATTACAGCTCTCTGTGGTATGAGGACCTCACAGCAGGGTGAGGTTCCTTTGTCATTTATGAATGAGACTACTGCAAATCATGAAGCAAACGGCGAAAATAATATGGATGTGCCTGACCATTTACTCCTTGCTTTAAGCCCCTGTGAACACAGCAGGAACACCAGTCTATTTATTAGCTCCCCATATACTTCCGTGGTCTTGGTCCTAACCTTCACATAAACTAATGGATCTGATCCTGGCTGCATGAGAAATTACAGTCCAGCACCCAGCTGTGCTCCTTTGAAATAATGTTTATCACAGAGACCAGGATGGAGGGTGTGGGAGCTGAGGATGCAGCATTATCCTCTGAAGGGATCTGGAATAAGAAACTAGAAAAATACAGAGTATAGGATGTAGATTTTATGTATAAAAAGTATTTTTTTCCTTTAGGAAAAACTGTTGCTTTCAAAGATTGTTATTTTAACACTTCTTTTCCGCAAATAAACAGAATTACATCCACATGTTGAGACGCACATGGATTTATTTTTTTATTACTGGAAATAAAAAGCTCAGAGGTTCTGCAGCAGTCTGTTAGGCAATGCAGTAATCCTTGCTCTCTGGTGTTCAGCAGCTCATTTTAACAGCCACAGTCTCAGACTTAGCACCTCATCTTTCACTCTTCTGTCTTCAAAATCTCACAAATGCTCCTGCTTCCTCCATACAAGGAGGTATTCCCAAGCCACTTCCAGAAGGGACTGCTGTTCTTACTCCGTAGCACACACCTGTAACCTGGGAATGCAACAGCAAAAATTAGTCAGAAAGCTGGACCATGAGATAAACTGCAGACAAAGTCAGTAAGAAATGGAAAATAAATTATGTACAGATTGATTAAAAATTGCTTTGTAGCCTCTCCTCTCATCTTCAGCCAGGGGCTATTCCTTTTAAATGTATTTGTTGATGGGTCACATAAGGTACTTCAAGCTTAATAACACTTCCTAGAAGAAGTTTTTACATGAACTGGTTTTGTGGGCTGTATCCCACAGTACCCACAAGCAGATCATGATAGTGTGTTTGTAAAACCCGTGGAGAAAGATGTTTTACAAAAGACTGTAAGGGCCTTTCACAGATTAAGTTTCAGAATGCTACAGCTATCACTGTTCAGATTTGGTACTTTTGAACAGTAAAGAATATGTCTTTACCATGCATATTTGTTGGACAATATGACTGTAATACAGTCTGATCCCAATTTCACACAGAGTCATCACAAGAGGATAGATGGTGGTGCTGCTTTTGTACAAGAGATACTCAGATGCTGATTTTCAAAGCTATCACTATTCAACTATGATCATAGGTCAAAGCACAAACATGATTTGGGATTTCTTCACTTAAGATGACTTTTTAGTTTGTGAGGACCTCTATGAGGGACCAGAAAAATTCAGTCACTAGACAAGTAATAACGGAGTTCATCTGGTGAGCAACAGACAGTACTCAAAACCAAACAACATCCAATTGTGAAAATAGATCGTGAAAACAGATTTAATAGATTCACAAGTTCAGGATGTCCTTACATTAGCAGGTCTTGGAGCACTTGATTTTATGGGAAATGACCTTTTGTGCTAGATAATGAAAGAATTTGAAGGCACTGAAAGAAATTTCCAGTGGCTAATTTATAGAATGGCATCAGAGATGAGAAGGGACTGCTAATGAGTCCTTTCACCTCCCAAATAATTACCTCAACTGTATAAACCTAAAGGACAAGTCTTTAAAAGACCAGTAGTCCCCGAAGTGAGAGGCTAAATCACCATAAATCCACCAACAAGGCGATGATACGCCTTCAGTCAAGGTGGTTCATAGTTTTAGGATTCATATATTATTGTTACAATGTATAGTTTTGAGTGTAACATATTACTGAGTACCTGCTAGAGTAAAAGCCATTACATTAATTATAGGAGAGAACTGTCATTCATAGATTAGGTATTTTTAATAATACATCTGACTCTCTCTTTTGTGAAGCTTAAGTCATACTGAATTATTAAGAATGCTTATATACAAATTGCTATCATTGGGCTTTACTGCTAATATCCCACAGAGATTAATAGAAGCATTTCATAGTCTTATGCATTATTATTTCAGATTATCTGCAGATTCCAAATGAAATGACTCTATTACTGCATGGTCAGTTCACTTTCAAAAGGTTACCTTTGCAATAATAAAGGCAAGTGACATTTTGTTAATGAAGTCTTATTTTCAGATACCAGGAATATGATAGTTCACAAACCCACTGACAATAATCTCATTTTACTGCCAGCAGTTCCCACCTTCTTTTGTAGGACCTGGATGAATAAATTTTAATTACATTATCACAGGGTCATAGAAAAGTTTATGTCGAAAGGGACCTCAGGAGGTCTCTAGTCTGACCTCCTGCTCAAAGCAGTGCCAAGTCAAGGTCAGACTTGTTGTCTAGGGCTTCATCTGGTCAAGTCTTGAAAACCTCCAAGGACAGAGATGGCCCAGCCTCTCTGGGCAACCTATTCCACTGCCTGTCTCAGGTCATCTTCAGCTGAATAGGTCCCAACCTATATAATTTCCAGGGCTTATTCTTTCCTTAGTACACAACTTTACATTCATCCCTGTTGAAGTTTTTAAGGTTTCTGTCAGGCTATAATCTCCATGTTTAATTACAAAAGCACAGATTAATATGCAATACAGAAATGTTCCTAAATAGCAAAATAAGACTCCTCAGAGCATGACACTTTGTAGTGCTTTGCTTCTACTATTCACTTGCCAGCCAGTATCAGAATTACACAGTATCACACTCATGTCCGTCATGGCCACTGGCAAAACTGAGGCTTAAGATTTGCAGCTCAGATCACTCCCCTGAACTGAGTGATCTCAGTTACTGTTCTGTCCCATGGTTTGGTTACCACAGAGGCACGACACACATTTTGACTCTGCATGTTACTGATAACTTGCTAGCAAATAGAAGAGTGTTTGTCATCAGTGTATCTGTGAGTTTTTGTGTTATCTGCAGGGTTAGTGGACCGATTCTGTGAGCACAGATATCACTGCACCTCTCAATTCCTAAGCTGTGCTTTTCTGCTTTATTGCTCCAGCTTCCTCTGCCCCTCTGCCACAGAGTTCTTTCCCATTAGCCTGTCTTTCCCTTATCTTCTTGCTAGTTTATACTCTCAGCCTGGTCCATCTACTGCCTCCCACTCTCTTAACTCCTCCAAATTCAACTTTTATCTTCTGGGATTTCATCAAGACTGCTTCCTCACCAGTGCTGAAATGTCTGACAGGATACTAAGCACTCCAGAAAGACAGGATCTCTGCTCTTAGTTCCGGGACAAAGTAGCAAAAAGTGAGTTGACAAAGCAATTGCAGGGGAGGTCCTGCTTTAAGGTGAAATGGAATGGGGAAAGGATTTGCTTAATTTCAACAATTCTCTAATAACTATGTGTGACATTTTCAGAAGGATTAGAATTAGCCAAAGACCCTAATTATTCATGGCAGCAGCAGAATTCATGTTCATCTTTCAAAAGTTACCTCCTTCCAGATGTGAAGTCCTTCCAATAAATACATGAAAGGCAGGAGCCTTCCATAAACTTAGTAGTAAGATTTTCAGCATTGGTGAAATAACACATCTACTTTTTTTCCAAAGAACATTTTTCTGAACTGTTCAAGACCCTTAGTCTGGAGAGAAAGCTTAACATAAAAATGAGAGCCCGTGCAGGGAGTAGAAAGTAAGGCCTCAACATATATCTGAACCAGTCTTAATTGCCTTTGACATTACCTAATATCCTTCAAATCAATACATGGAAACTATACACAAGGAATGCTTGCTAACATTGCTTAATCCTGCCAAGAAGGAATTTAATTTGTGTCTGCACTGGGGAGGGAGTGGGTTACAACTTTATCAATTCTGAATTCCATCAAAGGAATGAAAGTGGAATATCAAATTTTCTGAATAAGTAACTTATGAGAAATCCTTCATCAGTTGCTGAAGATCCTGCAGAGCTAGTTACGCTAATAGGAAAAATTGCATAAAATATGCATTTGTCCAAACACTGAAATAACATTCTGAGCCAAATTCCTCTGATTTTAAAGATGTTTCATTTTTTTCCTACCCCAGAGCCTGTAACACTCTGCTAATCTACAAGCCCTGCTGATGCTCTCTACACCTTATGGCTCCATCATTCTGAACAGACATACCAGAACAAAGACAAATATGTGATGCCCTTCAACAGTTCTCCTTCTCAGAGGATGATTAAATTCTCTCATATGAAACTAAATGCTCTTCCTGTTTGTCTCTTTGTACTGAGACTGATACTGAATGCTTATCCCTGCTGTCCCAAAAACAACAATCTGGTGCAGTAAATCTAGACCTGGTGTCTTTGCTATAGTTTAGAAAAAAATCAGTATTTCACCAAATTGACATATGTGTTCTAACTGAATTAACGGCATTAGTCATTTTTAACTTGCACACATAAATGAATAGTTACAATATGGTCTGCATAAATAACAGTGTTGACTAATGAATACATAAACATAATTTTATGGCTGTATTTATTCAGTAAAGTTGGTTTTGATGTAGTTTTATGAGAGGTGGGCACACCTATGATGTAAAAGGAAGGAGAGGCCATGCAGACATACAGCAGCATGTGCTGCAGCAACAGTAGGAATGGAGTGGTTGCTGTCAGCTCAGTACCCTTATTACACTGCCTCCTTGTCTTCAAACTTGATAAATTAGTATCAGGTTTGACTTACCTCTGTTTGAAGGGAAAAAATAAATCAGTTGCCCAAAAAACATGACTTGTATTATTAGTACATGAATAACAGAACTCTTTATCAAACACTGAATTTAAGTAAAGACTGTCCGAATTGATCCCTTAAGCTTTTGTAACTTTGAAACACATTCCCCATGTTGAAGCAGAGAAAATAAAACCCCTATAAATAGGGATATTTTTAACTCTAGGAGTAAAACTAATGATTATAGCACTCCGTATCACTTAGAATTTCTAGTCACTTCAGCTAAAGTCCCTTATAAAAACTATTTTAGCATTTGACAACAAGTACTGAAGAATTCATATTGTGAATTGGAAAAATACCAGAAGAAAAGGTTGGGGGTGGCAATGGAGGAGTAGGAACATGTTTAGCAAGAAATCTCATGAGAACGCTGTTCTGGAAGATCATTCCTATTCTAAATATAAACCTTTAATACATTAGCCATCTTGGCTTTAACATCATATAAAATATTTCCAGTCTGAAGCAAAACCAGCAAGACAAGATCATTCTCTGCAATCTACCCATCCCTTACAAAGAACAGAAGGTTTGCAATTCTGGTTGGAGGTTCTAGTGGATTTTGTACCACAAGTCTCCTAATTTGCGTTCCGCACGTGAGGAAGAACACCTTTATTGTGTGAGTGACCACGCACCGGAACAGGTTGCTCAGAGAGGTTGTGCAGTCTCTTTCCCTTGAGATATTCAAAAGCTATCTGGACACAATCCCGAGTAACCTGCTCTAGGATGACCCTGCTTGAGCAGGGAGGTTGGACCAGATGACCCACTGTGGTCTCTTCCAACCTGACCTATTCTGTGATTCTCTCATTCTTTTTCTTATTGTTATCTTGAAATGTCTAACTAAACTTGCCTAAACCATAAGGGTCAGATAAGTTGCGGTCTAGATCTTTAGTTTACTCAGGATGCCAAGTGAAATACTCAGTGTAACTCTAGGAGAAACAGTGTTTATGATGTCATAAGTAAAAAGTCTGCCCTTGTGGCACTTATTTTTAT
Organism: Lepidothrix coronata; assembly: GCF_001604755.1. NCBI lineage: Eukaryota > Metazoa > Chordata > Aves > Passeriformes > Pipridae > Lepidothrix > Lepidothrix coronata. The sequence continues at coordinate 2,380,144 of NW_016690218.1, forward strand.
TCTATGTCATTCGGAGTTGCCTTTTTCCAAGTCCTGAATGTTTTGTACCTACATTAAACACTCAGTACAAGGTTTTCTTTTGTTAAACCAGTTGTCACTTTAATGTGATAGAATTGGCTGAGCAGTAACAGGTGACAGCTCTAGTCATCTATGCTCTCCAGATGGAACTATCTTGTGTTCTTTCATAAACCCTTTACTTGTCACTGAGGACTCTGAGGCAGCTGTTCACTGGAAGATCAATGAAATACTAGTTTCAGAGGTTACTAGAGAAATGGAAGAGCTAAATATGATCTTAACTAGTCATTACCTGGGAAGAGAACAATGACTCACATCAATTTCAGAAAGTTAAACAGCCTTTTAGAAACTGCCATGACTCACAAGTACTGCACGCACACACATACACACACAATCTTATTCTCTGTTCAAGGCATTTAGTTCTTCTGTAGAGAAACTAAGCTCTCTCCTCCCTGAACCTGCAACAGCCTTATATTAATGTAATTACCTTGACATTAGACAGCTAATTGATTCAAAGACGTAGATGCTATATATGCATTTCTTGCTGACTGGGTTGCATAAACTGTTGACCTATAAACTGCTGTGAAAAAACACATAATAGAAATGAAGTTTTTTTTCTTTTTTTCTAACAGATTTTGTTTGCTTTGGATTGCAAGTAAAGCAACTCTCAAAATCAAACTAACTCCAGGCAGGCTTGCTTTGAGGACATAGTTTTCTAAAATAAAATTTTTTTTCAGCGAGTATTCAGGTGAGGGGTTATTTTGGTTTCTGAAGCATTCATTTGAGTCATAATAATTCAGTATCCATTGAAATAATTAACACAAGCAAAGCTGAAGGTAGCCAGGCTAGAAGACTCTGTCTGGAAATGGAAGCAAAGATGATATTTTAGCAGTGCTGGTATTTCCAATTCATGTTAATGATCCATCAGTTACTACTGTAACTTACATATATATGTATGCTACCTTTTGAGGGATACTTTGGACATTAAAATAACTGAAAATCAACAAGCACTTTTGCTAATTTAAACTGCAAAAGGGTTTTCCACTGCAATGATTACAGTATGACCAGAAAACACACATGCATTCAATGAAGATCATACAGCAGGAAAAGGTAATGCACTGGACAACCTTCTGAGTATTCTTCACATATTTGTTCTGGCCCAGATGGAGAAGCTAATTCATGATAATTAGGGTGTAAATTTCCAAGCACTGCAGCTTAGCTGCCCTAGTTCCCACTAAGGCCACTTTGTCTTGCTAGGAGAAAGTAATCTTGCTTTGAAAGTACAGTAAGTTGTTTTCCTTTTAAACTGAAGCATCTCCAGCAAGGATAGTGTGAATTAGTGACATGTAAATTCTCACACAAATTATATCACAAATTTAACAAAAGTCACTAGGAAAATCAATTAAGATGACCTATATCCACAAACAGCGTTACTGAGTTCTTTTTTGCCTTGAAGAGGAGGGACTAGTGTATCCCAAGAAAGGAGGTAGAATTACTGTAAATGAGCTTAAGTAGCTGAGTAAACAGTTTGATCTGCCTACCAACTAACTACTCACCTGAGCAACTAAGATAGCTGAACATGGCACGGTGTGCCCACACTGCAGTGAGCCTGACACAGCAGCTGAGAGAAGTTGTCCTCTGATGGTTGTTTACCAGACTGTCTGAAATAAGCAAATTCAATTCTTATCCGAAAAGTGTCTGCCTTGCAAAACGCAGAAGAATGAGATTCCCCTGCTGATCATCTTGGTGCAAGCGAAGAGGAACAAAAACTTAATTACCCTTCTGCTCCAACAAATGGTACCTCCTCACTAAAATCCAGAAACTGCATTGGGGAGTGTCTACGCCTTTACCCATTCCAAAATCATCCTATGTGGATTATTTCATCCTGCAGGGCTGCCAGGCCTGAATTTAAACCAAACACATTACGCTGTTTGCAATTCTTTGATTGTATTTGTCAATATTCTTTGCTATCAGGTTTAGGACTTCATTTTAAGTAAGTAAAAATATGCTTTTAACTACAAAACTGCATGAAATCTTCCATTTTCCCCACTACACAGCCAGGGTCTTCTTTAAAAAGATAACTTTGAGTTTAGAAATTCCAGTTCTAGGAACATTAATTTAACAGTGCTGCAAGGCAAAGATATATTAAGCCTGTTTGAATTCCTAGGTGAGATGTGAAACAAAAGTGGGGGGAGTCTCCAGATAAACTAAGAGCAATTGTTTGACAGCATTCTGGTCCAAGGCTGCATGGACCATAGTCATATAAACTCATTTTATGCACTGTCTTTTTCATTAACTTAATTAATGTCTTCTGTCTCTGAACATCGTATGTGAATTCCAAACCCTGCAATTCTGGGCCTCAAATCTGAGGCATCTGAATTTACTGTCATGTTCTATTGTGAAAGTAGATCACCACACGATTTCATATCTGAATATCTGTCAGATTCACAGGTGCTAACAGCAGACATTCATCCTTCTGTCTATACAACTTCTTAAATGAGATTCTGCTTCAACACGCAAGTTTTATGGTATTGATATGAAAATGTGCTTTTTCACAACAATAACTAATATTTTACTATCTTTGACACCAAGAAAAATGTTTCTTAAATACTACAGAACATTTTGAGACAGTCTGAGATATGCATGAAATGTCCCTACAGGAAAGCCAGTTTATTCAAGGGACTGGCATATATTTTCAGTCTGCTTTATATTTTAGAAGTGGCTGTAATCTCAGACTAACTAGATATTTGAGAAATCCTGAAAGATAGAAGATTGGAAAAGATAAAAACCATCTTAAGCAAAGGGAATAGCCTTAGAAAGATCAACATTTTTGCATGTTTAATTACTTGTTCCATTATTTTTATGTTAATTTAAATTAAACAAGTAACAAGAAGAGAGCAAGAAAGAAATAATGAGGACCGATGATTAATCTAGGTAAAATTGTATGAAATGAAACTAAATTCTTTCTATAACAAAGTAGCAGGTCTTGGGAAGGAATGAGCAATAAAGTCGTATATCCTAACTCTGTGATCTGTTTCACAGTGCTGTCGGATTTTTGCCACTCTTAATATTGTGTATTTAATTATTCCTACCTAAATGAAGTAGCTCTTGCCTTTCTTTGTTGAGTTGCATATACTTTTCATACTGATTTCTTAACTTGTCATGACGATTCTCAATTTATATCCTACCCTTTCACAGGCAGTTAAGGGATCCTCTGCAGCTGATGGCTGAATGCTATTTGATAATCCTCTCTACTGTGTTATCCAAAATATTAATGGGAGTTTTGACTAGTGCTAGACCTAAGGTGGAATGCTATGTACAAAATCCTTTCATTTAGACAGTGAATCGTGAATAGTAAAAAATAATAGCAAAACCAGCTGCATTTTCCCAACATGATGCAGCAGTACTCAGAAAAATAGTTGCATGTTTTATCACAAATGGAATAAATCTGGAATGAAAGCAGAAAATATTGTACTAGGATATATAAGACAGAATGCAGCACTGAAGATGTGAAGTAGTGACATTTTGGAACATTACACTTGTGAAAACTATGTTCACATGTTTGAGATAATTCAGGAGATATTAGAGATATGAGCCTTGGAAATAAGGCAGAAAGAACTGAGCTCATTCTACCTAAAGAAAACTCTGAAGACACACAGGAAAACAGTCTTCAGATATGTAAAGTGGTAGTAAGTGTGGAAATATAATATTCTTTGCCCACTACAGATTGAGTAAAATGTAATGGTCTTAAAATATAAAAAGTGATTTACATTAGGAATTAGAAAGACTTTTCTATTGATAAAGATGTGAAATTGAGAATATGTTGCTAAACTTGCATGTTCCCAACATGATACTAAAAGTCATGTAAAAATGTCAAGCAAATCATGCTTCCATAACCGACCTTTGAAAATGCCATGCACACTGCATCCAAGGTCTAAGACTGGATGTTTAGCTAGATTTTGGTTATAAATTACAAACCAGAGACTCATTACCTTAGCTAACACACTCTAAATCACAAAACAAATAGAAAGGTTTAGGTTGGAAGGGTCCTTTAAAGATCACCTGGTCCAACCCCCTTGCCATGGGCAGAGACATCTTCCAATCCATCATGTTGCTCAAAGCCCCATCCAACCTGACCCTGAACACTTCCAGGGATATCCAAGCTGACAAGGTTTAAGAGCTATGGAGACAGAAGAAATGCAGATGATTACCTGCAGATGATTAAGGAACCATCCAGATCTGTTATTTAGAGTCCTACACAGTTTTTGACAGGTGACTGTAAAATATGGTTTTGAAATAATTATTTTAACCTGCTATTGTGAGTAGGACAAATGAAGCCAAAAGTTCAAGGGTGTAAACCTTCTATGAAAAAATCAATGATAATGTGGAGACTATTTACACTAGATATTTATGCAATCCTCATTATGGCAGTATCAGGACTTTTTCCAATATTTAATGTATTTCTCTTCACAATAATGCTGTAAGGTCAGTGAATCTGTGAAACTGCACAAAAATACAAGATTTGTGAATCCCTAGAGGAAATGCTCAGTAAAGCAATCATGAAGAGTAATCCAGTAATGAGATATCCCCTTGGGGGAAACCACACTTGATTTCTCTCTCTCTGTTTTTTTCAGATCTGCCAATATTACTGAATCCAGATATACTGGACAGACTATACATGTACAGATCAGCTGAGCATGTGCCACCAGTTCAGCACAGACCAGGACAGGTGCTGTTAGATACTCACCCAAGCTGTTAACATGCACATTAATGTGCAGCTACTCTCATCAAGTATTGGTCACCCAACAACAAGATGTTCTTTTCTTGCTGTCTGAAAAATTGGCAATTGCCTTCCAGAACGTGTTGTGCTGGAAGGCTTAGCAGGTATGTTGTTTACCTATTTTATCCAACGAGTAATTGCATTTAAAGTACATAAATAAGCCTTACTTAGGCATGCACCTAACAAGCCAAACTTAAAATTCAAATAACGAAATTATTTTATGAATCTGACACTAAAATGACTTACCAAAAGCCACAGAATGAGCAGTCATGTCTCAGACCCAGGTTGTCTTCTTAGTTGCATGACTATCTATTCTGCTTCATTGTCTCTCTCTGTGGTCTGATTTTTCAAAGAAGAATTTTAAATCTAGAAGAACAGAAATCCAAGGTCAGGTATGCAGGGCAGGAAAAAAATTATGTGGTGACCATCTCAGGAAGGTTTGAACACATTTTTTCATCTTTCTGGTCCTTGGCTGTAATAGAAATACAGCCTAATTAATAGATTTCTTAAAGTGTCTATCAAACTGCAACGTTACTTTTCTTTGTATGTTATCAAATGAGGATCCAATCCTGAAGTGTGTCTAAAATACAAATAATGCATACATATTATATACACAAATAATAGGTTTTACTTTTCTGAGTGTACCCACAGGTATTTCATGAGTGTGAACCACTCACATTAAGGCTTTTGAATCAGATCCATCCTCACAGATTACATTTAAACCAATATTCAAAGAACCACGAGATAATATATTTTGTGTTTCATTTTCATTTTGCAGAGAATTTTTTCTTAAAAATTTGAAAGAAATGAGTTCCAGTTTCTGCAAAAGAACAGAGGCAGAGTTAAGCTACATCACTTATTCTAGATTTGAGAACATTTTGCATGGCCATTGAGAAGATCAGTTCATTAGAAAGTCCAAAACTTGTGACTTGAGCATAAAATCTTTTCACAACACCAATATTAGGATACTTTGGAACTGAAAAGCAAAGCCTTCAGTTCTGTAAATACAAACGGCTTCCTGAATTAAGTACTAGAGAGAGCATCATCCTGAGCATGAGCTCTGGAGCCTACAACACCAAGTAGGGAAGGGAGTGGGATGTCAACCAGCAGGAGAAAGGTCTGCTGCTGGCCCAGATGTATACCTCTGTGGAAATTCGACCTCCATTTTCACCACTGCAGCTCCTGAGAATCAAGCAGGTATCTTAGAAAACATCAGTACTTGAACAAAATTCTGGATGTTAAACTGAGAGAATGCATAATAACTTCAGTTTTATGAGCATGGACCTGGATGCTGTAATTTTAACAGAACTATGCAGATTTGGTGCCCCCTGCTGTCTTTAACTACCAGAGTGGCCCATGAAAAATAAAAGTGCTTAAATACACTGAACAGCACAAAACACCCCCAAAGGGCAAATTAAGGATGCTGCTCAAAAAGGCACATTTAAACTAGAATGTGAGTCCACAGACTACTTTGGTGAAGCATCCAGGAGCTGAGAAAAGCAGAGCTTTTTGTTGGTAATAATCACAAATGGGAAAAGCATTGAGTGCACCATTGCCAATGGGAACCACAGAGACCTTGGCACTCCTCCATTGCTTGAAAGCAGGACCACAGAAAAGACTCGGTCTCTTGTGGGGATAAAACCACATGAAATCTTTGTGGTCTCTTTTTTCTTGCTCAGCGCTGGGTCTGCTACATTCCTGCCTCTCTACTCCAAAAAGAGAGTTTAAACAGGCTCTACTTTCCTATGATGATAGCATCTAGAGGTCCCAAAAAATATTAGTACCAGTGGTACCCCCAGGTACACAGTGGGTGCATCTCCATAAGTTTTTGTTATCACCTAAAATGGAAGACATGCTCCAGGAGCATACCCAATACAGCAGGCTCCTGCAGGGGACAAGCCCAGAGCTAACCCAAAACACAACCCCTCTAATGCATACAGCACAGCTCTTGGGGTGGCAGCACAACCTGCTTCTCTCTACTGAGCAAACCTTCCTGGGCCACGCTGCATGCTAAAGGAAAGGTACCCACTTAATAAGACTCACCTGCTGAATCTCACTGCCACTGAGGGCGATTTTCTAACCTCTCTGTCCCTCTAGCTGCTTGTTCCCAGTCCATCCACTTTGTTAGCCCCGGCAACCTTCAGACGGAACAGTGAGCTTGCTTAACTTCCAGACTCAATCAAAAACTAATACCTGCTTCTTTTTTTTTCCTTTTTCCCAGGGCTGGTTTTCAGTTGGATCAGTTTATTGTATGGTCATGCGGGTGCCTGGTCTGATGTAAGAAGGAGGAGGAATGTCCCTTTGGCAGCAGTACAGTCTCAGATTGGCTTAAGCTAATCATGAAACTTCTGTCCTAAATCAAATAAGGGTGTGAGGTGTCAGTTGGTGCAATGGCTTGTCCAAACTAACAGAGCACATTTCTAGCACAGCTGGGTTGAAATTCTGCTATAATCAATGGCTGATATATTATATCCCTAATTTATTTTCATTTCTCTGTTGGTCTCTCATCCCTTCCTTGTACTCCTCCCAGAATACTACACAATGTAAGTGATGGTGAAGCAAAGCTACAGTGCCCCATCTGAGCCTCTGCAAAGCAGCAGACAGGACTTTTGGAGGAAGAATGTCTAAGTGATTTTCTAATGCAAATCAACAGTAGGTTAACAACTGATAACTTTGCTTACACTCAAAGACATTTCTTTAAAGGGGCCTTTGTTCAGTAGTCACAAGTAACCAATCAATTACTTCCTCCCTTGGCTATCTGCACTTGAAGATGAAAAAAATCAAACAAAATATTCCACAGAGACAATCCTGTCTTGCTGTGAAAAGGGGTGTTCAGTGCCTGTATTCCTGAAGCCATGGGTGCTAAAAGAGCGCTGTGCTGTACTTCAAGCAGATGTGCTGCAGAGGATGCTTCATCATTTCATATTCTCCTCATGCTGGAAGGCTTTTAGGACTGACATTGAATCTATGAGTCACTGACACTTCTGGAAAGGCTTTCTGGTGAACAAGATGAAATTTCTGTCATTTGTAGTGTCTGAGAAGGTTTTTCAACTTCAAGAGAAAAGAACTTATTCAGTTTCTCTGACACTTATTTATACATCCAAGTTCTAAATGGCCATTTTCAACTCTTGAACTCCTGTGACTTAGTGAAATGGTATGATCTGTATTACATCTTCTGTAGCAGTATTTAAACAAATATCCTTAATAAAATCTTGCTCACTCCCACCATCTAGAAATCCTATTTTGTATTTCACACATTTTATTTTTATATCTCAGCATTCAAAACACCAGAAGGCAAGAGTCTGGCCTGATAACTATTAAATTAGTTGCACTCTGATGCAAAATCAACTTGCTTACTTGTTATTTTACTCAGTGAACTGGCTGCAGGAGCTGTCTAAAAATTCATTTCTATCTCCTCTACACGTTGTGTAAGTCAGCAGTCTGTCCTCTATTCACCTCTTTTCAGGGTGAAACACAGCCACACATAGCCATGTCAGGGGTTGTGCAAGAAGAAGATTATGAGGGTGGATCCACTTGTTTTGATCTCCCAGCAGAGCACTCTGGTTCACTCTGCTAGCAGGCTCCTGCAGCCACTTTCTTGCTCTTTTTCCACCCCTAAGCTCTCTTCTTTCCCCTTTTCTTGTTTTTCTCCCTGAAATCAATAAATTTATGTGCATATCTGGCAGCCACCACTTGCAGACAGCCAGACCTTGATGCTCTTGAGAACAAGGAGCAAATTTTTAACTATTGAAATAAAGTTGAGTGCTGGAAGAGCTGGTTTGTCACAGAAGGGAGTGTGCAGAGGGATGAGCATGGAGGTTTAAGTCAGAAGGTCTTATTATCACTAGACCTCAGGGCACTGGCTAATCAGTAGGGGTGTAGCTTTATTAAGAAAACTGTATTTTATGATATTTATGTCTGTATCTGAAACATTCGGTTTCAGTAAGACACCAGAGACACTTCATGAGCCACTGGAGTGCTACATCATAGCAATTAATAACAATTACTAGGAGATTCTCTTCCAGGGCATGCCAGGCCCCAGTGTGTAGGAAGGGGTAAAATACATCACTACTCATGTCTTTCAAGTATGCTCTTCCCAACACATCAACTAAGGTGAATACCAACATACAAGTCAGACTTCTTTCTTCTCTCAGCATACTCTTTTTCCTCTGATTCGAGTATTGGAACACATTTAATCTAGTACATATCTGGATGTTCTTTTACCTAAAAATGTAGATTTGCACATTGTGAGTTGTAACTTTCTCCTCAGAGGATAAGAAAACACTCTTAGAATAAAGAATACTGAACCGGGAAGCAAAAAACTCCAAACTCAGTTCACAACGTAAACAAAAGACCATGCACTTACTCCACTTGTTAGACATCCTGTCTAGAATAGGATGGCAAATTGCCCAAGGTTTTGTTTATGCTGGCTAGCAAAATACGCTATAAACAAAGCAGAAGACAAACTAGTTTCTAACGTGACTTGTACAGTCTTTGAGGAATAAAATCCAGCTTTTTAAGGCTAAAAACCAAAACAAACAAACAAGCTAGTGGAAGGATTGAAATGAGCTACATGTAATATAAAAACCAAAACAAAACAAGAGCAGGCATCAATGACCTAGAGCCAGAATCCAAGTCATTCAAACTCAGAATAAATAGTGGAGAGACACTAAGCAAAACCAAATTTCTGTAGCAATTATCCATGTTTCAGGGTTAGTTTAAAGAGCGAAAGATCTGCTCATGAGCTCCTTCTGGAGACTAGACTAGAATTGTGCCAAGTGTATACACGTGTTAGTATATCAGTAAGCACCAGTATATATTCTTATGTTAGAACAACCTTGTATCACACACACTTGTTCTTATCAGAAGCTGGAAGACAAAAACGCTCTTTATCCTGCAGTTAACAACATCAGGTGACAATCTGTTAGCAACACAGTAAACAGTGCACTTTATCAAGCATTATTTAATTTTCTTTGGGCACACTTTTCTACCTGTTTCTATCTTTTTGTGTCCTTGTAAAGATTGGGGCAGCAGGGTATGAAATCAGGACTAGTAAATGTTACAGAATTGCAAATAATGACATATAAAAACTGTATTTTTCATTATAAATAAATTTAGGTCCAACGTGTACAGTTTCGAAAGGTATTTTTATCTTGAATTCAGCATTTAAGGATTTAGTGACAAATATTTCATATGATACTCTTAAATGTGAAACCATTAAAAAAAATGCAAAAAAATTAATATTGATGTTCTTACAAAATGATGGCGTAACACAGCCTTTCAGCTTGTGTGTGTGTATGTCTGTCAGTCTGTCTGTCTTGGTTCTCTCCTCGCCCTGACACAAGTGGACTCGCCAGCATGTTTCATTGCTCCCTTTCTAGCCACAGTTTCTCTGCATGAAAACTGGATAGAGATGAATCAATGGTGGGAATATGGATGTCATCCCAATCCTGGATGTAGACAGGGTGCACACACTCAGGGAGCTGAAGTGCACTCCTGAGGCACACGGTATAGCTGCAGCTAATGCAGCCAAAAAAAGGGCCTTAGGCAGTAACTGACTTTGCAGCTCTGTCTAATCTCCAGGTTTATAAGAGGATGCCCTGTGACATTGCTCCTTTTGCTGGGTAACTCTTCTTACCTGAGTAGTTCCCTGAGACATTTCCAAACAGTAGATAGATTAATATATATATATATATATATATATATATATATATGGCACATGCTGCTTGGTCCACTGCAATTAAGATATTCTGAATTTTGATGCTATTCCTTTATTTAAAACATGCCCCCAGGAGTAAATATTTTATGGTCAGTGATCTCTAAAGAATACAATTTAATTTCTCATTTACCAGGTATATGTATTCAGAGCTCTGTAACACAGCTCATAAAGTAATATTATGCTTTACAATATAAGTATGATGCATTATACACAGCATATAATTTAATCATTCTTGACTGTGGCATAAATGGTTGGAGGTGAATGCCACCTAGATTAATACTAATTACACCTTGCACCTTTATGAAGTACTTATCAGCCATGCACACAAGCAATTTGTTCTAAGCCACACAATGAGTCAGTGGCAAACAAAAGAGAGGAAACAAGGTTCTTTTATCTCTCATACTTCTTCTGAGCCAGCTTTTTGCCAACAAGAATTAAAAGCCATTTCATACTTCATAGCGATGAAGCTACTTTTTGTCAGCGTTTCACCAGAACTGCAACCTCAGTCTCACAACGTATGAAAAAGCTTTGTACAAGAAAATACAAAGATATACATGTATGTGTGGGTTTTAAATATGGCAAAACATAAACTAAACGGATGAAAGCCTTACAACTCCTAAAACAGCTTATTTTTACTATCTGTACACATTACCAAGGAAAAGAATACTACTTTTAAAAGCCCACACTTATTGTGTAAACCTCAGCATTTTGTGTAGCCTTTAGGTTCACTGCAGTTGTCTGTACTACATTTATATAATTCTTTAAATAACCACTGGGTGTCACAGTTACCAACAGAAAACACTTGGGGGACTTCTCCAGGTTCATTTAAAAACAGACATGTATAATCAGAGATAATACCAATTCCTATACCCATAATATTAATAGTCACTCCCATTCCAAGACCAGGAAATGGTTTCCTTAATAAAAATAACATTCAGTCAGAGTTAATACAAACTGTTCTTTTAGAAACTAGCAAAATGAAGATTTGTCTTTGAAATTTAGCCTACAGGTAAGATTCTGTCATACTGCACATTTGTGAAGTATGTTCACTGCTAGAGTGGAATGAGGCAATTCTAGACTCCAGGGACTTGAGGAATAATTTCCATAGGCTTTCTCTTTCAAAAATTAAGTGACATGAGAAACAATTATTTCCTCTCCCCTTTGTAAAATACCCATTCACTCAAAGAAAGTCTAAACATTTCAGCAGTATAAATAGCACTATAACCTTATGCTTCAGGTCCCAGCTCTCAGAATTACACAACTAGCAGAAGTACATGAGTTTTCATAGTTTTAAATTTACAAGTAAGTTTGTGGTCTTCATCACAGAAAAGAAAATGTGACTCCAGAATAATCAGTGACTATTCAGGTTTGCAGACAACAGCTTCAAATCGTGTGAAATGCTTTGTGTCTTTGTTCAGATGTCAGCTCCAAAGGCACAAACCAATGTTCACCCCACAAACGACCCCATGAGATGAGGAGTGTATCTGGTTGGCTGGTTTCACCCACCCACATGTATGCCTTAGACCTGGAATACCGGAGAGCTGCTCCATGCATCCAAAGCATAGGCAGCACCAAGTAAACTACCTGCAATTATACAGACTACCATATACGTAATCTGTATAACCATAAAGCTCCAGTTTTTAGATGCCAAACAGTCTGAACAAATACCATGAGGCTGGCATGGCTGTGGACATTTGGGAGAGGACACAGTAGATAGTCAAAGGGTGCCATGAGAGCAGGCTGGTGCTCCTAAGAGCCTTGGAATGTCTGCAGGATGCTTGAGAAGCCTCTGTAGTATGCATGCTAAGGGATACTGGTCTGGAGCAGAGTAGCCAGGGACTCATGTTTGGGATAATTCTGGACAACAGAGTTTTGGGGACCTTTGCCAGGACCTGTAAGATGTGAAGAGGGAAGGAAGAAGGTATTTCCTGGATATTTCCTATATCTGGAGTTTGACATTTGAGGACTGAATTAAGGACGGTGGGGCGGTTACCAGCTGCCACATTTCTCAGTCCCTCCTTTTTCTTACCCTTCTCTAACTTCTGAAATGGAGAGAACTAAAAATGGAAACAGAGAACCAACTTAATCCCTGAAAATCAGGCTTCACAGAAGCACCTACAGTTCCTGGCCACAGTTCAGGTGACGGGTGAGAGATACAGGCTGAGACATGGGCAGGTGAGACAGAAATGCCAAACAGGCACTGTCATAAGAGATGTGTAACACATGGCAGGCATCAGCCTCTCTCTCATGCACTATGTTTAGGGCCTCAGATTGCCTTAAGCAAATCACCCTGCCCTGCCCAGCATTTTCCAACTCCTCCATTTCAGCCACTTGCTGCCTGATCAGCTAAAATGACTGTCTCAGGCAGAAATGTAATTTTTTCTCATCTTTTCCTTTAACCTATTTTCATCCAAGTCCAGATGTACACAAAAAGGCACACACAGGAGAATGCAAGCATTATCTAATACATAAAAGATGGATTCAGAGAAGAAGAGAATTAAGCTGTTCTTCATGCCCAGCATGGCATGATAAGAAGTAATGGGTGTAAACTGCAGGTGGGAGTTTTAGATTAGATATCAGAAATGGCTTTTTTTACAGTAGGCATAATAAGGACTTGGATAGATTGCTGGAGGAGGCTGCAAAGGATTTCAAAAACAGGTTAGACAAACATTTATCTGGAATCACATTGGTATACATGTTTGCAGACTGGAGCAAGGAATGGATTGCTCAAAGTCCCTTCCAGTCCTGTTTCCCTGTGATTTTATGATTCAAGGACATCCAATGGCCTATTTTTTGCTAGGGATTGGTCTTAAACAAACCTCACAGCCTCAAAAAAATGCCAGCAAAATAATAGGAAGGGTTGTTTTTAAATAAACATTATTCTAATTCCCTCTTTTCTTACTCAAAAAACCCTCCCACTCTGCAACACATTCAACTACAAAGCTGAATACAGTTGGTAAAGTACTGAAAGCATTAGCAGCATTGATAACACTGTAGCAATAATACAGCAAGTGATCTGAAATCTTTGTTTCTTTTGACCAAGTTCTTGCCCCTTATACCTTTCTCTCCTTCTCCCCACCCCAACACAATATCCAATTTTCTAAATTACTTGAGCTTTTATGCACACTTTCATTACCATAGCAGGTGCAGTTATTTAGACCATTAAAGTCCTAGCAGTAGTGTAAGTTGGGAGTGACCCCACTGCAAATTAACAGTTCAGACACAAGAGGTGAATGCTGCTTTAAAATGCAGCTGGAAATCTTCCACTGTACCCAAACAGGACTTGGTCCAAGGTCCTTGTCTGAAAGCTGCTCCCTTAACACAAGTCACTTGAGTTGGAGGAGAAAAGCGTTACAGATTAATTCTGGTTTGTGGAGAAAAGAGGCTCTTTTCTTCCAGCTGAAGTTAAAAGCTGCCAACAAACATCAGCAAACCTATTTGGAAATTTTGGACTGACTCCTCATGTGATCTGACCGTGGATTTTTTCCTCCACTTGCTATTGTATTATTTCTATGAAGTCAGTTACCAAAAGCTTCTCTGAGTCAAATTTCCCTTCCCACTACTGTGCCACTATTTGTCTTCCCCTTCCCATCGCTTCTCAATAACTTCCCTTCCAAGAGTTTGAAAGACTGATGCCAACGTTAAGAAAAAACATACAGCGGAATCCCCCCTATTCAAACTGTTCTGTTTATAATGCCTTTCCATTTTGTCTCCTCTTTCTAAACTGCAAGCTTACTGGGACATGGACAGACATTCATTCATTTTATGTTCAAATTAAATATCTACAAAAGTAGGGTTCACTTTGCCTGGGCCTGTTAGGATTACTGGTACGTGGATGTTAAAGATACAGTGTGTATGCACCGTAAATAATGCAATGTAATGTAATGTTGGACTGCAGCTACTAACCCACACCTTCCTAAGGAAACAGAAAAAATTAACCTCCAGGAATTCTTCCTGAAAAATTACCAAAAATTATGAAAAACAGGAGATGCAAAAAAAGGACAGTATGATACATCCTACTGAGAATGCTCCTGTGCTGTTCACAACCCCACGTGTCAAACCACGCCAACAATTCCTGGATACAGTAGTGGACACGGAGGGGGGGCCCACAGCGTGTGTTTGGTAATTGTGTCACCTGTGCTACATATTGTGAATAACTTTGGTTTAACTACCTGACTTATTACTCATATAAACCTATAGTTAAATGTAGGATATGGCTGCACAGCTCAGCACAGCGCTCCTACCAGCTAGCTCCAAAACAAGATGCTATATAGGTGTGTCACCAGGGCACTCCACCCCAGCTAATGAGCACAGGAACCAGCTGGGAAGGCGGGCTAAGGCCGGAGACCTTTGTCTTCTATAGCCCCAGCCCACAGTCCAGCATCCCTGGGGAAACTGGAATGAGGAATAGGCCAAACATTCGAACCATATTGCTTCAAAGAATTTAAGAAACAGCCTTTTGATGTCTATGTAGCACATATGAATATAAAGATAAGATCTGCTTCTCTTTTAACTGAGGGAACCTCTCTAAGTCAGATTCCGGTCCTTCTTGTTCACAGCCACCCAAATTTCTTTTCTTCTGCAGAGCTAAAAGGATGGCAATGTGATCAGAAGTTACAACATGTCGGGTGTTAGGTTGTTTTTGATTAATTACATCACTCAATACATCCTAATTTGTTTTAGTGGACCCTGCTGTGACCCCACACCAGCAAGACTTACAAAAAGACTGCACAGAAGTCAGTACATTTACACAGGTGTAAGCCAGCCTTAAACAAATGTATATCTCATTTAAGTAAACAAACAACAGGCCCAATCTGTCATCTACCTGAACTTATTAAAATAGAAATCTATACCAGATATTACTCAGGTTAATCACCATGAGTCATACCCAGTGAACCTCATTCTGATATTCCTTATTCTTCCTCACATAAAACTTCTGCAGTGCAAAGAAAGCAGGATTAAGCCAAACAATTCCATGAACTCATTAGCTTCCCGCCACAAACACGAATCAGACACGCGTAAGAATAAAGAGCCAGTTTGGCAAGATACCACAATGCCAAGTCAGGTCAGTCAGGTTATAATAATTTTTAATTAACACTCTCCCAAGTTTCAGTGTTATTTATTTGCGTGCCAGTGTCACTCAGAACAATATGATCCTCCTTCCTCCCTATGAAAACCTTTTAAAAAAATGAAAGAAAAATTTGCAGCCTGACCTGTACAAAGAGAAATCCAATGTAATGACAAACAAAAATGACAGTTGAACTTGAAACTCCTTAATGAAAACATCTTTAGAAATGAGAAGACTAATATACGTCCACTGATCAAGAAAACAAAAGCATAAATCAGCACAGGTTGAATACCACTGAAGACGATTTCTACATCTATTTTCGATTATGTTTATCCAAGCAGCAAAAATTCCCCATCTCTGAGGCTTTATATTGCCTTGCCTCTGAAAATGCTCCCTTTTGAAACATGGCTAGTACTGTTCTGTGAGGATCACAAAGGCACAATGTAAAATTCAGCAGGTTGAGCATTCTAGAGGGTTTCATTTAAAAAAAATCAATATTTGAATTATGTTCCAAAAATGCCCAACAGTGCAATAACTATGCAATATTATTCATAAAGACTTGTTTCAAAAGTGAGGTCATGGAAGCAGTTGTTGACAATCTGAATCTGCCTAAACTTACTGTATTCAGATTATCTGTAGCTGAAAAAAATCAGATCAACTATCCATAGGGTTTGTTATATACATTATTTACCATTTAAATTAATGTTTATAGGTATACATGTTATACAGGTAAAATGATAAAAACTATTAAAGGTGTTGAATGGCATAGCTAAAGTTGTTATTCCTATGAAAAACTTCAGAACATATGTAAAGTAGCACAGTCTTATTTTTCACATATTTGCCATATATTAACACTATTAATATTTTGCTAACAATATTGATAAAAATACTAATATTTAATAAATTATAAAAGTAGGATACATAGTAATATATTGGTTCTGAGTAGAAGACAAATTAAGGATGTTTTAGTATCAAATATCTCCTAAGATTTCAGTGAAGTCATAATATGTTGATACCAGATATTTTAAGGTATCTATATGGTCAAGCTTTTATAACAATGAAGTAGATACTCCTAAGACTCTTCTCAGTGTTGAAATAATGCTATCAAAATATTGCTGAAGAAGGCATGCAAGTATCTGTTATGGGTAAGTGAACTTACAAAATATAAAAATTAATATGAAAAATGAATGAGTTTAGTGAACAAAAGGCATATTTCAGAGTTTTGTTGAAAAGAGAAAAAGGAAAAGAGATTGTGAGAATAATGAGAAACTGCTGGCAGTTTTGTATATTCAGAATGCTTACTGCATTTAATCAGTAAAGGTTATTAAGCTTTCATCTTGCTTTTTGTTCCTGTGCATGTATCATAACATTTCTATAATAATTTTAATAGTCTGCATATTTCTAAAGCAACAAAACTAATTGAGCAGCAGTGACTACCCTTTGCTATTTAATGAACTGCATATATTAGACACTAGCTAGGCCCAAGAGTCACAAGACACAAACCCTGAAGAATCAAGAGGATGGTGAGCCCTGGGAGCAGCTTTGGGATAAGAGTAGTAGGTCTAGACCCTCAGAGATCCCTGAAGGACATCCTAGGGTCCTTAGAGACCTGCTGCTCTTCAGGTGATCCGCCAATATTGCCCTCAGCATCCTTTCCTGGACAGTTTCCTCCCACAGCTGAGTATTAGGAACCATCATGACCTTGAAGCTCATGATGACAGATCACCAAGAAGGGATGTGAAAGTATAGCTTCAGCTTGGCTTCTGAGCTGCAAGCAACTCGTGAGCCATGGGTTGGCCTCCCAGTAACACGGGAGTAGGTGTTCCGCTGCCGTAACTCACTGCGGCTGTCAGTGGCACATTGGCAGCTTTCACCCAACATGTCAGTTTGCATTTTCAAATCTACAATTACAGTGGTAGAATTTAGGGCAGAAGTTACCTCTTTTAACTCAATTCACCTCTGAGTTAGTGATGTACTGTAATGTAGGTGGGCTAAGCTCCCCCAGTGTCACTGCAAGACACCAGAAAGTGATACATCCCATTCTACGATAAGTATCTGGGACTTTGTGGCACCTTTGTGGGTACTTCCACCTCTCCAGAGGAAGCCTAGAAAACAGCTTGGGCCAAGTGCTTAACTTAGAGAAGTATAAAGTCAGGCTAGATTAATATCATGAACTATGTCTTTTAAAAACAAAGTTCTGTCAAGGTTTTCCTGCTAATACCATTGTTGCAACAACAACAGCAAAGTAGATTTATCAAGCTACCTACTTTGCATTTGTGTCAATGCTCCTGGCAAAATGAAATTAGTTCTGTTCAGCTGTGTCTTTGGCACTGCACATCTTTGGCAGGGGGCTCCTAACAACACATGGGGATTCTTTTAGCTTCAGGGAGAGGAGTCTTTGTTTTTTAGGACAGAAAACTCGAGCTCATTTCAGGAAGCATTGTGAGGTTTTGAACTGGCCACGGTGTACAAAATAATTAGTTACTTTGAGGTGACAGATTTGTTATAATTCGTAAAACTGGTTCCAACTGTGACAATGCAGTAAACAGTACTACCCACAGACGTATGTCTACACGTGCACTGAAATATTTAAAAGATCAAGACTTTGATCCTAATTTTACAAAACTCCCCTTTCCTCCTTCCAGCTGGAACTACTTCCCACCATGCCTCCTAGCTCTGACAGTATCCAGCAGGACATGCTCCTCTCTCACATGTGGCATTCTCAAGAAGTGCTATTAAATAGAAATCGCTTACAAAGAAGGTGTTAGTATTTATAGAAAACTAGGAACTCCTAAAAAATTCTACAGATGTAATTGTATCTATTTTATCATCTTGCCCTGATAGATAAAAATAGGAATGACAATATCTAGGGTGTCCTTCCCATTAGTCAAACTATGGTGATGACTAACGCAGCCAAATGAATGTCAGTAAAGCCTACCTACCACATCATGATTCAGAAACTCTCTTGGGCCTCTTTTTAAGAGAGAAGCCACAAAAGCATAAAGGTTTAATCTGCATGTATCTGAAATTACTATATTATTTGTGAGGCAAAGATTCAAATACGGTGTATTAGTTGCTCCAAACATGTCTCAGTAAAAACTATCTCTGCCTATATTCTGCAGATTGTACCCTCTTAGAAAAAAAAAAAACAAAAAAAAAAAAAACAAAATCAACCCCCCCAAGTATTATAGAAAATTTGGTGAATGTTACGCTTTCAATTTGAGAAATCAGATTGGTTTAGTACCAAAGGTCCAAATATATTGGTCAAAGACAAAAAAAAAAACAAAACAAACTCTAAGGTACCAGGAGCCTTTGGCAAGGGATCTGAAGAAACTCTTCTGGAAATCATAATGTATAAAGGTCATTGGATCACATGGGTTTAACATCTTACCGCCTGCTGTTAGCCTCAGAAGAAACTTGTGTCTTGCATGACTGTCCTTCTGAAAGCTTGAGTGATCAGCCTTCAGTGCAATGCTGTCATGACTCTGTTTCCCACTCTTGCATCTCAGGCCAGTCCAGTTCTGGAACAAAACTCTTTTTCCAGCATGCAGAAAAACTATTTTTGGGCTGGATTATTGGTGGTGTCTTAGGTTCTTTATTACAGTAGCTATTTGAAACTTTATGAGGTCTTAAGCGTGAGAGCAAGTGCCAGAGCTGATGTACCAACAAGCAGTTACAAATTAGATGAAGTGGTGAAGACCTTTTACTATATAAATGTACAGAGCCACATGAAGGAGTCTTTTCTCTAATTCTGTGGCTCTTTATTTCTGATGTTAATACTATGCACCAACAAAGATGGAGAGGCTGGTACATAAAGTTGTATTTTAAGGAAAGATACAGTTGCAAAAAAAACCCTAGTGATTTCCCTTTAAAATAAGGGGCACTGAAATAGTAGTGCAGTGACATTCTTGTGACACTAACCTTCAATCTCTTGCCCAAAGCAAATAAGGAGCTTCACTTACTTTTTTAAACATGGACATGGAAAACCATATATTCCTGATAAAGAAGGAGAAAAAATTACTAAGTAATCCCAGGGCTCCAAGGAGCTATTCACAAACTTAATGTTAAAATGTAATCTGGTGATTATGTAATAATTTCCCCTCTCTGCCCATTCCAGAGTGGATATGAGATACTACAGTCTACATGCCTGGTCTTGAATGTTTAGTTCCAGGTGTGAGAGCTCATTGCAATATAACATTCCAGAGAAAACAGAAGTCATATCGAGAAAGGACTAATGTACATATTCTGGGAGAAACAGGTCCTAATTCAAAGGATAGGCAACAGAAGGTGTTGTGTTACCCCACTCAGGGTTAGACTCTAGGAGCTGTGTGGGAGTTGGCAGACACAATTAACAAGCCTGAAATAACAATTGCCTTGAGAGCCAGCAAGAAGTAAAAAGCAGGGGAGGGGCCCTCAAGTAGGAAAAGTAAAATAACTGCAACAATAGAAGGATAAATCCAATCTCACCTAAAAACACCGATAACCCATCTGAGACTTGGACATGAAATCAACACACTAATATTAAGGAACACAGGCCACAGGAGACACTCTAAACAACGAGTTTGGAAAGCTTCATGGAAGAAAACCAGTGATAGGCTTTTCTGTGGAATACGTGCCAGTTCCTGCTGCACACAGTGGTCAGAAGGGGACTCCATAAAGAGTGAACATTTATGTCTATCAAGATGTGGAGGAAAAAAAGAAAAGTCCAAGCACACTGTTATTCTGTCCACTGCAAGTTCTTCGAACCACTGACATGGTGGCCTACTGCCTTTCCAAATCCTGCCTACACATAACTTCCTAATAGAGCTAAAATTGACTGATATATCACAGTATAGACAGACAGATTTTACAAACTGATATCTAGGATAGTCACAGACAGATAAAGCATGCATGCAAAGCAAGTCTGACACGTCAGATTCACAGCATATGCAATATTGTCGTGCTGTATATGCTCAGAGAAGTTGCACAGTAAGTACCAGTCTGGCATCACACTTCTTGCACATGCATGTTTTATCTGCCCATACATGGAAGTCTGAGTTCTCCCAGTGCATGGTGTCCTGCACATCCAGAAAGACACCTATGGCAACAGAAATACAGGCAAAACCATGCTAGGTATGCTCTTCTATGAGAGATTGCATTGTCCACATAATAACAGGACGTTCTGTACCACATGGGATTCTCAGCACTTTTGGACATTTATCTCTGTGACCACACCATGCTGTGATTGCCCAGGAGAGTGCAAAGGTCGACATTAGTGTATGCACATGAATTTGGTGGACAGAAGACACAGTGTGATTACCTAATATTTAATTAGGTTGCAACAATAGCACTACTGCCCTTATCCTTGCCATGTGAGCTCATCTACAAGGCAACATGATGACACTAGTGAAGCTTTGGGATGTAGTATCAGTAACATGACATGACAATACTGTTCCCCCCATACCACAAGGGTTCTTCTAGGAATTGTGTTTATAATCACACCAAAATTAAAGTTGCAGGTCACTGATTTACCTTCTGCTCCAAACAGGGTTATCTTCGAAGCTAAACTAGGTTGCTTAAAACCTTATCCAGCCTAGTTTTATCTTCATGGATGGAAAGTCCACAGCCATTCTGGGAAAGTGTTCCACTACTTGACCACTCTCACTTTGAACTTTTGTTTTCTTATACACAACTGAAATATCTCTGGGTGCAACTTCTCGCTTTTGTCTGTCGTCCTGTTGGTGCTCATCTCAGAGAGAAGCCTTGTGCCGTCTTCCCTATAATTCCCCCTGGGAAGGTGAACACTGTAATTAGATCCTGGTGTAGCCAAACCCACTTCCTCACACAGGACGTGCTCCAGGCCCAACCACCTTAGCAGCCTCCACTGACCTGGCTGCTGCTGGAGGAGCCCAAGCTGGACAGTGGGTATCCAGTGTGGCCTCACAGTGCTGCACAGAGGGCACACACCTGCTGAATATATCCATAATGCAGCCCTGTAGGTGTGATGGCCAGGCCCCTTTCTGCTGGGCTACTCCCAAGCCAGTTGGTTCTCAGTCTGTAATGTTCTACAAGGACAGTCTGTCCCACATTCAGGACTTTAGACTTGGCTCTGTTGATCAACACAAGGCTCTCACTGGCCCACTCCTGCAGCTTGCCAAGGCTACTCTGAATGGCATCTGTGGCCTCCAGTACATCAACTGTTCCCCCCAGCTTGCCATGGAGATGAGCTGAAAACTTGCTGAGGGTGTGTTCTGTCCCACCCACTGAGTGGTGAATATATCAAACAGGATTTGCTCCACTATTGATCCCTAATCCCTCCCAGCTGGGCATCAGTCAGACTTCAAACCAATGAGACACTACTCTTCAAGCCTGGTGGTACAGCCAGTTTTTCACACACATAGTCTGCCCACCCCATCCACATCTCCCCACTTATAAAGTTATTGAGGAAGCCTACCAAAAGCCTTAATAAAGACAAGCTTAAATGGCATACTCTGCTTTCCCCTTGACCACTAAGCCCAAAATCAGTGACACAGAGCCAGACACAACTGAACTTAAAGGTGTAACATTTTCCTTTTCTTCATTCATCTACAGTCTTCTAAACACCATGGCCTTTCAAATGACACAGGGGGTGACACACGGTAACATTGGCCAGCTCCCTCCACACTCATATGCAGGTCATCTGGTCCAGTGGACTTGTATATGCCCAGCTTGACAGAGTGGACTTTCTGTGAGTAGTCTCCTTCCCACCCTAAACCCTGAATAAGCCACAGAAGCTTGGGAGATGTGGAAAGCCCAAGCCCAGTAAAACCCAAGGTGAAGGAGTCCTTCAGCCTTTTCCTTGACCTTTATGGGCAGTTCAGTGACCCAATTCTGCAGCAGGCCCACATTTTCCCTTCTCTTCCTTTTGCTGCTGATTCACCTGTTGCAACTCCAGCCAACTTTTGGCTTTCCATATTCTACTCCTCTACTTAAGTATCAACCATCCTCTGTATGAAGTGATGGAATCTCAGACCAGTATAATTTGCTTATTGTCTGTTGAATGCTTTCTAGAAATGCTGTTTAAGGAAGGTGGTTGTCTTTCATCCATATCTCATCTTTTGGAAGTTGCAAGCATATCTAGGTGCTTGTTCAAACATTTATTTAGCTGGTACTGCGGAAATTGCCATTGTTCTAAATTATTCTTTCTTCCTTTGTTCTTTGTTGTTAGTTGGTTTGTTTCCAGTAACCTCAAATTTGGTGCAGAAGCATAGGAAAAGGAAAAGTATACACACATCCACACCTGATAGGAGGGAATCAAATGATTAATTACCTTCATCATGCAGCTTTGACTGCTAAACCATCTCTCCAGGAGTTTCTCTAATATTTTGTAATATTTCAGCTCTGCTGAAGCAACCTCACGTGGTTATTATCAAATAACCCAAGCCCTTAATGAGAGTTCCTTCTTATTATTCAGAATCTGGACTTTCTGACCCATCCTCCTCTAAGGCAAAATGGAGAAGAAAAAAAAAACAGAGAGAGAGAAATTAGTCAAAGTTTTATTAGTTATAGTCAGGCCATAAATGATAAATTGAAGGGGTTTTTTTCTTTTTTTACATTCCAAACCTGGAAAATGGAAGTGTTTCTTGCTGTTCAAGCATTTGTATTTAGTCTAGAATGTTCCAAGACACTTTTCTTACACTTAAAGATATCACTTGTTCAACATATTCTACATTGGTCACTTCACTGGTTGTTTTTGATAGGGAGTGATGGGTCTCTTCAGTTTTCTAAACTGCCAAAATAACTAAGAAGTGTTTCTGCAACACTTTTCAATTAAAGATGTGGCTGTCTATAATAGGAAGTTGTTTGAATTACAATAATTTCAGGATTGTACACATTCTGAATAGTAATGTATTATGCCTCTAATTCAGTAACTTGGCTGATATTACAACAACTGTATGTAAGTTTGCCAAAATTTGTCTTTAAAATTCCTCTTCTGAGTGTTTTTAAGTTTGTCACCTGTTACAACAGCTGAATTGTTGCATTTATTCTCTACTTTTGGGAAACTTTGAAGATGCTTGAATATGATGAATGCATACTTATGTTTCATCTGTCACAAGTGTATTTACCAGTTCATTTGTCTAATTGCTCAAAAAGCTGCACACTTATTTGGATTATTAAATCTGCCTTCTCTCATACGGGTGTGGAATAGAATCAGGATCCAAATCAGGGCTTAGCTGATGGAAGACTGATAAAGCATGGTGCCATTACCCCTTTCCTGAGTCTCTATTTCCTTACTGCAGCACAGAGAGGAAAGTCTGCTAGTCACAGACCTATCTCTCAAGATCCTCTCCTGGTGACTAGGAAAAGCCTAGGAGAAGGAAAAGCTCTTCCCTATGAGTAGGAAAGCCATAGGTGACAAAGGAGGACGGCAGCAGAAACTGCTCCAGGAACTTTACACACACATGGGCTAAGATCTGGCTGAGGCATGCTCTTCACACGTGGGATTCTGAATCATTCCCCTTCTACACCCTTCTGTCACCTGAGATCCCAAGAAACTTTCAGATGTCTCATCCCAGCTCCCCCTGGCACAGGAGCTAGGGTCTGTACCATCCCAACAATACTGAGTTTCTTCCTCCAGCTCTTTGCATTTGTGCTGGGATATATCCTCCCAGAAGGAAGGAGAATATGTGTGTGAGGGGTGGTGGTGGGGAGAACTTCCAATAAAATTAATATGTACCTCTTAAAGGTTATCTTTTAGGTTCTTTTCAGCCCCGAACACTACTCTTACTCCTTGAGAGTATTTAACTGAAATGCGAGAGGGAAACTGCAACCTGTGAGACCCTTGTCTACCACAGCTGGGTATACAGAGCCACTTGCTCATATGACATTGCCCAGCTACAGGAAAGGGATTCTGCATTTCTTATATCACAGACATACTCTACACAGATTCATCAAGACAGACACTAGTGTGTGGGAGCAGCAGGGCACATGCAGGTAGCAAAAGCAGTGACTGACTAGGGAAGGCCAGGCTCTGCAGGCGGTGTGAGAGCAGTGTGGCAGGGCCAGCAGCTGGAAGGACAGTGGCACCAACTGGTACAGCAGGAAGGGGTTTCTACCTCCCCATTCCGCCCTGAACACTGTGGCACGGGGCAGGAAAGGATGATGAACAACTTTACCTTCCTGAAACCTAGTCTTGATCTTTAGAGTTCACTTTCAGGTGCCTTCACAGGGTCTGTGCTGCTCTCTGTAGTGTTCCTGTCATCTTTACCCAAACTTTTGAATTACAGATTCAGTGATGACATCCGGGAGGACCAAGGAAGAACTCAGGAATGCTGAAAAGATAAAGCAGTGGAGATGAGAGGATAAACAGCAGTGGTGAAGTGGCTAAAACACAAGCATTGTCTTCTCCAGCAACAGTGGGTGAACTAAAGAACACAAAATCAACATTTTCCTCTCCAGAAGACCAATATTGAATTTACCCCTACAGCCACACCTGGGCAGAGGTCAACAACAAAGCTCTTTCCAACCTCTCCCTCCAGTGTAAGAGCTCTTTGGCTGTTATCAACCAAATACCTTTTAAGGCCTCTAAACAGGGCCAAGGTATCTACTTCAACTGGCCAGGCCTCCACGTGGTCACATCTTCTCCTCTGTTTTCAATTCTTTCATGGATTTTGTCCCTTCACAGACTTCTCCACTGGTCTTGGGCCTGTGGTCTCAACTCTCAGTTAGAGTTCTTCAAAGTTCCACTCGAAAGAAAGTGCTATTGTCCAAACTTTCTAGTTTAACCTAAGTTGGTGCTCCTAAAACCTCAGCTTCTAAAGGGGAAGATGATTAGATTTTAATCTCAGCTTTCATTGAGAAAAAAAAGTGTTGTTATTTCCCTTTGGGTTTTGAAGAAAAGCTTGAGCATACCAAAGATAAAAATTACAGGCTCTAAATCAAGTAACGTACAATGTATTATTTCAAGATGCTATTTTTAAAGATGAAGACTTCACTCGTCTCATGACTTGACCAGAGACTTGGCTCAGGTTTTGAGTTTGCCTTCCATCACACAGGAAGGACAGCAGGGAGACCTCAGAGCAGAGTCCAGGACCCCAAAATTCCCAGTGTCTTCCAATAGCTTGTCCTGACAAATGTGCCCCAACTCTCAACATTCCTGAAAGATCTACAGCACAACTGCCATTTCCCCACTCTTTCCATGCCCGTGCACGCAGTGACTGGGACAAGACCAGCAACGGGTCTGAAATCCTCCAGTAACCAACCTGGGCAACACCAGGATGTGACCTCATTGAGCATTTCCCTTTCTTTTAAAAAATGCAAACACAGAATCATGAGTTGGAAGGGACCCTAAAATCATCTAGTCCCTACCCCTATGCCATGGGCTGGGGCACCTCCCACTTGATCAGGCTGCTCAAGGCCTTATCCAACCTGTCTTTGAGCACTTCCAGGGCTGGGGCATCCACAACCTCCCTGGGCAACCTGTGCCAGTGTCTCACCACCCTCACCCTTAGGAACACCTAACCTAAATGTCCCCTCTTTCAATTTGTACCCATTTCTCGTCGTCCAAATTGCACCAGGAAATTACCCGCTGCCAGAAGGTGCCCGGTCACCTGCCCCGGGTGTGACAGGGACAGCCGGTCCCACCGGGACACGTCGGGGCGGTGGGCGCCCCCCGCGCCTTCTGCCCGCCCACCTTCGCACCTCTCCCGCCCCAGGGCCGCCGGGCGCGGGGACACGCCGGGCACACGCCCGGGACCCCCGGAACCCCCTCGGGCACGACGCCCACGGCCCCCACAGGCGCCGGGGGACCCCGGGCGGGCGGGCGGCCACCCGGGCGCTGCCGGCGGGGCGTCCCTGTGCCCCTCGGGAGCCGCCCCGCCACCGCCCCCCGGCAGCCGTGGGGCCGTGCCCACCGCGGCCCCGGGCGGCGGAAGTGTGTGTAGGGGGCAGTGCAGGAATTTCCTGTGACGTCCCGGCCCGGACTCCATTAGGTGCAGCTGGGCTGAGAGGAGACAAACCCGGCGGGCAGCGAGCGGAGCGGGCCGGGCGCCTGGGGCTGCCGGGCGGGGGCTCAGGGCAGCGGCGGCCGCCATCGCCAGAGGGAGCCCCGAGCGGGCGGCGGCGCTGCCTCCGGGACCCCCGGCGGGCGCAGGGCCCCGCTCCGCCTCCCCTCGCCCCCGCCGCCTCCCCCTCCTCGCCCCCCCGGCTTCCCACCACGGCCGCTCTCGGCGAGGAAACTCTGGCCTCCGCTTCCTCCTCCTCCGACTCGGACACCGGCGGAGCCTCCCCGCCCCCGCGGAAGAAAGCCCGGGCCTCCCCGGCGGCGGCGGTGGAGGGAGCAGGAGAGCCCGGGGCGTCCGCGGGCAGAGCAGGCCTCACCTCGTCCCAGTCCCCCTCGCTGCCCGCCGGGCTCGCCCCCACCGCCGCCCCGCTCAGAGGCAGCAGCAGCAGCGGCGGCATCGCCAGCAGCGCCATGCAGGCCAACGGGGCGGGAGGGGGCCAGCAGCAGCAGCAGCCGCCGCCGCAGGGCCCGGAGCTGGGCTGCCTGGGCGCCCAGAACGGCGAGGCCTCGGCGGGCACGGCCGCCGGCGACCAGCTGGCCCACGCCAACGGGCTGCTGCCCTCGGCCAACAGCGGCGGCCCCGGCGGCGGCAGCCCCGGCGGGCTCGGCGTCAACAACGGGGTACCCGCCGCCGGGGGGCCCGGCCCGGCCGCCGCCGAGCTGGGGGGGAGCGGCGGCGGCGGCAGCGCCCTGAAGAAGAAGAAGCGGCTCTCGCAGTCCGACGAGGACGTGATCCGGCTGATCGGGCAGCACCTGCACGGGCTGGGGCTCAAGTAAGTGGCCGCGGTGGGCGAGGGACAGCGCGGCCGGAGCGGCGGGGGGAAGGCTCCTTCCGTCCTTCCTTCCTTCCTTGGCCGGGGCGCCCCGACCGACCGAAGGGTCCCTCCGGGGCCGGGGGAGTCCCGCACACAAGCCCCCCGTCCCCCCCCCCCGTGTTCGCGGGGAGGGTCCGGCGCGGGGTCCCCGCGAAGGATGGGCTGCCCAGAGCGGGGAGCAGAGGCGAAGGGAAGGAAAAGGGACCTCCGGAGCGGGGGTTGGTGGCCAGAGCTGCCCTGTCGCAGCTTGGTAGTCCCCAAAGAGGGGAGAGCAGTGCCCGGGTGTGAGGCAGAGCCGTGGGGCAGGCCCGCTCCTGGGAAAAATGGAGCCGGAGATGTGTTTTCCAAGCCTGGGCCGGTGTCTTTGCGAAGGGGCAGGACGGGAGCTTTCCCTGCCAGGAATGGCAATATGGAAGTCGAGTTGCACACCGATAAGGGTAGATCAATACAAATGTGTCAGTGGGGGAGAAGTTATCTGGTAAACATAATGGAGCCCGCAGCTGGGCGTGGGGGGGCGGCTTTTCGCAGATGAGCTCCAAGATTTGGCTTGTCAGCTCGCAGGAAGCGAGCACAAAGTAAACTGCCACTTAAAGAGGCTGTTTGGTCTCACTCTGAAAACCTTTGGCCCTCTAAATGGTGAAGGCCTCTGTAGATTTGTGCTGGACACGTGTTCTTGGTAATAATCTCACTTGTAAACAACAAATGAATATGTTGGCCCTTTCTTAAAATCAGAATAGGGAGAATAATTTCCCAGTGGAGTAAGGGAAGTCTTAAGTATTTAATCACAACACTCACTTTGTGAGTAAAACTAAAGCTAGCATATCATAATTTTGGAAGGAGGCTAGAAAAGTCCTGTAAAGTGTTTATGTAGCTACCACAAAAGAAGTCTTCAAAACACGGTGGAATGGGTCTGCTATGAAGAACTTATCACGTAAAATAAATTGCCTCTGACACAAGAGGCAAGTTTACAGCAGCAGACAACTCGTGACTATTCATAGACGACACCACAGTAAATAAGCTATTTTTAGTATAAAAGGGGGAGGGCTGCAGGTTCATGAGTTTGTTTATTTTTTTTTAAGGAGCCAGTCTTTTAAGATGTAAGGAAGAAGAAAAAATCAGGCCTGTGACAGATGTCGAAGCTCTCTGTTCTTTTATGGGGGGAGGCAGGGAGGGGGCCAGGGATAGCAGCCAATAGCTAACAGCTTTCTAGTCTGTATCTTCCTTCATGAGGTTTATCTTCTGTGCAGGGATGGCTGTGGTGGCTGGTAAGTCACAGACTTCATGGTGCTTCAGCGAAGCTTTCAAGCTCATTGACAACTTGCTTTAGGTAGAGGTAGCTGTTTACCTGTCTCAGACAACTGAGATCCTCTTTCTGAACAAGCATCTGAATCTGGTCATAGTATTCTTGTTTTCTTAAATTGACTTTAAAATATAGTAAACTGTTATCATAGCAGGCGGTGTATTTGTGAGGGTAAAACTGGTCGGGTTTTTTTACACTGTATCTCTCCTGCAGCCAGACTGTTGATCTCCTCATGCAAGAGTCAGGATGTCGTTTAGAACATCCTTCTGCTACCAAATTCCGCAATCATGTCATGGAAGGAGAATGGGATAAGGTAACGTAGGGCTTATAGGACTGTATTAACCACTGTTTAAATTTATAGTATCTGTGAGAGAATTCAAAATCCACCCTCCTTATATACTTTTTTTTTTTCTTATGCCGATTTCTGCAGGCTGAGAACGACCTGAATGAACTTAAGGCCTTAGTGCATTCTCCGCATGCAATTGTGGTAAGAGGCACACTTGAACTCTTTCAGAGCTGTGTAGTTGAACTAATTGTAGTGGTGTAATCTCTCACTATGGAGTTGGTTGTCCATAGTTCTTGTTTTCTTTTTTTGTTTACTTTAAGCTACTTGCATGCTATCTCAAACGTCATACTAATCTGAACTTTTTTTATACTGTTTTAGAATGTGAGATAGGCAGCCCAAAACTATTGGGGCTAAGATCTAGTGTACTGAATGTTTAAACTCTGTTAAACATACCTAACTGATAAAATATAAATCCTGTCACTGTCCTAAAATAGGTCAGTTCCTGTAGAAACTGCCTATGTTGAATACTAATTTGAATACCTGAAATACTTCTCACAATCTCTGTGTTTATAGGGGTTAAGTTTTCTTGAGGGAAGAGAAGTTTAGAAATAAAATGCAGTAATACTAATGTGGAGTTGGCTTTGTAATAGCACATTACAAGAATATAGAGGCTGCTATAGACCATGAACAATACTGTTGCTTTTCCAGATGGCTTTTAAAGAGCAAATGCATTTGTATTGCTGTTTGGGATTTTATTTACAGCTTTTTCTCTTTGACTGGCTTTTTTTTTTCTTTTTTTAAAAAAGATAAATCTAGAAATAGAAGGTTGGTAGATCCTGTGACTTAACAATTACGATATGTGTTGTTATGATTTCAGTTGCTTTGAGTGAAGTGTTTCTTGATTTTTGTATCTCAAGATGAAAATCATTACTTGGCTCTTCAAACAGCTTGTTCTGTTGTGTTTAAACGTTTATTTTAATGAAATGAAGTTAGAACAGCTAAGGTCACTTAGGAAGAAAACAGTAGCAAGTCTTTTTGAAGTGTCTGTGACTGTAAACAATGAGGAATCAGCTGATGGCTGCTTAGTTCCACTTCTAGCTGATTCATTTGTTGTCAAGACAATTTCCTGTCTGGTGGGGGAGGGAGAGAAAGAGAGAACAGGAAGTGAAGTAGGAAAACAGATGTTTAACAAAACATCAGAGGGTACTTGACAGAAGTTTGCCCTCTTTTCTATTAATTCGGTCAAAGCTTAGCACCTCCTAATTAGACCAGTACTTTCTCTTTTCTCAGACTTGAAGTAGTTTAGAATATTGCATGCAGCTTTCAATTGTTTGTGCGACTGAAATTATGAAATTGCTGTATGTGAATATGAATGGTCATTTGGAACAGATTTTCTCATGTTTCTGACGTGAAGCTATGAAGTTTATCTGTAGTATTAGTGTTTTGCGTGTCTGTGAGTCGAGATTTAACTGAGTATCAGCACTGTACTTTTTGGATAACTGAATTTGAGGAAAAAGGGTATGTTTTCCTTCTGTTGTTTTGGAGGGCTCTGAAAGTGTGCTCTTCTTTAATGTTGATGTCTAACTGCTTCCAGAAAACCTGATGCAATAAAAATACTTGGTTTAAACTGAACTTTACCTGAACTAAATATTAACTGGGGGTTTTTTTTAAAGTTGTTCTCCTTTGTATAAACTTCATATAATTTAAAACAGGTAACAGTTTTAAATATCTTACACATGTGTGTATGTTAGTAAGACAACATGACTTGCAAGGTTAAGTTGAGCTTGTGTGCGTTCCATTGTGTGCACTCTGTCTCTGCCTCCCTCCCTGTCCAGCTTTTTTGTGCATGGTTGAGGTTAGGGAGGTAGTAGTGTAATCAGTAGCTGGAAGACTAATGAAAGACCCTCAGGTTAAGGTAAGGAGGGGTGCTTTGTGCTGTGTAGGTAATCTGAGTGCAGTCAAGTCAGAGCTAATGAAGGTGATAAATGTGTTGATCAGGGAAAGTCCAAGCAAGATGCTGCTGCAGGTAACTCTAAAATAGAAAATTAGATTTTGTGCTTCCTGACTCCTGACTTGTGACTCACACTGTATGACTAGATGTTTCAAAATGTGTGCATACAAGAAGAATGGGTGCCTAAAAGTTTAGATGACACAGAGTATTTAACAAAGTAGGGTGTGTGTTTTGTGGTTTGGTTTTGGTTTGTGGTTTGGTTGGCTTTTTTTTTTCCCCATATGGTTAATGTGACCTGGACAAAATGACCAGGATAAACAGCTGCTTTTGAAATGTCTGGTCAGTGAAGGGGATATGTGTGTATTTTAAAAATTCTACTCGTGTTTTATTTTATTATTTCTGCAAAGTGCTCTAAGTTCTACAGGTGAAAACACTAAACACGAAATGGCTGATCTCAATTTTTAAACCTTTGCAGTGTGTTGATATGGGGGGTGTGTGGTAGCACACAGGATAGTTTTCTGTGTGTATTTGTGTCAACACAACTGTGTGTTATTTAGTATGTGATTAGTCATGTTTACTTTTCCAGTATATAAGGTACAGATGTCTTGAGACAATCTGTAGGAAAACTTTAGTTGGATCAAGCATGATGTTTTTCCTTGAGTAATGCTTAGAAAATGTCAACTTCAAGCTAGCCTGAGGTTTTGCTTATTTTAGGGCTTCTCAAGCATATTATGGCATCTATCTTGGGTAACTTATTGAACCTAGGAAGAAACCTGGAGATTATTCCTTTACAGTCATCTAGAATATACTTTCAAATTGTCCTCTTTACATGTTCTGGGGGTATACAGTCTGCAGCAGGCAATACAATAAAAAAAATGTTATTTATATCAATATATAAATATTGAGCAAAGTGCTCCACCTACCTGTATGGTGTCCCTCTTGCTACAAGCATTAAGGGCAGTTCCCTGTTGGAATTAATTACTCTTCATGTGGCAGGACTTGGTATGTTTGAAGCCTCATTAAATTCCTTTCTATATTCTGTAGATCGGAATATTTTCTGCCTTTTACGTATCAAATCTTACATATAAATTTTGGGCTGGCTTTAAGTGCTTTCATCAGTGTTTTAGAAGACTATCAAATGTAATAGACTACGGGATAATGAAAATTGAAGTCTTAGTTCTGCAGGCTGTAAGTAGATAGCTACTCTGTTTGTTTTGAAACATCAGCTAATAATTTCAGCATTTCTTTTAGTTACCTGTTTAACTTCAAAGAACAGTTGTTTCAGCAACGTTTACTTACTTACTTTGGACTCTTAGTATGGTAATAAAACTGTGGTGGAGCTTGTTAAAATATGCAGGTCAGAAATGACACCAAAATCTAATCCTAAACTTAGGTTATCATGCATTTTGATCATTAAACTCCTGAAGACTCGCTACTGTAACCAGTGATCAAAATGGCCCGATTTCTTGACTGTGATAGTGTGTTTGTCCTGTTATCTTCCAGTTGTGTTTGCTGAGGTTTTCACCTTTGGTTACCTAGTGCTGGTGAATTGTGGTGCATGCCAGACTTCCTAGAATTTAAGATTCTGGAAGAGGTTTTCCTACTAACAGTTAGGAAAATGAAGGAGTGCAGTACTACGTGTTCCTATTAGTAATCAAAGGCTACATTTTGAAGAAAGCAAGATGCCAATAGTACGTAGATTAAAACAAACAAACACCGCCTCCCCTGTAAATCTGTTAACTCTTAGTTTTACCCCAGGGTAATCTGAGTTCAACCTACACTTAAATACTATCTTGTCAAAACAACAGAGTAATGTACTTTATCCTCATCCTCTCTTAGATTTGAAATGCAGGATGAGGTAGTAATAACTGAGCAAAACCAGCCAGACTGCAGTGCTGAAGCTGTTGTATGGACTCTTCCATGGATCCTTCAAGGTGAAGAGTCTTTTCTATAAGCTAAGCAATGGTGGTGTCTGAATAGTAAAAATGTAATGGTGTTGAATTTCCATTGCAAACACTGAGATGATAATGGTATGATTTTGATTATGATAATCTTGATTCCCCTTCTTTGTAAGGCAGCTAGAGAATATGGAGAAAGAATAAGCTGCTCTTGTGAATGCTTTGCAGCAGATGAGTTTTATACTCACTCTATTCCACTTAAATAGCAGAGTTTGTGCTTTTTACAGTTGCAAGTGTTATAAACGGTTCTCTTTTCTTCTAGAAGAGCTTGTTTGGGCTCTAGAAGAGGTGATTTACTCAAAATGGTCTCGGATACTGTGAGAAGGTGGTGTTGGGAAGAAATTAGCAATACTATTAGTAGGGCATAAAGTAGTTGAGAGAAAATGAGGATAAAATTCAGTTGTTCGGTGAACTCTGTTTGTCAGTAAAGTCACTAGTTGCACAGAAACAAGAAGTAGGAGGCAGTGAGTGTCCTGATTTAAAAAATGACTGGAAATTTTGTGTCACTGGAGTGTGACTTCTGCCTTAAGGAAATTCATGCCATTGTTTGAGTGTGCTGTAGGGCAAGTTTTGGACCAGTTATCAAAATAGCTTGGCATACCAATTTAACTTCCCTATCCACACTTTATTCCCTGCCTTTTGCTATAAATAAATTACGATTTCAAACTGCTTATCTTTTATTCTAATTTACCATTATGGTAACAATAGATTCCTGCATGAAGTGTGTAGTACTGTGTTGTTCTGGAGGCCTTTATATTCCTAATATGCCGAAGTTACAAACGGCACTGACTTTTTTTTTTTTTTTAAACTATGCTTTCTAACCCAAAACTGAAATGACACTGCTTTGGATAACTTGGCTACAGTATTCTGCGTGGTAGTATTCCATGGAGTTGTTGGGACTGGTGTTATAAAACCTGTGTTTTGATGTTTTCTGCTCTTTATACTTTTTACTCTAACAAAATGAAATTAATGTGCCAAGTTAGGCAGAGAGGGAGAAAGAATAATTAGATGCAGATAAGGTAGGCTATCACATTTAATGGCAATATTATATAAATTTAATAACTATTATATGCAGTGAATGGAGAAGGAAGAGGTGGAGGGATTATAGTTTTTATTACAAACTGGAAATGTCAGGCTGGTTTTTATCTGGTGTCGATCATCAGTGTGAGGTGACCAAGAGGAGTGAAATACAGTATGAGGCTGCTACCTGAGCATCTCCAGGCATCCTAGTGAGCATGTGCACGGCTGGTAGAGGAAACTCTTATCCCTCCTGCTGCTGGTAGATAAGCAAACAGCGTGAGGTCTGCTGGCCTACTGCATGGAGCCAACCACTGAGGTTGTAAATAATTGGGATATCTTTCTTTTGGTTTTTCACGTGTCAGAACATCAAAAAGTGTTGTCTCACCTGGAAAAAACCGGACAGTGATGGTCTAACAATTCCAAATTCAAATGAGCTGGATAGGGAGCGTAATAAGGGTTTGCCTGTCACGTACAGGACAGCAGAGCACTACAGACATGTTTGAACATAAATCATCTTTACTGTGACATGTTTTATTCTTCACAAAGCTGTGTGGTAAGTTAATAGCACTGTATGTGGAAATTTCCTTCTTTTGAAGAGCGGTGGAAACGAAAATGCTTTATGTTTTCACATTGGATTTTATATCTAATAAGCCTTAAACTTTCATGTGAGCTTTAACAGGACAGGAACATCTTAAACTTCCCAATTATCCCTCTGCTTAAGGAGGCAGGCAGTGTGTTTGAAACGAAGTAAACATTGACCAAATATGAGCATGAAAATAGTGAGGTGCCTGAGGTCTGATGAAAGCAAAGGAAACTGGTGATTGAACTGGTGGTGTATTCATTAGAAAAGTGAATGTCATTTGCTACACATAATCTCCAAGCTGTTTGTCACCAATATGTCTATGCACATACATTTTCCTCTTTAACGTGGTGAGTTTTGTGGACCAGGAATGTCGTTTCTATCTGATAATGGCTAGCAGTAAAGAACATGTGCAAACACAGGATAGTTGGTTTCATCTAGAAAAAACCAAACTCTGTTTCTACTAAATTACTATTAGAAGTTTCTAGGGCTTCTTTTTTTTTCTTTTTAATATAGTAAATTAATACCTGATTTTCCTTTTTTTAATCTACAGATATTTGTTAGAATAGCATGTTTTGATTATTTTCTTAAAAAAAGAAAACAACCAAAAACTGTGCAAGGTGAAAGGAACGCTATGAAATAACAGTGATTAAATTCAGAGAGGTGAAGTGATTCCTAAATATAGGAAACTATATATTTTTTTTCTGTAATCCTGAAAACACCACCCAAGGAAAACAACTTAAGGTAGAACTACAAACCAAAACCTCAGGCAGTGTCAATTTGTTATTGCTATATGTTATGCAGCTATGCAAACAATCCTTGTCTGCTCCTATGTAAGCAGCGTGAGAACTTGTTGAGTTGGCCTGTTGCGTTCTGTGCTGTCATACAATCTTAAATATGTGAATAGCTGATTTTGGGCACTTTCTTGACTGAATCTTACATTGGAGAGCCTATCTAATTCAAGGTTTGAAGAATGATGGCTAAAAAAAGCAAGTAAAGATGAGACAAGTTGTAGGGGGGATCTGAGGAATGAGATAAAAATATACTTAGAGCCCCATCAGTCAGGGAGGAAATTCACGGGTAACTTAATTGCTGCAATGTTGTTGAAAACCCAGCAAAAGAAATTGAGTAATGAAACATTACATAGAGCTGTATTTCTGAAGGGCATAGTAGAATGGTTTCTACTGTTCTGTTTAGGCTCAAACGTTTTCTGAAACTTCAGTCAACCTTTTTCCCCTGACTGCTGCTTTCTGTCATGTCAGAGGATGAAGTTTTTGCTGCTGCAGCAGAAGTACCTGGAATACCTGGAGGATGGCAAGGTCCTGGAGGCACTTCAGGTTCTACGCTGTGAACTGACGCCTCTGAAATATAATACAGAACGCATTCATGTCCTCAGTGGGTAAGTGTTTGGACTTTGAGAGCCCTTGCACTGAAGTTTTCTGAGGAGTTCTGTGGCTTTTGATAGCTGATGTTGTGAAGGCTCAAGCTGTGTTAAAGCTATTATCCTGTTGATTAATAAGCTGTAGTGAGATGTGATAAAATGCTGAGTAAAGAATGCTATTCAGTAGACAGTGTTCTGTTTCAGATGCTTGAAAACAACCTGATGATTATTTACTTTTATACTACTAGAAGCCAAATTAATACGTACATATGTATGGTCATCCGATCTTGAGAATTGTTAGCCAGCTACCTTATAATTGAATTAAATAGGTAAATATAATCTGGTTTGTTCTGAGATGAAAATAAGTTATTTCTACCTTCCCTAAAATCGCTTGTGTTTTGTTTTCTTTTTCTATGGCCAGTTTGTAGACGTTTGTTCTAAAGAAGATGTGTTTTCCTCCGAAATAGTTTCCTGCCCTTTTTCCTATCGGTCTCAAGCTTAAGTCACCTGTTTCCAGATCAATAAGAGTGTTATAATCTATATCATGCTCAAAATTGAAACGAATGATTCCAGAAAGACTTGGTCTGTTGGTGTGTGTGCGCTTTTTTTAAACAGGTACCTGATGTGTAGCCATGCAGATGACTTGCGTGCAAAAGCAGAGTGGGAAGGGAAAGGAACAGCTTCCAGATCTAAACTTTTGGACAAACTCCAGAGTAAGATGTTCTAGTGTTTAGCATTTCTTCTCACCTCTGTAAATCCCATATATCTTACATATCTCAGGGAATTGACTTTACCTGTGTTTGCTGGTTGTTTGCTTTTCTGGTATTTCTTGGTTAATGGGGATGCCTTTAGGTGCCTTTACCCTTTGGTTTTTGGTACCTAACCTTTTGCTGTCTCTGATAAACTGTTTGCAATAGAAACTCTTATTTCTTACCTCTGCTGCATGCAGTGATTAAATGTGTGGTTCGGGGAGGGGTGTGTGTGTGTGTGTGTGTGTGTTACAAATGCTTGCTGTAGTGAGAGGTGAAAACTTAAGTGTGGCCTAAAACCACTAGTGATACTAGTATTGGTTGACAGTGGTCTCATACTTTGCTATGAATTACAGTTTCTCCTCTCTCTTTCTTGTGGCTGTTGTAATACTGTATATCAGAGTTGTGAACCCCATGGTATTCTTTGTTTTGATAGTGTTAATAGGTAATTCCTTATGCTGATACTGTTGGCTTATAATTTTACTGATTTTTTTAAAATACTGAGTTAGCTTGTGTAAATGGTGCTTGTCCACCACAACAACATACTCTATAACTACGGATACCTTGCATACAGCTCTGCTTTCCAGGAGTTCATGCTTCTAACTCCAGGTGTATAGCTGTAAACTTGACAAGCCGTGTACTTTATTTACTAAGGTCTTTTCCAAAAACACTCAAATCAAAGTATGCTCTTACTTGTAACTTGCTTTTGATAAATCTTTTTTTTTTTTTTCATGTGTTTGTTTTTTCTTCATAACTCCTCTAAAGCCTACCTACCCCCATCAGTGATGCTTCCTCCAAGGCGTTTACAGAACCTGCTCCGTCAGGCTGTGGAACTACAACGGGACCGGTGCCTATATCATAATACGAAACTAGATAGTAATCTAGATTCTGTCTCGCTGCTAATAGATCACGTTTGTAGTAGGTAAGAAACCCTCACGACTTTTAAGATGGGCAGCAGTGTGTTTCCTTTGTCTTTTAAAGTAATCTGGTGGTACCTACTGTTAGCAGGAACACGAAAACTATTCTGAGCTGGTTTAACAGGATTTTACTGGGAAGAGACAGTTCTCATTAAAGGAGTGTGGTGGAGGTGGGGAGTAGAGAAGGTGTGTGTGAGACATTTTGGTACCTGGATATGGAATAGTGGGGTCAGACTAAAGCTTTAAAATTTTAATCAGATGAGTATGAATAGAAGATAGTACTAGGCTAATCCTTAAGCCACTTGTTTCTTGTAATTTTGGACAGCCAGTCTATGCATCAACATACGATTGCTGTGTTTTTTTACTGGAGAATCACTATGTTATTTATCCAGACTCTCTCTTCAAGATTACTGGAATGCAGAAAGCCTATAGAAGCATACTTTTATAAACCCAACTTTCAGCTATAACTTTTAGTAGCAGACACAGGTGGTTTTAGACACAAAGGCTAAAGCAGAAGAGAAACGTGCAATAGATGTTTCTGATTTACATAATATAAAGAACTGTTTTCTCAGAATTGTGAAGTGATAAGAATTGAATGTCTCTTACACCTTTTTATTGGTTCTTTAGACTATGTAGATAATGGGTTTTTTTGTTAACAAAATGGATGCTGCTTCTGAACCTTCAAAATGCCACACTGTAGTAGACATGAAGCAGGAAGATATTTGTTTTTAACAAATGGCTGACCTGAGCAGTTTTTCTTCATCCAGCAAAATTCTGCTAAGGACCTAAAAACTCAGTGTAACTTTTATGGAAAACTACTGTGCATGCTGCAATAAGGGGATGAAGGCCAGAACACCTAGAAATTGAGGTTGTATAGGATACTCTTGTGTGTTTGTTCATGTAACAGGCTAACATGTGGGCTTACAGGGAAATGGTTTTCATGTTAAGGTTGGCTCATCTGAGGAAGCTAATTAAGAACTGATGAACTCAGCTGCTTTGACTTACATTCTTGTGTTTCTTGGAATCTCTTTTTAAAGATGCAGACTTCCATAGTACTTCACTGTAGGTTTTAAAATTATTATTTTTGGCACTTTGTGTATTCAAGTAACTTTTTTAGCTTGCAGTTTTGCTACATTGCATTGTTTCAGCAGTTGTGTGTGTATGTGTGTGCAGACATTTGACTGTTGCCCATTTTAAGAGCCATAGGAAATGACCATATACTGATATTGTGGCTTCAGAAGTGAGTATTAAAATCAGACTAACAAACAGAGATTTAATTTTAGTCTTTAAACAAGTCCATAAATAGTATTGGGTGTTCTGTAGTGGGTTTAATGTGATTAATCAAACCCCAAAGAGCATTCAAGCTGACTGTGAAGAGTGTGGTTTACTGAAGTCAGACTAAGTAGAACTGGATATAAAAGCTACTGTGTGCAACAAATCTGGGCTTAAATTTTACCCATCTGAATCTATTTGCTGACATGACAGTTTGGCTATAGTTTGGGATTTTGTTTGTAGTGGTTTTATTTTTTTAACCTAAAGTAGTACCTCCTAAACTGGCGTATTTGGTATATATACATACCTAGATACTCACAATTACTGTAATTTAAAAAAAAACAAAACAACAACAACGAAAACTCCAACAAAAAAACACCCGAAAAGTCCACTTGAAAATAAAGGCTTCCATTCTGTCCTCATCTCAACCTATTGTACCTACCTGTTGCAGGGTCTGAGTTCAGTGTGTGGTGTGCTGTACGTGCTGCCATGCTTGGGCATATTGAGGTGAGTTAGACAGTGGAAGCCAAATTTTGATGAAGCTGACAGAAGTAACTGTAGTCTAATAGCTTAGACAATTTAAGTCCTGTACTACTTAAATGATAGAACATTGACAACTTTCCCTTTTTTAGTTGGAACTAATCTGGTTTGGACTTATGCAGTATTTTGATTAAGCATGCTTGAATTGCACTAATAGGTAGAATGTTTAACTAAAACGTACTTTGTAAGAGTGAGAGATGAATGTGAGAAACTGCTGGGAATGAAAGTGAAGGATTTCATCTTATTGTACCTGAGATTTTGGTAATAGAAAACTGATGTTCTTGGGGATGGTAATTTTTGGGTTTGAGAGCCTTCGGCCTTGTTGGTTATTCTGGGCTTTTCTTGTTTGGTTGGTTTTTTGTTGATGAATAAATCTTTCATTGTATGTACAGGGAATAAAAAGGTAGCTGTTTGGTGCTTTACTTGTAATTTTGAACTTGTGTAATACAACAACAGATAACTTTTTATTAGATGCTTTATTTCAGTATGTGAACAACATGATTCAGGTGTTTTGTGCTGAACAGAACACTTTGTAATGAAACACTTCAAAAAAGATAAAGAAAAACCTTAGAGCTACAATAATATCTAATTACCAAACCCAGAAACTGTTAGACAACTGCTTCTGGTTTCTTATTTCAAGACTACTGCTATTTCCTTCTGCAGAAGGGTTATTTAATGTAGCTGTGCTGTCTTTGAAGTCAGGCTTGCTGAGTTGTATGTTCTGCTAGTTAAGAGAACTTCTTGTGAGGGTGCTCTGAGCCGACTGGGTTGTGAACAGCATAATGCAGTATTGGGATGTGTCTCCAGCAGCTATACCAACTGTTGCCCTTTTTAGGAACCTAAGAGCCATCTAAAGATAAAAACTGTGTACTCCAATATTGTAACTGCTTGCGTTTCATGTCTGCAAAACCTTGGCTGCTTTTCTTAAGCTTTAATATGCAAGAGCTGTTGTTCCATAGAGTACTTTTTTAAAACGAAATATGCTGAAAAGGCTTTCCTGGGACACAGTGTGGCCCTTGTACTTTGTATGAGTTAAAGACTCGCCTTCTAGAGCAAGTTGTTGCCCTGAGTAAAAACATTAACTTATTATAATATGGCTAAATAATAATGAAACACTCTTCCTGTAGGTGCACATGTCTGTGTAAGGGCTTGCCTACTTCCATATAGACTTCAAGGAAAACA
This sequence comes from Lepidothrix coronata, assembly GCF_001604755.1. NCBI lineage: Eukaryota > Metazoa > Chordata > Aves > Passeriformes > Pipridae > Lepidothrix > Lepidothrix coronata. The sequence continues at coordinate 2,420,697 of NW_016690218.1, forward strand.
AAGTCTTCTTTCATGGGTGGGGCTTTTTACCTTGGGTTCAGTGTTCTTCCAGTGGCAACTAGACAGTTCCTGGTCAGCTTAAAGCAGGAGCAGAACACACTTGTGTTTCTCTATAAACAAGTAAGTAGACATACCCAAGGAGCAAACTGCATATATATATATATGTACATTTTGTTTATCCCCCTCTACCATAAGACAGGAAATGAGACTGTGTGGTTGTTCAGTGCTGCTTGATAGTCTTTAATCATGGACTAGGAAGCCTCTTCTAGTAAAAGAAAATTACCAAGAAGGTATAGACCTTATATTAAGCAGAACTTTTTCTAGCTTCAGGTAAGAAGTAATTTTTCAGGTGTCTGTCAGCCTGGCTACCACCAAACTGTATTTTTAAACACAAATGGGAAGGAAGGAAGTTTTCTGTTCAAATGATTGGGGGGGGAATGTTTGTTTCATTTCCTTTGGTGTGGGGGAACATGTTGTGTTTTTGTTGGGGGGTTTTTAAGCCAGTTTATCTCCAGTTATAATTACAACTGCACATTGAAGGAGGCTGACATTACATTAGTAGCATCCTGTCCCATTAGAGTTGTGTTGCCCTGTTCTACTGGGTGCTGTAAAAACTCAGCCTAAGACTGAACCACTTCAGGATTCCTGGAGTTCAAGAAAAAATGTCTGTGAGACTATTATTTAGTGCCTCTGAACAATGAACTTGCAGTTGTTGCAGTATTACTTACATCTGCTGTAAAAGCCTGTATTTATTTTATCTTAGCTCTGAAATTCTTAATAGAGAGCTTATATGCAAGATGTAAATGAAATATGTCTCCAGTTTTTGCCTAACTTAATATTTTGACTGTTAGCTTTTTCTCAGTGCGTAACTAGATTATTAAATATTAGCTCTAGAGGAATGTTCTGACTCCTCTTCAGTAGTCTATCATGTAATATTTTGTTTGGTAAACACAACATTTTACGAGATAATGTAGATTTTTGTGAGTTAAACTTTTCAAGCTCTGTGGTATCTTGTTAGTTATGCTTACATACTATATATGGTACTCTGCAAAGAAAGTGAAAAATAGCACAAAGTGAAGGCAAAGAAACATCTAACTTATTACAAGGTCACATTCAAGAAGAAGAAAACTTATGGAAGAATCACTTCTAAAGAGTGGGCAAGATATAGCTAAGTGAGTTAGATTACCTACAAAGACCTCATGTGTAATTAAAACACTGCACCTAGGGTTTAAAGAGACTTGGACTCCAGTATTTTCTATGCTGGTACCCTCCTAATGAGGTCAGTTTTATTCCAACCTATATGAAAGCATAACAGTTTATGTGAGTGAGATAAGAATAGTTCTGCATTCTTAGACTTGGTTACAGTCACTTGATGGCTACCAGATAAGACACTTCATTCTGTACTTATTTGAAGCAGCTGTTAATAGAGGAATTTTCTGAGTTGTGTGGCCTTACATTTAAATAAGGTTTTTGTTTGTTTGGTTGGTTTTTTTGGTTTTTTGTGTTTTTTTTTTACTAGCTTGACTTTCAAAAAAATGTCTTGCTGCTTTCTTACTGATCTGCAAATTCATGCCTTTCTTTTCACAGGAAACAGTTCCCATGCTATACACAGCAGATACTAACGGAGCACTGTAATGAAGTGTGGTTCTGTAAATTCTCCAACGATGGCACTAAATTAGCAACAGGATCTAAGGACACAACTGTTATTATATGGCAGGTTGATCCAGTAAGTGTGCCAAGTGTTAAAATGTTTGTGACTTGTCTTTCCCCTCCCTCTCGGCTTTCTCTCGCTAGGATGAAACCATAGGACATTGGTAGGACAGGCTAACAGGTACTTGTAACCCCTTTGATTAGGGTATTTCTCTGGGATATAAGAGTCTGAAGATCCAGATCGGTGTAAATTAGTGAAGGAGGACGCTTGTAAACCTGATGGTGAGTGTTAGGCTTGAACTGTTGGCAGCTTTGGGGCAGGAACTTTTGTGTACTCCTAATTGGTACCACGAGGTAGAGCCTGCTATTGCCCTCCAGGGAAGATTCTCAGCTTGAAGGCCTCGAGAAGCACTGGGTGAGAGTGGAAGGAGCATGGCAGTGAGGAACCTTTCTTCTAAATCACCCTTACTGAGAGTACTTCTGGGTTTTTTATGTGACTAACTCCTTTCTGTTATCTTGCTGCTACTAGTACACTTGGATTTAAATACTCTATTGACTTCACCATTTATTACTTTATCCCTGAGTAATAAAATGGTATGTGCTAAACTAAAAGTTGTATCAGTATAACTTCATGCTAGTCACTGCTGTAGATTTGCCTTGTCTTGAGACAAAGATTTAAACACGCTGGCACGTAGAAGTATACTCATCCATTTTCTTACAGATTGCAGTTTTAGGTTTTGATAATATGGGGCACTATTTCTCTTAAATCTTGTAGCTGTAGGATATTTCATATATTTTTCCTACTCATTTCTATTCTTACGTAAATAAAAAGAGTGATGAATTTAATCTGACACTGTTTTAATTGAGTCATAGAAATGATTATGAAAGTATGTCCATGTATTTCATAACAATTGAAAACTGAATGAACTTGAACATATGCACACAACATTTGAGGTTGCTAATTTTTGTAAAACACTATGAGAAATGAGGTTCTTGTAGTTTTTTAACAACACAACTGTACCTGGTATGTGAAACGGAAGAGGAAAGGTTTTTCAGATCCATGCTGATTTTCAGTAGGATTTGAGAGCTGAACTTAATTATTTTGTTCCATTTCAGGTTAGGAAGCCATACAGCCTGAGTCCTTTTTGGTACTAAAATGATGGAAGGACTTAAAACTCTCTCTCATGTGCATAGTTGATGTGTAGCCTGTGGACTAACAGCAACGCCATGGTTTTTTCAGGCATAAGAACTGCTGTGATTTGTGTGTTACTGGGGCCAGCATGTGCTGGGCCAAGAGCTGCATATCAGGAAAGCTGACTTCTGTTATTTAGTTTGGAAATATCAGTATTTTGTTTGGTTTTGTTTTTTTTTAACGAACAGTAATTCTAAAGAAATTAATGATCAAGTGTTTTTTGCTGTTAACTTATCAGTTGGTTGTAGACACCCATCTTCCTTTTATATTGATGGATTTTAATACCAAACATCTTGCTTAGCACATCTTACAGTTAATTGTTAGCTGATATCTGATTAATAAAAGCAAACAAATATTTTGTGAGTGTTTTAGGCTAACCTGTTTGAACAAGGGTTGCTAAAGAAACAAATCTCTTAAAAAATAGCTAGTGGGAAAGCAGCTTTAAAGAGTTTTGTCAATTTTTCTTTTTTTGAATTCTTTAAAAAAGAAATTTAAACCCTTTCAGGTAGGTGGATGTCTCAGTAACACTAGGCCATATAACTCAAAGGATTCATTTTCATATTTGGCAGAGCACTCTTCTCACATTTCCTGTAGCAGTTGAGAATGTCTTTTGAACTGTAAGTTTAATCAGGTTTTCAAGGCTTTAGGTATTTAGATTTATTCTAACCTGCATATATAAACTACATGGAAACATCTATTCAACACTGTCTGGGTGAGTGATGGGAGAAGACTGTTTTAAATGTACAGTATTTGTTTTTCCACACACGTCATGTGTGGAAGAATCCTTCATTTCTCCCTTTCTTTTTTTCATCACCCTTCTTGAAGTGTAATGACACTGCTTCAATGTGTTCATTTCATACCATGAATTTTTTATTTCTTTTCTTAGTTTAGACATGTAGGTGCGTCTTTCTTAACCCATGTCTCTGTTTTCATTTTCCTTTGTTAATTTCAAAGTTCTTACTCAGACTCAACAGCATTAAATAATGTCTTGAGTGAACTTGGTTTGTGCATCGATGCATCGTTTGACTGTTAGGCAGTGTGGCAGAATCTTTAGAGCACACAGGGTAACTACACTTGGTGTACCACCTTTCCTGGCTTGCATCTCTCTTTCTTAGAGTTCTCCTTTAACTTGCTCCTTACAAAAATCTCCTGCACTTCCTGAAAACTGTTGACAGGTTTTTTGGCTTTTCAGCCAAGGAGCTCAACTGCAGACTTAAGCTGATGCTTGAATAGTTGTTTCTACATAACAAAAAATTTGGATAATGTAAGGGATAGAACTCCTGAGATTTCTTTAGGTGGTGGGTGGGAAGTAGATTGACTACATTTGGGAAAGTTTGCCTGAAATTCCCCTGACTGTTGTTTTAGAGCAAAACATGGTATAGCAGTTTTGCTGTATTTGGAGAGAAGTATGAGAGCAGTATGGAAGATAGTAACAGCCACAGAGTTCTGTCATTAGAAGGGGAATATCTTGTATGTCTTGCTCCTAATGAGTTTCAAGTATGCTGAAGGGACTGGCTACTTTAATTCTGTTCTAAGAAGGAATGCATTAGTTGCAGACAAGCTCCAGGATGTGAGATGATGTCACATATGATTCAGTTTCCTTGCAGATCATTTTGGCTGCAGACACAGCTGTGTCTAATGCAGTCCAGGAGTAATGATTAGCATGGAAAAGGGGTCTTGAGGAGGTCCACTCATTTGCCCCTCTTTCTCTGTACTCTGAAGATTATTCTTATCTCACTTTCTTTTGAGGAATTCGCTTTTTCTAGTCAGCAGAACCCTCAAAGCTGCAGGCCGGCTGAGAGTCACCAAATCCTTTGCAGCTGATCCCACAGAACAGTCCATCAGGTCACTCTTCTTCTATTCTTCCTCTGCAGAATCAAGAGGTGCTCTGTTGATTAATACTGAAACAAAAGAAAGAGAAGGAACCATTAGAGAAACCAAGTTAGATTTTCAAATTAGTCACTCTTTTTGAAAAAAATTTTGAGATATAAGCATCTGCCATGCAGAGAAAAACCACGGGAGAGGGAGAACAATTTTGATTTCCCTTTTCCAAGAGGCTTCACAAAAATTGTCAGCAGTTTAACAAGCTCTGTTCTACTTTCTGTATATGCATGTTGTTGTCAGGAGTCAGTGCTAATACTGTATTGAAGCATGTTTCTGTATTTAGAAAGCCAGTGTGTGGTTGTTTCACAGTATCTCACTGTACTATTTATCTTTATAAGCTTCTTGAAAGTCAAGTTCCTCTGACAAGGCAGCAGTAAAACAGTTGTAATATAAAGATGTTACAAGATGATGCATGTGCCAAGTATGCTTCATTCACTAAATCTGGCAGAAAACAGCTTGCTGTAGGCAACACTTTTAGAACACCTCTCAAGGAAGTTTTTAAAAATATCTTTCTGTAAAACTTCTTCCTGGAGCAGCACACACAAGATACGCTCAAGTTTCTAAAAATATTGGCACTTCAAGGTTTTCCCTTGTCAGCCTACGTGAAGGTTTTGGTTCTGTTTAACTGTACCAGGCTTCCAACATGCCTTTTAAGCAAGTAACTTAATTCTGTAAAATATAGATAATATTACTTTCATATTCCAGTAGATGCAGAAAGACTTGACACTACAGAAATCTGATGTACTAAAGCAAGTGTAATGTAATGTAAAACTTTGCACACAGTGGTATTTTGTGAGGTTTGCAGTTAGAATCACAGAAGATTAGAACAAAAATACCTACAAGTGTTCTTGTTTTGCCCTTAGAAGCTTTCATTTCCTGGCCCTACTCTGTAAACTGGCAGTTGCTCTTCCAGTAGGAACCTATTCATGTCTCACAGGTGACAAGTTGCTTAAAGTAAACTTGCTGTGCTGTACTTGGACACATTGGATATGTGAAATCTAGTAGGAGTTCATTTGCATTGTCTCAATAGTATCTCTCTTGTTCCAGGATACTCACCAGCTAAAACTACCTAAGACATTAGAAGGTCACGCGTATGGGGTCTCTTACATTGCTTGGAGTCCAGATGACAACTACCTTGTTGCCTGTGGCCCAGATGATTGTTCTGAGCTTTGGCTCTGGAATGTAGAAGTAAGTGGTGACTAAGAGTGAAAAATAAACACGTTGTGGTCAACCTGCTGCTTTTGTTTCAATTTCTGAATACTTCAGGTGTGAAAGAAGTAACCGCTACAAACTTGTGCGAAGGTGTTGAGTGTAAAGAAGAGATGCTGATCTCCCTGCCCCCCTTTTAATTTGAAAAAATAATTATGGCAGCCTACAAATTCTGTACTCAGTTTGTACAGAACTGAAATTAGAGTTCAAGTCTAAGTGCCTGGGATTGTGCAGCAATTCTGGTGTATCTAGTTATGGATCTTTTCTGAGAAGGGATGGCGTAAATGGATAGAACCTTAAAGAGGTTTTGAAGAGAGGGACAGGAAATTAATCAAGAGAAGCAGAGGGCAGAAGTATCATTGAAGGGAAGCAATTGCTCATTGATGATTTTAACAAGCAGCAAAAGTAAGATCCACAGAGGCTTAAATTTATGATTTCAGAACTTTGTCTTTCAGTCAGACACTAGGGCATTTTGCCATTTCTTTCATGAATTTGCAAATCACTTTTTGCTGTTGAATTTTATGGGCACTTGAGTTGATATAAAAGCTTCCCTTGCCTCAGTTGTGAGCTGTATAGTCTTTCTTGTGCTGTCTTGGACTCTGAACTAATTCAGTTTCCTAAAACAAAAATGTTCCCTTTTTTCACCCTTGGAACACTTTTCTTCTGTTTAATTGACTAAATTGGCTCAGTGAAAAGCACTAGAGCTGGCACAAGGGAATAGAGAGAAGCCCTTACTGTTCTGACAATGGTAAGCTACTCATTGGTGTTCTGTCTTGTGAAACGGTAGCTTTATACACTAGGGATGAAAGCTGAATTTTGGCCTGGAGAGCTTCAGCTTGGGGAGGAAAACATCTAAATACTGATACTCCTAGCTTCCTACCGAAATGTATTTTGTCATCTGTCTTTTCCTCCTATAGTCTCCTTCTCTCATTTTCAATGTTTGCTTGTTTTTTTCATTTGATAGTGCTTCTCTTGCTCTTGACTTGTTCTTGTAATTTCTTTTCATTCCACGCTCATAATATTTCAGTTGTCTGATACACCATCTCTGTTGATTTGAGGGACAAAAGAAATTGTCCCAAATAAAGTCCAAAATCACTGGAGATGCTAAAGTAGTACTGCCTTCTTACTGCATTATTGATTGGTTAGTATTGCTTTTTAATAAACATGCTGAAGTACATGCACTACCAAACACTACACGTGTCAGATAAAATTATCAGTGCCATTTTGGGAAAGGGTTCTGGTATAAGGCCTTGCTGCCTTTATTTTACAGACTGGGGAGCTGAAGACAAAGATGAGCCAGTCTCATGAAGACAGTTTAACAAGCGTGGCCTGGAATCCTGATGGGAAGCGTTTTGTAACGGGAGGTCAGCGTGGACAGTTCTATCAGTGTGTAAGTTCTCTGCCTCTGTCCCATTGAAAACAAAGCAAGAAATTAAATTTTGGTCAAATCTGAGGTTCGTGTTTTTTTCAGGTTTTTCATGTGTGTGTACACTAAAGCTTCCGATCCTTTGTAATTGAAAGAAGCAATACGTTAATGCAAGTATTTCAGCAGCACTTCTGTGTGTAGCAGTTCGAAGGGTTTGAGCATCTTTGGTCTGCCTAAAGGAGGATTTGTGGTGTGGGAATTTTTTCTTAGCTTCTCCAGAAAATACACTAATAAAAAGTAGTGCTTTTGTCCACAAATGTTTTTTATTCCTTAGAATTTTGACTACAACTTTCTTAGTTTTTGCATGCTGTCTTTGCTCGTGTAAACAGAAGTTTGAAATTCTCGTTATCTGAGTAGTGTTGATTTTGGATGGTGGTCCACAGTCTCACCCTGTTCTTGATTATTTGCCATCTGACTTGGTGCCTGGAATAATAGTGCAGTATGTAAACCTCACTCACTGCAAAGGTCAGCTCAGTGATGTGGTGTAGATAGCACATGTCATGCACAAGAAAATAAGTGACAAAAGGGATTCTCAGCTCTCCAGGGCAGATTCCTACAAAAGCCCTCAGTTATGACAACCAAGCCCTCCCTTTTAAAGGGTAAGATTGCTTTCTGTAGCAACTTTCTGAACAGAAGGTGAAAAAGATGTGTCACAACTCCTCAGAGGTCTGAGACTAATGGTTCTTTTTTTTTTCCTTGTTTGTGTCTTTTTTTTTTGTTCTTTTGATCAGGATTTAGATGGTAATCTCCTTGACTCCTGGGAAGGGGTGAGAGTACAATGCCTTTGGTGTTTGAGTGATGGGAAAACTGTTCTAGCATCGGACACACACCAGCGAATTCGGGGTTATAACTTTGAGGATCTCACAGACAGGAACATGTAACTACTACTTCTTTCTTTGGTTTTGAATTCCTGCTTCTTAGTGTCAGAAGAAGGTTGAGGAAGGGTTTGGGGGGCAGGATGGGAAACAAATTATTAAAACGCTCTCAGTATTAAAAGAAGACAAAAATAGCGTGGGACAAGAACTAATAAGTTCCAGCAAGCAGCATTAGATCAAGTATTAGAAATAACTTCCAAGCACTTGAGTGGATGTGTTGACATTTCTGTCATCAAGAGCTGTAGTCCTCTAAATTCCTGGCATGTTTTAGAGGATCCTGCCTTGAATTTAGGAGTTGAAGTTGAAGTCTGAAGTCTCTTGGTCTTGGGATTTACCATAAATATAAGCAAGCTATTGCAGACCTGGCTTGTACTGATGTATAAAGATATACCTAATTTCGAATTCAGAATTATTTTTTCCTGATAATATTGCAGATACAGGACATGCCTTTTACCTTGGTGTTGCATCATTATCTAGTTATCTTGACACTTGTGTCCTATCATTTCAGAGTACAAGAAGATCACCCTATTATGTCGTTTACTATTTCAAAAAATGGCCGTTTAGCTTTGTTAAATGTAGCAACTCAGGTGAGTTGGTGATGTTGAATAGAAATGCAAATAAATCTTGCAAATGCTTCCTGTTCTTAAATGTTTTGATGTGAGTTGGGATATTTGGTATTAATCAGTTGTATATCATGTAATATGAAGGCCTTAATATTCATAGGTAGAGCATGGAATTTTCTGAAAATAAGCCAATCTTGTTCGTGAGACTGAATTTTTTTTTTTGGCTGATTTATACTCAAGAGTTTCATATTGTGAAATATGTACTGCTAAATGTTATTTAACTGGCTTTTGCATCAGAAGGCCAGGTACAGCAAGAATTGTGGCAGGTGAAAAAGTCTAGGGGCATGAGAATTAGATTTTATTTATCTGATTCTGCTTTTGGAACCTTGGATAAGAATAGGAGCTTTCAGAATGGAAGGGACGAAAGGCTGAAAGTTTAGTTTAGTATTTTAATACATCTTTACTCTTTATCTAGTAACAGTACTGAAGTTGGCTCTGAAGTAGTGTACTTTCATGTTTAATTTTTTTCTCATAGTTCAAAAAAATGCCATTAATAATGTTTATGATTAAACTCTTTTTATATTTATTATTTCCAGGGAGTTCACTTGTGGGACTTACAAGACAGAGTTTTAGTGAGAAAGTATCAAGGTGTTACACAAGGATTCTACACAATTCACTCGTGTTTCGGAGGTCATAATGAAGATTTCATCGCGAGTGGTAGTGAAGGTAACACCATTCTCCCTTCTGCAGAAAACTGGAACACTATATCCTTCCTATACCTTAATTTTGTCAGTAATAGTTGCTAACAACATTATAAAAGCAAGCAAACTGGTTCATGAAATAAATTTGAGGTGTGCTGAGATTGAGGCATACTTCAAGAAGTAATTGTGGGCTAGCAGAAAGAATCTTCTGAGAGGATGGTACTAGTAGAAAGCATTAATGACTCTTTTGTGTTGCTCCTCTAAAGCAAAAGCATCTGCACAATTTTAATTAAAAGTGGGTGAGGTGTTCTTGAGGATTCTTCTTTTTGTGGTATGATATTTAGACTTATGGTTTGAACAAAAAGTACTCCTGGGGAATAACAGCTTCATTTGCCTGTTGAAGATACAGGTGTGGTGAGGTTATTTTAATGTCAGTAGTCATTCTAATTGCAGACAGTAGTCTCAAATTAAGCAGTTGTTGATGTAGTCTGGTAGGGTTTCTTGGTGATCAAAGGCTTTGTGGTGTGTTTTTATTCAACTGTCTGTGGCAAGAGCAGAAATTTGTTAAAGGTTTATATCTTGAGTTGGTTCAGTTCTGTCACTATAGTGCAATCACCTGCCATGTAGGTCACTTGAAATTCAAGCTTATGCAGGACTAAGAATTACTCTTGGAATATGTCAACAATCACTGTGAGTGCTATGTAACTAGGATGTTAGGAAACACTACTGTTCTTTTTTGAAAATACCAAATATGTCTAAAATAAAACCAGGTTTCACCCTCTGACCATATCCAGTCGAATATGACTGAAGGACAGCACCTCCAGTCTTCTAGTCTGGTGTGAACCTCTTCTGATGGGTGAACAAGCTTCTTGGTTTGAGACCCGAGTATCCAAAAGTTCAGGATTTGTTTAGCCATAACTATGTGTAGGTATAGATACTGTAGTGCACCAGTCCTTTTTTTCCCCATTTATTTATTCTTTATTATCTTCTTTGTCTAAAAACTACTGAGCAGTAGTTGAAACTGATGGTACATTATCTACTTAGACTTGAACTCTTTCAAGCTCTTGCCTCTTTGTACTGAAGTTGCAAATGGGGCTACTGAGAAAGTCCTGTTTTAAAAAATAAGCAAACAAACAAAAAATAACAGATCACATTGTCATAGTCTCTTTTGAAGTAATTGATTACATTGTAATACGTCTTAAAGCATATTGTTAGCTAGGTAGGGGTTTTTCTCACCATTGCATCAATAGGAAGAAAATAGAGATCTCTAAGAGGGAGATTGACTGACTGCTGCCTTAATGTAGCTAACTTGTTTTTTCCAAACCAAAATACTGGTATGTGTTTCGGCAGAGTGTGAGCAGAGTGTGACTTGTGTTGTTTGGTGTTGGTTGCATGGATATGTAGTCTCTTGCAATGGTGAAGTGGAGTGTAAGCACAACCAGAACATTTGTGTCGATATGAGTACATGTAAAGGTGGTACACTGAAGTGAGCTGGCTCAGCAGAAGACAGTTGTTACCACATGGTTCCATGATGCTTTTCTAGCAGGTAGGTCAGAGAGCAAGTTTATTTTATAAGGGGTTGGGAGGAGGAACAGAGGAAGATTGGTTTGTTTGCGAACAGCCTTCAGAGTGACATCTACGTTAAAGCCTTTCAAATAGATTAAAATACTTCCATTTGACATGCTAGACGTGAATACCAGGCTTCTGTGTAATACTTGCAATACATACTTCTTCAGTTTGTGCAGCTCTGCTTGGAATATTCCACAGACATTACTAGACAGGTAAACCAACAGCCTTGTTACAGGATGCTAGTCTACAGCTGGGAGACACTCCCACCCTCAATTTATTCTGAACTGTGGCTGGCTATAAAGCCAAATACACTTCTCTAGAAATTGCAGTAGAGCGTCTAACCAGTTTGCTATTCTATTTCAGGGATGTTGCTAGAAGTAATTTAAAACTTCCCATCACAAAATAAGATCTGTAGGGTTGTTTATTGCACCTGCTTTAATATGTGCAAATTGATATATAATTGTTAAAGACAGTAATAGCTCACAATTTGAGCCATTAAGTTTTTCCCTCCCTCATTTGCTCTGTTTGCACTTTCACTGGAGTGTTGCAGGTCTTAAGTATTAAGATGTTTTTCATAAACTATAGAGCTGTGATCTTATCTAGCAGTCATCAACAGGAGGTGGTTATAAGGAGGTCTTAGTACTTATGACTTTATAATACCTTAACTAATCTGTAAATACAACTATTCGAGGGGAGAAAAAAATCTACAAATCTTCCTTTTGAATAAGATTACGACTCCAAGATTAGCTTGGTTTCTCTCTTTAGCCGTGTATTCTCTTATTTGCATTGTAAAACATTGTAGTCAGATGTTTTTCTTCAAATACCTAGTATAGTAGACTTGCAGGTGTTAATGGAAGAGCTTGACCTGTATTCTTTTGATTGCTTTTAGAATAAAAATTTTGTTAGTGCTATTGCACGCTTGGGACATGGGTTTTAGACACAGGTTTTGCAACATTAATGACAGCCGAGTTGCTGAGAGCTTGTGTGGAAGTGCTGTTTGATACAACAACACTGTGCAGGACGGTGTTTCTCAGTCTTCTTTAAATGTGTGTTTTGTGTAGACCACAAAGTCTATATCTGGCACAAGCGTAGCGAGCTGCCGATCGCGGAGCTGACAGGGCACACACGTACAGTCAATTGTGTGAGCTGGAACCCGCAGATTCCATCCATGATGGCCAGCGCCTCCGACGATGGCACTGTTAGAATATGGGGACCAGCGCCTTTCGTAGACAACCAGGATATTGAAGGTAAAAACCTGTGTGTTGACTAAAAAAGAAGTTACTGGGTTTTTTGTTTGGTGTGGTTTTTTGGGGGTTTTTTTTTTTTTTTTTTTTTTTTTTTAGTGTATGTCTGTTGATTTTTATCTAAATGATTTATGCTGTGGAATAAAAAGGAAAGAACTGGTATTTCTAAAGTTACTCTGACATGGCCCTATAGAAGAAAACTGTGGTCTCACTAAGACCTCAGGATTATATTAACTTATTTATGTAGACATCTTAAAAATCTTGCCTCCAATGCTTATGGTTTAATAACGTAAACTGTTATTAAAATTTAAATAATGCATTCTAATCACACTGCAAGTTGAATAATTGTATTACAATGCTTACAAAAGGAATCTGCGAAGTCTGGAGAGAGTGTGAAGTTTTCCCCAGGAATATCTCCAGAAAACTGAACCTTTACTAAACCATCAGCAACTACATGTGTCCAGGAGAGAGAGAATGCTCATTTTTGTGCTGCCAAAATGTGCATGTGTTCCCAGCCCTTCTTGCCTCCCCCAGGACTGTTAATGAGATGACTGCTGGGGAGTTGTTCTGCAGTTAATATGCATCTTACTACCAGGTTGAATATGTATTTGCAGTGGATATTAAAAAGAAGTACAGTATATCCTATTGCTACAGGACCTAATGAATACTGGGTGTGGATACAAGTTCAAGAGGAACCTGGGCAGAGTGATCAAAAAGAAATCCATTTAGTGCTACTAGAGAAGTAAACACCTCTAGTTCAGAATGTCCCCTAAGTAAAAATGGCTGAAAATTGGAAGGATATTAGGAGGAAGAATTACCTCCTCTCCCTACACACTTGTGCTTTCTGACATATCTGCTTCCAGTCTTGAACTAGGTGGACCAGTTTGGCTAATCTGTTTGTAACACCTGGAATGTACCTTCAGAGCCTGTCCACCAGTTGGTTTTGCTCATGGTTTTGTTGTTTGGTTTTCTCTAGTTAGTGGCTTGCTCACTCTTTCTTAGTTCCTACAGAAAATGAACTAATAAGTGCCATAATTACCAAAACAACAGAAAATAGATTTCTTACAGCAATGCTTTTGCAAGAGGTGTAGGTGCACAGAGTAACAACTTAGGAATCTTAAATGGGTAGCAAGACACCTTTGTAATTAAAACACTCCCCTGGAACTCAAATGCAAATGTGTTACTTTTCTTTGGAACAGAGGCTTTTTGAGTACCCACACTTAACATGCTAAATTAATTTCTAGATTGATATTAATAATTTTATCTAAAATAAGTAATTTTTAGCATGGAATTTAACTACAGTATGAGCTAAATTAACCTAATGCATGTTCAGTAAAATTATGTAAATACACTGTACCTGTAATTACCTTATAAGAGAAATATTAACTATTGCTAAGATCTTCCAGCTGTGATTTCTTTCTCTTTATGTTTTTGTTTTTGCTCAGAGGAATGCAGTAGCATGGATAGTTGATGGCGAATTTGGAGCAGACGACTTCAGTTTAACTTAATTAGTCGTATTTTAAATGGCTTGGGATTTGGTGCAAACAAACATGATTGATAGCTGGACAGACATGCTCGTCATGAAAAAGAACCATTTCTGAAGCCCGGTTGGGGCCAAACATTTACCACCTTGCTTCATAGTAACCAGTCGAGATGAAGCACGTCCTTAGAACTTTGTTGGACACCGTGTTGAAATTACCCCCCCATCGGTTGTGAAGAACTGTGCTACATTCAGGCTAACCATTGAACTCAGTATATATATTTTTCCCTCCTGCCTTTTTGTCTGGCAGGCTACTGTTCTTGTTGCTCTTCTGTGTAATGAAGTTTAAATGCTTGTTTGGAACACTTTATTTAACAGTTTAGAAGGCTTGATAGAAAGAGTGCTTTAGTCTGAAGAGTATACATTGGATAGGAAAGTATTTCCTTCTCTTGTTTCTCAAGTCTCTCTCCGCCTTACTTAGCTTGAGATCTTTGCAGCTTGGTTCATGGATTCTAGCCTTGCCCGTTGCGCAGTATATATATAAATTGAGATGATAAACCAATGAACAATGTCAAAAGCACTCTCAGTATCACATTTGACAAAAAGTTTTGTACTTTTCACATAGCTCGTTGCCCTGCAAAGGGGTTAACAGCACAATTTTTTAAAAATAAATTATTTATAGGATTAAAATGACTTCATTTGTATACATTTGGAATTAAAACAATGCAAGAAGTGTCATGAAACACGGTATCACTGATGCTTTTCTGGAGTGTCTTGAGACCCAATCAGAAGCAGTGGCTGGAAGGAGCTTTGTGTAGGCAGTGAAGCTTGTTTTAGATGGAGGAACTCACTGTCCATCTTAACAGATAAATTGTATTATTTAGGAAAAAAAAAAGGATGTTCAGACTGCACCACCAGACTAAGTTTAAACAAGGAAAGGTCTTTTTGGTTTTTTTTTTAAATTACATAAATATATGCAACAACGCTGTTGTAAAAGGTAGACTACACTTCAAGGGAGGAGTGTGTTGAAAGGTCCTTTCTTCACAAAGTCAACATTTTGTATAAGTAATTAACATACAAATCATAATTAAACACTTGTATTACGATGGAAATTTTTCTTTATTTGATAAACAAAGGTGTATAGATTTCTGTGTTGAGAATATACTTTTAAGTTTATGGATTTAAATGCCTCTCCCAGACCTTGTTGCAAGCTGGTGCTGTAAACAACTTGACACATCTAGGAATAGTTCCACTAATATCCCATGTTAAGGAAAAAACAGAGACATTTATAATTTAAATATTTATTCTTTTTGGTGTAAACAGATGGCCTGGCATCTCTGTGCTTCTGCACTACACACAAATTCATTATGGGATGGCACTGGATTCCCTTTTGCCACCGTGGGTGGAAAGGTAGTGTTGGTACTGCTGCGAAGTAAAGAGGGAGCAGGGAAGGGCATGCCATGCAGTCGTGTGAACAGAGGTGTGGACTTCATCCTTTAATGAGATAATAATCTAGTGTTCTTATTAGTCATGTGTGGAAGAAGGATGGGGGAAGGTTTGCCGGAATTCCTGGGAAAAGTGTAGCCACTTTGATGAATGGGAATGTGGTATTTCCCAGAAAACCAAAGTGAAGGTTAGATTTATTTTTTTTTCTTTTTAGATTCCAGCCAGGTGGTTGGTGTTTTTCTTGCCTTGTGTGCAAACTTAAGTGTGAGTTAAGATTCTGATACTATGGTTGAGACCAGCCCCAAATCTGACCTTAGTCTTTCAGTACCTCCAAAACCAGGTAGGAACTTAATGTTCTTATCTGCAGTCTACAGTACATCAGCCTTAAAGTTAAGGTGAATGCTTTGGTAGCAATTACTGTTTCACAGTACTGGGAATACATATGTGAACTTGACACTATATAAATCATTTCCCCCTTCCATGAATTAGTTCTGGAGGAAGCTCTTTGTTTCTCTTCCTAGTTCAGACAGTGTAGGATTAGTCAGGCTTGTTCCTATGGTGTTGGTGTTGCAGGGAATCAGACAAGTTCCGAAGATCAAATTTGAGTAAGCTAAACCTTTGGGTTTTAAAGAAAAATTAACTACCTAAATTGTAAACAGTGTGTTACATGTTCAAAACACGGTATAATTCGTAAGCAATGCCAGTATGTGAAGCTTTGGAAGTTATTCTAGTATTGTCTTCCTCTGGAACTTGTGTTTTCAAACCAAACATTGTTTAGGGAGATTAAGGAGAGTAATGATTTTGATGTCTTTTAATAATGTCTCATACAATGGTCTGGCACTACTTGCTTACCTCATGGGAATAAAGTGGTAACTCTAGGGAGGTGGTGAAGGCTGGATCAAATCTCAAGTGGAGATTTAAATTCTCGTATGCACTTCAACAGGCATTTTTAATGTGGTGGCCATAACTAATCAGAGTGGGACTCCTTACTTGGCACAAGCTGTGTGGGGGTGTGTGTGTGCTGGTGCCTGGTTTCCACTGCAATGCAATTAGAAATTTAAACCTAGTACTTCTGCCCAAATACTGCCTGTCTCTTCAGTACTTGGTTTGTACCCATAAAGGACACTTCAGGTATTACGAAGCAGAGTTAGGGAGAGGCACGTGTTCCGAACTCTCTCCTTTAGTGTCGTGGTGCAGCCATGCCATGTTAAGGAAAGCTCCAAGCAGATGGCACTGCTTCCAGAGTGTCTCAGTCACAGGTGTTGCATCGCTGTCAGCGCCTCACGGGTGATGAGCAGAGAAAGGTGAGACTCGTCTGCATTTTGCCACACTACTTGGTCCCACAGCAAACTGCCGTTAGAGGTGTAGCAGCAATGACTACCATTCCAACCTGGAGATGAAAGAGGAACCTAAACCATTTCAAACACATCACATATTCACAATATGTGAATTGAAAAGTACCAATACTTTTTGTGCACAGACTGTAAAATGAGACTGGGGTGGGGTGGGGGAAAAAACCCAAATAAGTTTGCTCGTTTGCAGCGTGTTGATTTCCATGTGCTTAAAAATGTTCATAGGCTGGAGTCTAAGGCTGGAACAAGTACACACCCACAATAAATTACTGTATTTCTAGTCAACAGACCGATGGTTTTAGAGAGGAAAATACTGTAAGCGTGTACTCATTTTGTAACTTTCTCTGATCACCTGTTGGCTTAAAATATTCACAGTAGCCCCAGGTTACTATCAAGGCAGATCTTGGAAAAAAAAGAAGTGCTGAAGCATTTTATTATCTGAATGTTCTTTAGCTGTTCAGGTAAGTAATTTTCAAGGGCACAATGGAGCACAAAAGGGAAAATGGTAGCTGTGTTCTTGTTTTGGAGGGGAGGGTAGTGGGGGAAATGACACCTTTGTTTTTAAATTCCCTCTGTCTAAAGTTCTCCAACTTTAAAGTTAACTTCTCTTTATGATTGGAGCAAAGATGCAAGCTAGAAATCTACCCAGATCTTGCCAGTTACTTCTCAACTTGGCTTCAAACAGGTAATGTTTAATAAAACTCCGTATGCTGTTGGGAGTTTGTGTCTAGTTGTGTAACTTCTACACTGCTAAGTGATACTCCCACCCAAAGTCAGTTTTAAAGGAGTCCTTAGCAGGAAACCGGGACTCGAACAATTAGCTGTAGCTTGAGGGGGATATGTTGTAGACCCAAATGGGGAGGGAGGTAGAGAGAGAAGAATGGACATAAAAAGCAGAATTTACTGAGCAACAGACAAACTACTGTAACTCAAGGGGGAGGAGGAAAAATGCACTTTCAATAGTTTGTCCATATTTTTAGCTACAAAGTACACTTCTATCTGATTTTTATTTTTTTTTTTTTGAGATGACTTTAGAGGAACACCCATCCCATAAATGGCTAATCCTCCTTTTGACCTCCTCCTGTCTTTTCCACATTGGCTTGAGTCCATTTTCAGCTGCCATACTTAATTTTGAAAACTGCTACTTTTAACAATGTTTAGAAAGAAAAATCATTAACTATGACACTTTTTTTAAACAGGGTGGACTTAATTGAAGTGTGCAGTGTTGAACTACTGCTGCAGTAGCTGCCTCTAGTTGTTGAAATAAACTGTAGACAAGTTTTCTGTCAATTAATCCAGATAATCTGGATTCAGTAAAACATCTGTGAGAGTGTTCCTCCCATCTGGTATGAATGTGTGTGTGCATGTGTTCCATGAACAGACAGAGAACCAAATGTTCTAGGTACTTGTCATGTTTTATTGCATACTTTAAGTCGTGTGTATGTGAAGTGTCCTTTGACCAGAAGGTTTTGGTTAATATCAGTATATTTTTATAAATTTGAAATTCATTGTGCCCCATCTTCTTTCTTAAACATTTTTCATTCTTAGGGTATATGTGCTAGATTTGAAACTTAACATTTTTAGGCACAGATGGAAAAAGTTATTGGCTCCTTGAAAACATATGGGACAAAATGGATCCTCAAAGCATGTATGTACTTACAAACCAAGCTGTAGAGATCAAGAAAAGAACTTTATTGTTGATCTCAAGATTTCTAAATTGTCAAGATTTATATGGAGTTGTGGTGGAACTAGTTAACACTTAGAGCTTTTGGTATGTAATGACTATTTGCTATGGACTGATATTAAATGTTTCAAAGGATTGCGTTCTTAAACTTTCTGGATTTTTGTTACTCTCCTCGGATATTATTAAGTAGTTAAAATTTCTTTGCTATATTACATTAAAAACATAAGAACTTTGGGTCTCGTATTTATTTTCACTTGTTTTACTAATTATTTACAGAACACCGTTTTAACTTTTTTATTTTATAAATGTGTAGTATTTTAAACATATCTTTAAAAATTGTTCAATTGGAACTACATTAACTTCTGATTTGTTTTTATTAGGATTTTTAAAAAAAAAAACAAAAACAACACTTTTTCCATGTTGGTGCACAGCACTTAACAGAAATGTTTGTATTCCCTTTCTTTCAATTCAATAAACAATAAATAACTGGAATGAATAGTTCTTAGTTTCCCTAACTTCACTTATATGACTGACTTGGATGTTAATTTCTTGATCATTAATTATAGATTTCTTCCACATTTGTAGTATTTCACTTCCTCGCTAGGAAAATTAACTTGTGGCCATTGAGCAGATGAGTCACCTGGTGTTGTGTGCAGGCTTTGCAGTGTTTGATGTCTGGCTCTAACCCACCTCATGCTTGTGTTTTCACTGGACATTCAGCAGTCGACTTGCTCATGTCCCAGTCTGTGCTTATCTCCCTTTTTGAACACCTGCTCCTTTGAGGCTCCGTGAAATCCATTATTTCTTAATGCTGGAGCTTGCCTAAATACTGGATGCAGGTTGCTTTAGGTCATTGGTGGGTTTTACTGGGTTTTTTGATAAAGCACTTGCATCTTCTGCCTTTGTTCCCTCCAACTAACTTGGTGTTCTTGTCCCTCCTCCCTGTGCCTTAAAACAGAACCTCATCTTTATCCTGCACTTCCATTCAGCTACAGCTTATTTCTGTTAAATAAAAAGTTGTACCTCAGTTTCCACCCCCTGCAGCTTTCCAAACTCAAACCTTTTGCTGAAGTGCGTTCTTTAATTCTTAGAGCTTAAGTATTGATTAGAAAAGATCTTTACTCCCTCTAGTAGCACCTTTGTATTAACTTTATTCTCTCCTGTACAGTTTAGGCTATGTATAGATAATTATGGCTTAAATGCAGCTGCCAACAGAAGGGGCATGCCTTACTCCTCTCCATGTCCTGCTTTGTGCCACTTCTTTTGGGTACTGGTATTTGCAGGAAGGCTGTTGGATTGCAGACCCACTTAAGCCATAAATGCAGCAGATGAAGGAAGTTACTAACAAACCCAGCCAAAAACTGTGCTTCATCTGCTGTCCTGTCTGCCTTTAATGGGTCAGAAGAGTGCAAGAGAAACAGGGATATGAATTCTACAGACCTGTGACATTTTAGTATTTGTAAGATTAAAAATTAACTGCTGTGGTCTGGGTTCTTGTTTGGTTTTTTCAATCCTTCAGATTATTAAAAAGAAATTACATAAAGAACCTGAGAGTAGATGTGCCTTTCATAATTACCTTAAATCCAAGCTCTGCCTGAGGCAGGGTACTTCTCTTACACCTTGGCTTATGCTTTCTGTGCTGCCTGATGTGCCTCTATGCATGTCTTGCACGTGCTTAGGCTGTCAGCTCATCAGAGATGGCAATCCCAGTTGTGTCCTCACTTTAAAAGACCTGTAATGCTCTGAAGAAGAACCACTGAGGTTTGTATGGCTCTAATGTTTCTGCCAAAGATAAGATGGTTAATGTACTGATAACTGCACGGTGGTTCATATATATAGCCCACATTTTCCTATCACTACCTCCAGTGGCCATCATACCATATACTTGGAGGCAAAAATGGTCTTCCACCACTTGTACAAAATTCTAGAGAGCTTCTTGTGAGAGAAAAAGAATTAGAATAAAGCTTTGACAATCCTGAACAGATGAAGATTTGCTTTTATGGGCTTATCAGTGTTTCTGGTTGATTGTTAACCTGCATGTAGAACTGTTCTTAGGGCTACTGCTTATACCACTGATGTTCTATGTTCCATGAAACAGAACTACTTCAGGGAAAAAAAAAAAACAGATACCAGGATGAGGAGGCAAGTATATTCTTTAACAAACCAGGCTAAATAACCAGCAGTCTGTAACTGAAATGAATAATTAGGAGGAAACATGCAATTGTACCTACTGTAACTAACCCCCCCTCAAATGCAGGACTCTTAATAGCTGTCTCATCTCTCTGAAAACTGGAGTGACTGTCATCTTCACAAGCTGACCAGGCTGAAGACTGGGGGTGAGAAAAAAGCTCAATAATCTGTTAAAAGTTGGAATCCCTGCAGGGCATCTTTAGTGTTTTCATGGATTAAGAGCTTTCTCTAAATCATAGCTAATCATTTGAAGGATAAGCTAATGGTTCCTCTGTGAAGTTATACTTGGATGTCTCAGTTCCAAAGGGAAATATAGTCTGGTGAGTGAACAGGAAGGGATCTCTGTTTGGTCTCACACGCATTTATGGTGATAGATGAATTTTTATTAAAAATGGGTCCAAAATTTCTAATTGTCTTGAATTGTGTATAATAAGCTTGGGTTTAAATTACCTTGTTCTTCCCTCTGGGAGACCCAGAAAATAGGGATTTTTTTTTTTTTTATTTTTACTACCATAAAATTTCTGTGCTCTGTGGATCTCCCATGAGGGACATGAGTGTAGGATCCCTATTTCTAGCTAATGAACCACAGTTTTTGCAATTACAAATATATTTTTCCTGTTGCTGACACTGAAGATTTCTCCTGAGGCAGGAAAGGACCCTGTACAATAGGAAGGCTTTGAAATTACCAGTGGAATTACTCAGCAGAATTGTAGTCTCTGAAACCTGCTACTAAGGTTTTTGCAACTATTGTAATCAGTTGGTAGATATAAATGAAGAGAGAATTTATTTATATTAAAAAATTGAGGTGGGAAGTTTGCATTCATATAAAAGTATAGATTGTTTTTAATATTTGACAATCCCCACTTAGAAAACATATCTCTTTTTTTTTTTTTTTGTTGGTCTATCATGGTTAATAATTCACTGTTGAGGAAGTGGGGAGGAATCCACAATAACATCCCTCTAGGTCAGGGAATACACATGCTATTCCCTTTTTTTTTTTTACCTCAGATATGTTGTTTTCCCTTATCCTTCTCTGTCCTGCTCCTATCTCTGAAGAAACACTTGTCTGGGTAGGGAATAGAAGCTTTTCATAGTGAGTGATAAATTTTACCAGTTTCCTTGGGGAATGGGTCTACTCTATCTAAACATCATCCCTGCAATTCTGAGGTGCTAGTAGTTAGAAATCATCAGAGACAATGTACCATACAAACATTTTCATTAATAATAAAGCTCTTACCTCAAAATCACGTCTTTAGAATAAGATATACAGCTGCCAGTTTAAGTGATGGACTTGCAGATTAATGCTCATGTTTCTCAGTGTGAAACATTAATGAAATATATCTACTGTCAGCACTACAGCAGGCACCTGACTTAATTAGCTTATCCACATTGCCCTTTCTTCTAACAGATAGCACCCAAAATGTGTAGTATGTTTTTCTCACACATGAATAAAATAATTTAATTGCCTGCCACATAAACTGCTACAAAAGTTACCTTCTGCTCTCTAAGTTTTACTTGCTCTCCTTTTCCCAGACTGACATCCTGTCTGAGTTTCAGCTTTATAGGGCAGTACTTTCTGTAGCTTGATTTTTTTGTGGTTAAAGTAGTCAGTGGCATACAGTTGGGGTAGCTGTTTCCTTAATTATTTTTTTAATGAGCATGATTTTCAGCAGTTTTTCATCTTTACAACAGCTGAACTTGGACTCCATCCATCACAAATTTAAAGCCAAACTTTTCCTGTAACAAACACTGAACACGAGGTATCTACAGAAATCAAGCCTCAGAGTTGTCTTTTTCATTGCTGGCCATGAAAACAATCTGTTAATTACAGCTGTGCACTAAAAAACCAAGTACTTAAGGAAGAAAAAGCTCATAAATTTTAGGACATAATTACAGAAGTGTATTTTTAAAGTGTTTTAATTGATGTGTTTGTTTCAAGAGACCTATTTCCAAGCACATATAAAAAAGTTTAAAGACAGTTATTGGACAGTGAGGGTACAAACTCAGGTTTATACACTTATCACTGAGGCAAGAGCTGCACAAAAAGAACTGAGTTTGCTGGTATCATTGAAGCAGAGTCACATCAGAATTGGGATAAATGGGGGTTATGGTTTACCAGACCATTTCCCTGAGCTAGACATACTCTTGGTTCACCTCACTGGATATGGAAACAGCAGGTTCATGGAGTAGCAACTGCAAATAGTCTTTTGCTCTGTAACCAGCTCCAACCAGCAAGATGATGATTATGTGAAGGTCTGTGATGTACTTCAGTGACAAAATAGGAGTTGAAGGGAAAAAGCAAGTATTAATCATGTTTCTTATTTATGTTTTTCACTCTTACATACAGGTGTCACTTCCACCAAAGGGATCTTAATCCATCCAAAAATGACTTCACATAGGTTGTTGGAGGGAGGGGTGAAAAGGGAGAAAAGCATAACTTTTATTCCACTATTTTTTACCTGTAAAAAACACTGACACGAAGATGCAAGCTGTGCTACTATTCCACTTTGAAATCTATGTTGCAGGCACTGCTTCAAACTAGGCTTGAGTAGGACAGCTTGACAGCCAGAGGCACATCCTGACACCTTTCAGTAAGAAGCAGACAGCAGAGCTGCACTTAAATTTGTTCTGGAACTACCATCATTACCAGCCCATGCTGCTGAAATGAGTTTCCCTTCTCACCATTTAATTCCTACAAAGGTCAGTTCTGTAAGCAAGGATTGCATCTTACAGAAACAGCAACTCCAGCAGTTTGGGTTGTAAAGGAACAAAAACAACTGCTACACAAATCCAACGTCTTTTGAAAATATTTTATGTTAAAAATACAGAAAAATATTTCTTGTTCAAAGAGGAAAAATATACTGCATGACGACACTGATCTAGGTGTGTTCAGAAGGTGTCTGAGGCTCCACAACCAGTCACTGGAGTGATGACCCAGTTTGGCAGCTAATGGTTCTTTTTCAACTTCTCAATCATTTATCAAAGCCAGAATCATACTGTGACAAAACAGAAAACATGATACCAGTGGATTACTGAAGCATGTGCAAGCAGGAACAGCTATTGCTGTCATGAGAGAGCTGCACTTGAGCCTGAAATAGAAAGTTAAGGCAACTGCTGTGTGCTTTGCTTATGAGGACAAGAGCTGCAGAAGTAATATTGCTGCAGAATAACAGCAGCTCTGCCATCTTGTAGTAAGTGGCCCCATCACAGAACTCATCCATTTGTAACTTAGATCAACTTGGTCCTCAAGATTATTTCCATTCTAAATAGGCCACTTACTATAGGCACTTGAAAGCATGTAACTCTCTATTGTAGTGGTTTAGAGATTAAGGAGTAGCCTGAGTTTCCAAATAATGTCTGATCAGAAAGAATAAAGGTATATAATGAGCCCACAGATAGCTGTCAAAATATATTACTGAGGCTTAGCAGGATGCAAAAAGATAAGACTAGAATACCAGCAATTACAGTAGAAGACTAGAAGAGATAAAAATAGCTGGCAGACAATTCCTTTGTTCCTTGGGAGCAATTTTTGAAACTAACCTGTAAAGGTACATGAAGAAACAGAGCAGATGAAAGCCCAGTTTAATCATGGCTTCTTTCATGTGTGATTTCAGTTGTCCTCGGTTATGGATCTCTGTGGGATCAAACACTCCCATGTTTCCACTTGGCACCATAATGTACCTGAAAGTTTAAGAATAAAGAAAAAAAAACACCACACAACAAAACCCAAAAACGTAGTCATTTAATCATTAGGGAATGTCAGGAGAAGGAGAGGGGGAGAGCTTTCCCAGAAAAGAATTTCATCTAAAGAGTTGTTTCATGATTCAAGGTAAGGGAGTTCTTTTTTAATTCTATTTCAGTTTTAGGATATTGCATGGATCTCTGCCAGTACAACCCACAAACAAAAAATAGGAGGACAAGAAGTACTAAAAGCATCAGCCTGGCTTCCCATGTATAAATGGGAGAGATTCCAGGTAACAGCCAATTCCAGTTAATTGCTGTTCACAGTTACTTGCTGTCATGGAGAAAACATCCACCCACAGTGGAAAGATGCATTAGATGAAAAGGACTGGAAAAGACTTCATTTAGCTAAGAATTAGTGATTTATTTAGCAAAAAAACCTCACATAGATAATCACAAACTCTGGTCGTCAAAATGAGATGGTGTATGACGAGACAAAGGATCTGTGTATTATTCCTGTCTTTGTCACAGCCACCCTGTCATATCTCAGCACTGACACTGAGGCTGAGAGGATGAGAGGCTGGGCAGAACTGAAGAAGTTCTGCTGTCCAAACCCACATAAGAACAAAAGTTGAGTGAAACCAAGTGAAACGTAAGGAAAGAAAGAATGAAGTTGGAAAACACAATGCTTACGTCCTGTGAAAATTCAGCAAGCACCATGGGTTTTTGTCACAAGCATTTCTCATGGGAGGAAATAGGAGCAGATGAAGTTCTCACTCCTGCTGAGCTCAAGCTAGAGCAGTACTTTCAAATCATTGAGATGTCATACAGTCTTTACCTTCCTGGATTAATAATCTTTCTGTATGGCAATTTAACTCCTTGTGGAGCAAAAAAATGGTTTCAGAACAGAAGACTTTGATTTTCTTTCTGTACTCAAGTGGCAACACTTGTACTACAAAAGGCACTTCCTCACCTCTTACAACATTCATTTCAATAATAGGAGGAGAAGAAAGGGAACAAGAAACAAAGATGTCTTCTAGTGGCAGTACAAGACTGGAAAAA
The DNA here is from genome assembly GCF_001604755.1 of Lepidothrix coronata. NCBI lineage: Eukaryota > Metazoa > Chordata > Aves > Passeriformes > Pipridae > Lepidothrix > Lepidothrix coronata. The sequence continues at coordinate 2,445,905 of NW_016690218.1, forward strand.
AATCCCAGTAAGACCACAGTATGTGTCCTTCACACAGAGGTATTAAAAAGCACTGCAGCATATTTGACTAGTTTCAGAGACAGTTGTGTCCCATGAAAAATAGTTCATGTGAACGAATGCCAGTTTGAAATTCTCTTCTAAATTTGAAGTTTTAAAGGATTGTTCTATTTTTAGTAGTATAACAGACATTATTGTCCATTTACTGGGAGTGGAAGGCATTTAATTGGAATAAAAGGAACACAAGTTTCCTGTACCAATTTATCCTAGAAATAGGGCGCATAATTATCTTACATGTCTAGGATAAGAGTGCCACAAAGGCAGCATGTATTAATTTTGCTTTTTAGGAAGAATGATAACACTTAAATTTTGCAACTTAACTGCAGAACCTGTGAGGTATTTTTTCCTAGAGGCCCACAAGTTGGGACAGCTTATATTACATACTAAGGAAACTAGTCATGGATACAACAATGCTAACGCTGACAAACCCAACTCAAGGCAGTTGTCATACTCTAAACAGCCAAAAAACTTCTACAGCAAACATGACAACTGTCAGCTTTAATGGATACACACACTACTGCCTTCAGTATTTCCATTCAGTGGAAGCTGCTGCCACAGCAACAGGACACTTCCCTCTAGATTACACAATTTTTAAAGGGATGTAGAAGTTCTGGTCAGAATTTTGCTTGCATTTTTAAGAATTTTTTTATTTTTTTTTTACTTTTTCAGTTTTAAGATGAGTATTATCTACTTAAAGACACAGCAAGAATCACATTATTTGGACCTATCCTCTCAAGATTTATATAACAAAGCAGAAAGAAAAAAATTGAACACTTCCCTAAGAGTTTTAAAACAAGGAGAATGTAAGACAAAACTGTCTCACTCGAGACACTAAAAGATTCATCAAAAAAAACCCCAAATTAAATGATCATCTGAGCATGCTGAACAAGAAGGGCCAGCAGGATGTTACAATAAACGTTTGAAAGTCTCCCTTGATGCGTTATTGACCAATTTATCCTTCCCAGCATTTATTTCTGATGCCCCTTTTGCACAAAATCTCTCTCCTCCAACTGAAATCCTTGAGACATTTAGTAAATTAGGCAAGTACTGCCATTCATTCATTGAGATTAGGCAGATTTTGAAGAAAAGTGAATGACAGGAAGAGATTATCCTACCTTTATCATTTTTACTACAAAGCACAGACTGCTTCAGTCTCAATACAATTATTTCTGTAATCATTTTGGAATAGACAATAAACTTAAACCCTTCTGAATTTGTGTGCAGAAATACTGTAACATACCGAGAAGATGCAAAAACATTTAGCTGATGCCAGATGTTTGCAGCTCACACTAATGGGTTCACATTTCATCTGTTCCCACTTGAGCCGACTTTAACTGACACCTTCTCCTCTCTTCAGGGTATTCCAACTACTTTACAGTCCACCATTTTCTGACTACCCTGCCTCTTGTCCATTGAACACTGGGTCAAAGGTATGTTCTATCCCAAATCTTCAGATTTCCTTTGTAATCATAAAATGGTTTTGGTTCAAGGGATCTTAATGATCGTCTCGTTCCAACCCTGCTGCCACCGGCAGGGAAACCTTCCACTAGACCAGGTTGCTCAAAGCCCCATCCAACCTGGCACTGAACACTTCAGGGATGGGGCATCCACAACTTCTCTGGGCAACCTGTGCCAGTGCCTGACCACCCTCACAGAAAAGAATTTCTTCCATATATCTAACCTAAATTTCCCCTCTTTTAGTTTGAATCTATTTCTCCTTGTCCTATCACTACAGTTCCTGATGAACTGATAATGCTAAACACCACACCTGCTTTTGCAAATCTCTAATTCCTTCATTATAGATGGGATAATCCAGGCTATTAGTGTGAGTGAAACTCCTCAATCCACAGAAGGAAGGCAGGATTAGTGATATAGGCTTAACATTTTGATTTCTTGTGGCAGGACAGGCAAAGTATCATATTGTCAGATGCATTTATTGCCTACGCTGCATATCTAAAATTGAGGAAACAATCCCGGATTTTAGGATATTCAGAATATTTATGCCATGTATGACAAATATAAAATGAGAGCTGTCAATAAAAACAGCAGTCAAAGCTTACTGCATGAAGTGTGGAAATAGAAATCATTTATCTTCGAAAATTTACTCTAACAGGGTTTAGAAGGGAAAGCAAGGTGCTACTTTAAAAATTAACATAAATACACCACAGGAAGCAGCAACAGGGTAACCAGTAAAGGAAAGCTTCAAAGCTTCAAAGAAAATCCATTCTCTCTCCAGTGTCTCTGCAGAAACAGCCCTGCCTAAATGAAACATCAAACTCCAAAGCTGCCAGCAGATACCAAACAGAATACTGGTCACTTTGTCTAACAATTCTACATGTGGGTGGCCAAACAAAAATAGGCAAAAACATGCCCCACGTGTGTGCATTTAGGCAACATTTGTTTATTAAGCACAAAGTTATACTGTCTTATGTTACTCCAGCTTAGAAACATTTGAAGGCTTCGCTGGCATTCCACAGAAAACAAGGGTGATGAATGCATGGCTATTTTGCCCAAGAACAGCCAGGTTATCAGTACAGAGATACTCAACTTTGTTTTGATGAGAGCTATGAAACTTCTTGTTTAATTCTACCAGTGACTCAACCCACCCCTGCAACTAGTTAACCCTAACAGGTTCAGGCAAACAAGAATTACAGCAAACTTTTCCTACCTGCACCTTAAACTTTTTTATTCCCATAGTACAGTGTTTAGAGATAATTTCTGACAAATTCACACTCAGTTTTCATCAGTTTAACAACTGTAAGGGTCAGTTCTCCAAACATCAAAGGATAGAAGATAGAAAGAACATTTTTTGAACTCACAGTCCTGGTGTTGCCACATGGAAACCCTTACTGATAACTAAACCATTTCCAAAGGGTGGCAGCCCAGGGCACAAAGACCAGTAACACTGACAGCTTTCCTAGGATGAAAAGTCTGCAAACTTTTCCAAATACAAAGAGGCAGGATGGGGGAACAAAACCAGTGCAGATGAGAGGGAGAGACAAGTCAGTGAATGAAGGAGGACATTGTGTGGGGGACGACACCCCAGCCCAGTGGTTTTACAACCATCAGGCAAGCTGACCTCAGCACTTTTGTGCCGATATCACGCACGTAGGCACAGCATGAAAAACACTAACAACTCTGTCTGCAGTACTTCATAATCCCAATTAATATGCTATTATTTCCTATGAACTTGGGAATGACCCACAAATCAAGATTCCTGGGCACTGGGGATAATGAAAGGAAAGGCCAAAAGTTTCATATCCTTTACACTGTTGGGTTTCTTATGATTTGAATGGCAAGAAGAGGTTTTATGTTAGTTTGATCAATGAAGACTAGTAGCAGCTCAAGAACACAACTGAAACATCTCACCATAACATATTATTTATCCTTGTACTACACTTAAAGCTAAACTAGTAACAGTGGGGGGAAAAAAAGCACATAAACCCCTGTGCACTTACCTATATATATTCCATGTTGCTACTGGCAAATTAAGGAGAAAGATGAACCAGTGCAATGAAATAAGCATTAATACTGTTACAACAGCATGGCCAATCACCTCAGGGACCACCCACTGTAAAAAGGGAAAAGAAAAGGGTTACACACACAAATGTAAATTCCTTTCTGAAACAGAGATCTATATGGAGTTATCATCTCATTCTAATCATGCAAAACTCAAGAGAGAAACATTCATGGCAGAGGCATGTGATTCCATCACAGCGTGGAGAAATTAATACTTTCAGGCAGATTCCAGGCAAGTAAGCCAGAAATCAAGGCCTACGATATTATAACAGAGGTGCTTTATCCAAGCATGTCTGGAGAGCATCACAGCAGCTGTCTGAACACAACTGTATTGCACAAGCACTTAAAAAAGCGAGTTAAGAAGTATACATTTGAAGTATACTCAAAAGTGCTCATTTGAAATCACTGCAGAGAACAGTGGATTTAGGAACATAGATAATTAAAATCTGCACAGACACAGAACGTACAAACAAGCCTCAGGCTTGGAACGGATAAAAATGTTGATCAATATGAAAACTGCAGTTAAATTGGGTCAGCCCCTTGCAACTACACATTTTTGGCTTGATAGTATCTTGTACCTCTCTCTCTTTCATTAACAAAAAAATACCTTTAAATCCAAGCGAACACACGTACATGGGAAGGCCACACTGATTTAATGCAAACAGTTTCAAGCAGATTTGTTTAAAGTGGTACTTTTCCTTATCACAGTAAAACTCTACTGTTCAAGAGAGGTTAGAAATTACACAGATCAGAGAAAGTTGCTGTGAAGACCTCAGAGTTCAGTCATGAGTAGACACCCTTGGTGTGGCCCACCTACAAGAACCAAAGCACAGAACTCAAGAGCTCTGTGAAGCATTGTCTCAGTCCCACCAGTTTAGGCAGTAGCCCATCCTGGAGCACCAGGGGTCAGAACAACAGCCTTTTGTGACTGAATTTGCTGAAAGATGGGCACCCAAAAGAGACAGGCAGGCTGAAGTAAAGGATGTATGCAAAATACTGCCAGTCGAGGCTCTCGAGGTATGCATTTACACCCCAGTTATTTGTGATGCTGAGATGAAGGATGTGGTTTTCTCAAACCACATTAAATGCAATGAAGAACAATTTACTTTATTGAGTTTGGAGCAGCACGATCTAGCGTTGATGTAGTCACATTCCAAATCTGATAGTGTGATTATCTGGAGTCCAAGATAAGGAAACATTGTATGGTGACTGGGAATACACAAAGCTTTATTTTTAGCCAATAAATTGGGGAGAACCCTCTTGCTCTCATTGCAGACATCTTGTTCCATGTTGATCTGCCTAAGACATATTTCAATCAGTTACAACTCACTCCTATGTCAGGCAGAAAGCTTGGCTACATTTTATTATCAGGCCAAGTGATTTTATGATATTTTCCAAAGGGCAACTGTTGCACAAATGCTAAAGTTCAGTTCAACCCTTACAACAAGCCAGGGAGCCAAACTCAGTAATTTTAGTATCAGATTTATTAATACAACCCTTGAAGCCAGAACTTAAAAGTAACGAAAAGTTAATGCACTTTTTAAACTCTCCTTACAATAAAGCAAAATAGTTTGGATTCAAGAAGTGAATCCACTTTTTTTTAACACTTACAGCAACACTGGATTAATTAATAATTCATTAGGAAATAAGAGAGTAACATCATTATTGAATGAACTTTCAGCAACTGAAATATGAATATTTCAGACAGAAAAGTCCTCTCAAAAAAGGCTTAAGATGCACGTGTGCACATCATCCTGCTATGTCCTGTAAAGACATTGTCCTTTTCTCCAAGGAAGTGAACACAATTTTTTCTATTCCGAAAAAAAGAGGTGAAGGCTTTTCATTTTTCAACAAATAATCTATCCTTCTAGGCCGAATTTTTTCACAAGTGCTTCTGTACTTGTTTCTGTTAGAACCGGGTAGACTCTGAAATAGCACTAGGATTGAAAGAGGCGTAAAAGCTAGCTGGCTTTTACTGAGAAACGTAAAGAAAACGAAGCCAAATCTGTGCCTCTACATTGCAACACCGACAGGCAGCAAAGGCTGCGGGCGGGTCTCTAACAAAGAAGATGGAAATCCTGTTTGTCGAGGAACTCGGAGCCCCACAGCCCGGAGCACACGCCTAAGACAGGGCAAGGCACCCTTGCAATTCGAACCCTGTTGCGCGGCCGCGCTTTTTAGGCCCGTGCGGCTCCCGAGGGCCGGCGCCGGCACCGCTCCCTGTGCTCCCACAGCTCCTTGTGCTCCCACAGCCCCCCGCCCCGCGCTCCAAGAGCCCAACATGCTTTGGGCACCGAATCCCGCGGCGCTTTCCCGCAGCCAGGCGCTCCGGTCTCCCCGGATCCCCCGGTCCAGGGGGCTGCACCCCGGGCCCCCGAACCGCGGCCGTGACCCGGCGCAGCTCCCCCCGCCCCGCCGCCCCCAGCCCGCCGGCCCCGGCCCGCCCTCGTGCCCCATCCCTGCCCGCCCCCAGAGGAGCAGGATACGAAGTAGACGGAGAGGAAGATGAGGGCGCAGCAGTCGATCAGCGAGAAGATGAAAACCACCGACTCCATCCCGCCGCCGCGCCCGCCGCCCCCGGGGCCCTCCCGGCCGCCGTAGGACCCGCCCCGCCCGGGCGGGCCCGGCCGCGGGCCCCGCTGGGAAATGGAGTCCCCGCCTCGGGGGGCCATGAGGAGCCGGCCCGGCCGCGCCATCGACTCGCGGCTCAAGCAGCGCGTCAAGCAGGTACTGCCCGCCCGTACGGGCACCACCGGCACCGGCACCGGCCGCGGCCACGGCCACGGTATTGGCGGCGGGGGGGGCTCGTGTGTCCCACGCCCGCTGAGGGGCCTTCAGCATCTGGCCCGCTCAGGGGCTGGAGGGGACCAAAGTCCGGCCTTACCTCCCAGAGCCTTTAAATAGGCTTTAGAAAGGTCTATTTATTTGTTGGGGGTGTGTGTGTGTGTGTATTTCTTTAATAATTTTCTGTTATTTCGCTTTATTTTCGCACATCTTTTCGTCCTCTTCGGTAGTTCTGATCCTGAGGGTGGCTGCTGCTTCAAGCGTGCAATGAGTAGTGTATAAATATACCATGTGTGTATATATAAGTACATATCTAGGTATATGTGCATATATATGATGTGCACATATATGTATATACGTGGGGTGTATATATATATGTGTGTGTGTGTGTATATATATATATTGGGGTATTAGTAGGAATTTTTTCACAGAAAGGGTGATGAGGCATTGGAATGGGCTGCCCAGGGAGGCAGTGGAGTCACTGTCCCTGGAGGTGTATAAGGAAAGACTGGATGTTAACACTTGGTGCCATGGTCCATTTGACATGATGGTCATAGGTTGGACTTGATGATCTCAGGGATGTTCTCCCACCTATTTGATTCTGTCATTCCGTGATATTGGCAAATTTTAAGTGTTTACATTTGGAAACACGTAAAAAGCGATTATATTAAAGATAAATAAAAGGGGAAAAGAAAATTTCTTCCCTAGTTCATGTGTGAAGAACAGGGAAAGCAGTGATTCCTTCAAGTGGCACAGTGCTGTGTTATGTCTTATGATAATCTCTGGTGACTCTGCAAATTAAACACCCTAATACCTCTGTATTAGGGTACTCCACTTCTAATTCCTTAAAATGCAAGTGGCTGCTTGAGGGAACTTGCTTGGTTTAATTTACAAGATCACAGTGACTGTGTCTTGACTATTCTGAAGTGGTAAAGCCTTTTTGTGGTAGGGTTTATGATAGGCTTGATGTTTCTTACAGGGCAGTAGGTGCCCTTGGGTGACATGAAGTTTAACATAATTTTAAAAGATAACTCTGTATTCAGTTTGATTGTTTTAAATGGAGTTATTAATTTAAATGAAGTTTTGAAATTCTCCTCACTGTGACATCTGTGATACCATATCTTTTAGGGAGATTCTCTGTTTTCTTTCTCCTTTTTAAGAAGGAATTGATCTTTACAGTGTAAAAACTCCGTCTCACTCCTGATTTGGAGAGTGGGGAAAGAGAGTAAATGGAGTACAGTTGTACATGGAATTTTGTACATTTTCTCACACTTTCATAATTGTGGTTTGAAAATGGGTTGGATTAACTGCTGTCATAACAAAAGGCTTGACAGAATTCACTGTTGTTAATCCACTTTTCTATAGTATTCCTTGAAACATCTTGTAAAGATTGAAGTTCTTATTACGACAGTATTCATGCTGATTGATATAGATGGTTTCATTTTTTGGGTAGGAGATCTAAACCAAAAGGAGACTAGCTGAGAGGAACCAAGACCTTTAGGATTGACAATAGGATGCTGTGTGGGCTCCAAAGTCGTCTTTCTTATAAAATAAAAACATTGGAGTTGACCCAGCCCCAAAAGCCCCAAAATGAAGGATACTGTCTTTCCTGGGGAAACAAAGCTACCTAGTTATCTGTGATTTAATAAGCATTTCCCATTTCCAGAGGAAATACTCTCTGGTGTGTTGCAAGGCAGTGAAAAGCTGTTTCTGATTTTCATTTTGACTTCCTAAGAAGAACAGAGTTTGAAATAGGCACATGTGGTCTAGCTGTTCTGGTGAAGTGGTTGACAAGAATTTTGTTCCCTGATTAAAATTCTTCATTTCAGTATCTTGCAAGCAGTAAATGTGGGCAGTATGTTGACATTGGAGTCCTAGCATCTGCTTTGCAGAAAACCTACAGGTGAGCCAAGACTTGTATTCTTATACTCTGTATTTAAAATATCGAGTATATTATTTTGTTATTTTACATTCATGAATTTTTAATTAAAAAAAATAATTTTTGTTATGTTAACATCCTTGCCAGTTGTTGAGGTTGACTGAAACAGTAAGATCATTTCCCCTCCAGTGTTTCCCTTTGCTGATGTATCTGGTAACACAGATCTTATTAACACACTGGGATTACACGATCTAGTCATGGGTTGATTTTTTTGTTTTAAATAAACAGCTAAAGATGCATGGCAGCATGATGGTCTTTACCCCAGTGAGCTTAAAATATGAGGGGAAAATAACTCTTCAGTGCAGGCACAGGGGAGAGATAAAGGACCCAACAAGACATTGTATCGTTCTCAGTTGCTCAGCAGGACAATCAGTCTTGCCTGGTTATTTTTAGGCTGTTACACTTCTCTGGGTGGGGAGCAAGGTGGGGATTAATGAGGGTGGAGAAGTGTATTCACTCATGTTTGTGTGCTCTGTTTATTTGTGCCTTGTTAGAGAAAATGAACCAAACCCCCTTGCTTAGGATGCTTATGGGTCTTGGGGTTTTGTTTTGCCTCTGTTGGGTGTTGTATTAAAGCAAGTAAGTAAAACACACCTTCAGTAAGGGAAGGTAAAAGGTTGATGATTTTTGTTTGCATTTAAGGATACTCTTGAATCAGAATTTCTCATAGTGACCATTATTAATTAACATGGTTATTCCTTACTGGAGTGTCCTTTTTAGAATATAGTCCTGTGTTCATATGTTCATGTTTGCATTAAAATTAAAATATTGTTAATGTTGTGAAATAGAATCCAGTGTGCTCATTTGTACCTTGCTGCTTCTCTGTATCTACAGTTAAAGAGGACCTTGATAATTTTTACTAAATATCCCCTTAGAGACCAGCATAGTTTAATGATTTGGTTTCATCCCAGTGACTGAGCTTTTCCAGTCTTAAGAAAAAATAATCACATTTTCACATAGTTGGTTTTTAATAAGAACTTGTGTGGAAGCTTGGGTATCAACTTACCATGTATTTTTACGGGGAAAAATCAGTTGGTGTAACCTGTTTATTTTGGTTTTCTTTTTCAGTGCAGAATATGGACGAAGAAAAAGAAATGCCTTTAGAATACAAGTTGCAAAAGGTAGTTCTGTTAGCGTTGTGTCCAAGATGCCAAATTCTTTGATTATGCTTTGGCTGTTTTCTTAAATGTTTGAACTTTTTCTTTCAGTGTTCGGAATAATCAGTAATGAAAAACAACGTGAGGATTTAGCAGTTTTAGAAGCCGAACATGTGGCAAAAAGAGCAAGACAAGAGAAAAATGAGTAAGATGAATTTTTACCAGTAGATTAATAATGCCTTTAGTGTTATCATTTCTTTAAAGCTCTCTGTCTTCATATTATTAAATTTTGGTAGTTTCAAGGTTACAGGTAGATCCTTGATATCCCATAGGCCTGTCTTCTTCAGAAGTTACCTGTATTTATTGGAATCACTTTTGTCCCTAGAGACAAGCAGATACTAGAGCTAATCATGATTTCTCTGTTATGGGGAACATACAGCCCTGAATTAGTGGATACCTTGGGGCATCTTTGATAGTTTTCCACACAAGGCCTCAGTTCTCCTGTGATTCAGTTCCTTTGTTCTGTTTTGTTCTTAATCTTTCTTGAGAGTGAGAGATATTGTCTACATCTCAGAGACAAGACTACAAGACAGGCTGTTCTGAGTAAATCACCAGTGGGAATTGAGATTTCCTGACTCCTAAACCTGTGCATGGTCTCATGGACTGTTCTGGTTTCTCTAACTTGTGGTAGATATTAAGGATCTTGTGGGAAATTAGAACAATGTTGTCAGAAGGACTAGTCTAGTTCAGCAGTGATTTGCTACTGCTTGCCTTGTGCCAGCACTGGTGATTCTGTGATCTCTTGGTAAACTGAGTCACGGTGATCCTACATCACCTTTTTTTAGGACTGTCTTTCAGCCAGGCTGACAAGTTGATCCAACTCATCACAGACTTGGAAAGGATGCATTTTTTAACTCTTAATAGTAGAAAATTTGAAACATGCAAGTCAGGAATTTCTCTCCAGCTTTAGGCTGCCTGTCATAGTTGTGGGGAGCCACATTGCTGAAATTGCATTTGTTTTATTTTATGGATGTCTCGCAGTTCTGCTCTGATAATCATGGAGTTTTTGTCTTCCTTCCATGTAAAGGACTACTGGAAGTACCACAGATGACTCTGATTATGATGATTATCCAGAAGATCTAGTAAGTTGTATTTTATTACGTTTATATTTGCATAATATATGATTCTATGTTGTAAAAGTGCACTTGGAGAATTTAAAAGTGGAGATAAGAGAGGAGGTATAGTCAGAGTTGACAATTCCCACTGAGAATCTATAGAGCTGAAAGGAGACTGAATTCTGAAGGAACAGGAAGAACCTGTGGTGGGGAATCACTTTTGAGGAAGGCACAGTGGGGGCCTGAAAGACGTATCAAATGAATGAAATGATTAAAGGAACTGACCTACCCAACTACTACAAAAAGAGGTGCCTGCCAATTAACAGGGTCATTTCAGGGTGAATTGCAAAGGCTGCTGCCCCTTCAAGGAGCACAGATTTTTATATGCAGTCATTTGATTTGGAGAGGAGTGGGTTGGGAGATGCATGCCTCTTTTTCCCATGGGGATAATGCTAAATTGTATTTATGAAATAGTTTTCGTTGACTTCTTACTGTAAATAATCCAAGTTATAATCTGTCCCATATATTTTCTTTTCAAATGTGTGAATCTGCAGTCTACAAATCACATGAACAGTTCCCTGCTGAGCTTATATAAGAAAGGAAATCCCGATTCTGTTCCAACCACTCCAAAGAGTGACCCAGTGGAAACCCCTCCTCCTGCGCGAACTGCACCTCAAACAAGCACCGTGTCACCGGGAGCAAGAAGTGAAACACGGATCTCTGATGGCGGCTGGTTCATTGATAAAACTCCATGTGGTAAAGACTTTTTCATTGACCTTTCTGAGGATGGAGAAGGAGATGAAAAGAAACTGATTTCTGAGGTATTGTGTTTTACAAACCCAAGATGATTAAACTAGAAGCATGAATATAATTGATCTGTAAGGTCCCTTCCAACTCAAACCATTCTGTGTTTCCTGTGTAACTTGACAGGCTTCTGAAGGGTGATTCTAAGACTGAAAAGACAGTCTTTCTCTCTGGATTTTTAAAATATATTATTTTTTTTACAAACATGCATGCTGTGTTTAAAGATAGTGAACATGTTAAACTGAAAAGAAAGATTGGCTTAAGCCTAGTAGAGTACTTGTTTTTAGTTTGGGTTCTGAAGAAGGAGTGTCTTAGCCCATTGTTCTGCCATGTCAGAAGTGATTTTTCTAACCTTCTGGCCCATTTCAAGCATGTTTGTATGGTAGGTAAGAAAGACACCAAATTATGAATTTCCTCCACATTTTTTGAGGAAAATGCAGTTCTCAGTATTAGGGAGGCCCAGTTTAGTGCCTATACTGAGATAAAGATCAGTGGAAAGGAATAAGTAGCTGTTACTTATTCCATTTGCCACTGATCAGCCTACCTGGCGTGAGGCTTGCTGTAGCCACAGCATGTGTGAGCCACAGCAAGTCTTTGTGAGCCTGGGGAAAGTGGAATTTATTTGAATGGACAAAGTTGTAGAAGATGAAAGGAAATTGCATTGATTTATAAAGCAGTAAAAAAGAGATTCTACTCCCCATCTAGACATATTGCCCAGTTTGTGATCCCCTCCTTCACCCCGGTCATTTTTTTATTTTGAAAAAAACAATTTTGTTTAGTGCTGAAAGCTTTCCATTTGTGTATGTGAGTTAACATTTGTATTGCTTGGCTGACCAGATGTTTCAGCAGCCTGTTTTTTTATGTGAAGGAAGACCTACATTTACATCTGCCTTTCTAATTACACAAAATGCTTACTGAATAGGCAGATTTGATAAATCATTCCTTTATCTTAGTAGTACTGCATCCTCTCATCTAGAGAAAATGAATAGAAGAGAGATCTTCAAATTGTAAAATATTTGCAATACTGTATTCTTAATAAAAAAAGCCCAACAAAAACTCCCCAGCTTTCATCTTGAACTTTTTATTTCTTTTATCTTGTAATAGTCCTTTTCTTTCGTGCAGTTAACTTGTGTGAGCACTGAATAATATTTTTGTATAACCATTTGTGACTTACTAGTAATAAAAATTGTTTCCAATGGAGTAAAAACATTTGTATAGTTTTATTCATCCCATTTTAAAAAGGGGAAAAATCCTAAGTACAAAAACGATTTTCTACAAAAGGGGTTAAATTCCTGTCTTGCTTGTCTTTATTTATATAATATGTGTAAGTTAAGCATCATAGACACACATTTTCTTCTTTTAAGTATTTGCAGAAGTTCATTGATTGAAAAGGTTATGTATGTAATTCTGGTTTTATGGCCTAGAAATCAGCAGAATATTCTCTCTTGGAGAGTGAAAGAAAGAAGACAAAGGGCAAGAGAGCAAAAAGAAAAAAGGAAGAATTTCCAGATGTGGATGGAGAAATTGAATCCATGTTACTTAAGAAAGGTGAGAAGTTATTTTTGGTGTGTTACTCAAAACAGAGACGATATTTGACCATGGAATCTGTTACCAGAGCAGTGTTTTTTGAGGTGCAGAGAAGCAATCTCAAGCATTTTTTTAAAAAAAAATTAGCCTTAATGTTATATTAAAAAAAATATTTCAGTCCTGTGTCTACTACTAAAAAATAACAATTAGCTAAGGCTAACGTAGCTAACTTAGCTAAGGCTTAGTACCTTTCTGTCTGGTGTTAGCAACTACTGTTATACCATGTCTAAATTTGTGTGACTTCTCCTCCTTACCAGTGAGAAGTAAGGGACCAGAGCTTTATTGCCCTTCAGTGACATTTGAGGATGTAGGAGGCAACGATGAAACTTTAAAGGTTAGTTAAAATTTTATTTGTGGGCTACAGGATGCACTGGAAGAAATGTCACGTGAAAAATGACAAAGAAGGAGTCTTGCAGAATTCATCTGCACGGCACTGAGAAGAGCTGCTTATACCAACAACAAGAAGGTCGTTTATTTTCCTTGGATTAATCTTTCTCTAAGCAGTCACTGAAATCAGATTAATAAACAGAACTTGCTTTACTTTGCCCCGTCTATAATAGCAGCAATCTGTAATGCTAATTTCTGTAATTTAAAGGAAGGTTTTTCTTGTTCTTAACAGGAAATATGCAAGATGCTCATTCACCTCCGTCATCCCGAAGTCTATAACCACTTAGGTGTGGTCCCACCCCGCGGTTTTCTTTTACATGGGCCACCAGGATGTGGAAAAACGTTACTTGCACAGGCAATTGCTGGGGTGAGATAGCTTTAAATTTGCAGTTTCTTCTTTTCTTGAATTATATTTAGAGAGAAAGAAAATAGTCCTCCTTCATGATAGGCTAGATCGTTCCACTTCTTTATCCTTCCTGGGATAGTCTGAAAAATATTAATTCTCACTTTGTTTGAATTCCATCTGAATCTGTACTTGATAGAACCTCATATATAAAGAAGAGACACAGTGACAGGGTTTTACATTTTAAGTTGTTCTGAGGCATTCCCAGGACAACAGTATAGGCACAGGTGTTGAGAAGGGTATAAATGGAAGGTACTTTTGGTTAAATTTACCCTAGTGTTTCATTTTAAGTCTAGACTCGACCTTACCATTTTTTATGAGGCATTACATTGATTTTATTGGGTGGCATCTGTTAACCAACCATCCTGAATTTCCAAACTGGATGTTGCCTTGCCTGTGTCAAACTGACATTTTCAGAGCTTATGACACCATTGGTGTGGATAGTTTGGTGTGTGGTGAGACTGCACTACCTGTAGCACTACTGTGCTACAGTCTATCAAAGTCACCATTGTATTTATTTATTTTTAATAGCAGAAAACACTGAGTGTGTGTTTTACAGGTGCCTTGTTGTACAGTCCTGCTCACATGTTTCTGGAGCAGGATTAAGGAAACCAAACCTGGTGGGGCTTATCTTGCACTGTTATGCATAGAAATAAACAGGTTTTTTTCAACAAAGGAGCCCAAGCACGGACTGAAATATTCACAACAGCATTGTGAAGGACTGGCTTGGGAACCAAGGTGAAAAGCTATTTGACAGTGCAGTCATTCTCTAACTGAGTTAGAGAAAGTGGTATTTTTTAATATCCATTTCCATTCAACTGGACAAATGGCTCAGACCCATTTTAAGTTGGACGATGCTACTTACCTTTTTTTAAAAGCTCTTTAGGTTTCAGTCTGGATTGCATAGTTTGTAGGTGTAGAAGATGTCATATTGGAAAATATTTGTCTCCAAGGACAGCCAACGTTTCTAACCTCTGGATGTATCATACAATATTCCTTGTCTCTTCCAGGAACTCGAGCTCCCAATGTTGAAAGTGGCTGCGACAGAGATTGTGTCTGGAGTGTCAGGGGAATCTGAGCAGAAACTGAGAGAATTGTTTGAGCAGGCTGTGGTGAGACACCCATTGGAAATTGCACTGTGAATTGTTTATCTTCTTCTTTGTAAAGATTCGAACTTTGTTGCTGTGGTTTGACTTTGGGTGAATATTAGTGAGTGAATCCTTATGCTGCTGCACACGACTTGTCTCCTCTCCTGTGAGCAGAATTCCATTGTACTGTCATGATGTCATAGGGCACAAAGCTTACTATTCTGAAGCCTTGACAAAAGATAGTTCATCATAGCAATGTAAAGAGAGCAACAGAAATTTTTTACATATTTGGAGCTGCTTGGTTTGATATATAAAAAACCAAAATAAGAGCGGTTGATTGTGCTTTTCTGTTACAGGGTTTTTTGCTAGTTTTGTGTGGCGTGGAGTTTGAGTGAATGTGAGACACTTTGGGGGTCTAAGTATAAAGCAGAAAATTTGGAACAAATATGATAAGAGCAGGAGACAAGTTAGAGTTGAAGTCTTGCTTTGTTGTGACTTCTGGACATACTAAGAAGCAATGCAAACAAGACAGGTTGAGATAATTTTAATTTAAACAAATGCAGATTATTTTTTTAGTATGTGGCTAATGTTTTACTTCATGAAGACAGTTTTCTGTTCCTGACCTCTGAGAATGTTCTGGTTTTCCAACTTTATTCCATTTTTCTACTTTCCCTCATGACTGCGTGTAGGTATTTAAAGTATTTTCCTGTAAAAAAGAATGCTAAATAGGGCAAAAAGATTGCTTGTGAAGCTGTTCATTTGTTATGCTTCCAGTTCATACAGCACTTTCATTTTTAGAGAGCCTTGTTAAGATGTTGTTTAGAATAAAATTAAATAGTTTATGGGAAAGAGTTTTTAGAAATTACATATCTTTTATATGTCAAGTGATCGAGGGGAGATTATTGTTGCAGAATTTACATCTATTGCATAAAATAAGCTTAAAAAAAATCTAACTTTTTCACTCAGTTTTAGTACCAATTTTTGTGCAGGGATAAAGACAGGATTCCACATTATGCAGGTCCTGTGGAATCTTGGTGGCTTTTCCCCTCTGTCGGACAGTGGGAAAGGGAGTGACCAGTAGATGGCGCAGCTGGTGCCTGATAACACCCGGTGCGTGGGGTGTGCAACCCGGTTTTTTTGTAAGGGACTCCTTTGGAAGAGGATTCCAGTATTTTCCTTAAGTATTCCTTTGTACTACTAGTGCTTTTTCTGAATGTTAATAATTTTTTGTCAGTTAAACACCATTCTGTTAGTTACACAAATTATTATTCCAAATTAGTGTTGACTTTTCATGAAGTATGTGGGATTTTAGAACACTTGTAGGAGTTTCTCACTGCTCATTCTTACTTTTTGAACACGGTCAGGCTCTGTAGTAGTCTTGAAGTTACATGACCACATGACCACCTACTACTCCTTTTGTTTCATTATGTGTGTCAGTAACATTAGCTCTTGGAATTCCACAGCTCTAATGTCATTACCAAAACAAACAAAAACCCAAACCAGACCTTCCTTGTGTGGTTTTCGTTTATGGACTTAAGCAGTCAGTCACAATGGAATATTTGTGGGGAACATAAAGCAACACAGAGGTATATTTAAATTCTAAACAGTGTGTAGAGACATTTTGAATCTCACACCTTAATTATTCCATAGGCTCAGCTCAGCGCAGTTTCATAGTCTGGTGACTTTCCAGATAGTCAGAAAGAACAACAGAATTGTTCCAGGAGCAGTTGATTGGGCAGCAGATTGACAATAATAATTATAGATCAGTAAACAGGAAAAATTCTTTCCTGTAGTACACCCTGCCAGTGTCATTTTGTAATTATTAATATTTTTTGTTCCTAGTCCAGTGCACCGTGTGTCCTTTTCATTGACGAGATTGATGCAATCACCCCAAAAAGAGAAGTTGCATCCAAGGACATGGAGCGCAGGATTGTTGCTCAGTTCCTGACTTGTATGGACGGTCAGTCTCAGGAACATCTGTGCTAAACTCAAATTTCTGATTATCAGGCTCACTGCCTGCTTTACTTCAGTAGTGATGTGTTGTTACTTTAGAGGAGCTGGTGGTAATGATTTTTCATGTTTTGGCACTGTGGGGAGCGGTGGGAAGATTCTTATGGATTTGATATTATTTTCACAGTGGTCTGTCTAGCATTATATAAGGCTGTCTGTTGCATAAGCAGAAATAATGGAAATAGCTGTTGAATTTAATTTGAAATGCTTATTTTTGCTCGATTGTTCAAAATGCAAGTTTTAGGTAGTAGAAATAAAGATAAACAGCAGTGACTGTGGGTTAGTTTATCTGTGCTGAGTGTTTTCATGTGCTGCAGAAACAGAGTCCCACAGATACTGGAACAAAGTTGGGACAGTGAGCATGAGTATTAACTTCCTTCCTTCCTTCCTTCCTTCCTTTAGACTTGAATAATGTGGCTGCCACTACCCAGGTCCTTGTTATCGGAGCAACAAACAGACCTGACTCACTGGACCCTGCGCTGAGGAGAGCTGGGAGATTTGATCGGGAAATTTGTTTAGGGATCCCAGATGAAGGGGCAAGAGAAAAGTATGTGTTACGAACTTTAACCTTGTTTATGATTAGTTAGTAATTAAGGAAGTAATGTGTGAGTTAACATATGAATTAAAGAAAAGTACTTTATTATGTTTAGTCCTATTCGTGCCTGTTCACACCTGTGGATCAGCACAGACTGAAAAGTGCAGAAGACGTTGTGTGCATCTACTCTTTGTCTTGGTAGCTATGTCTATATTTGGAGTGGTTTCCTTTCTTGTGTGCAAATCTGCTTTTAGCATTACTAAAAGCAGATTTAGTAATTACCCATTATTAATGGGTTTTCAAGTGCCTTAACAGTATAGATGACGGAGTCAAATGTATATTTTCTCTTTTTCAGGAAGTTAACATTCTGTCTTTGGTGTTCCCTGTGTAACCATTAAATTAGGAACATAAGTATAGCCCATTTTTCAGTCCTCTCAAGCACATACCTTAAGCAATAAGCCTAGGATCTTCATTCCAGTCCTCATGGAAATACACCAGTCCAGGCATTAAGCTGAGCTGCATCCTCTGTTGTGTAACTGGCCCTTTTTTCTCCAAAGAACTGTGACTGTCAGACTAGGTTAAAAGTAATAAATCTGGTTTTGCTTTCTTAATTAAAAAGGAACTGCTACTCATTTCCACAACAGCAGAAAACACAGGAAGGGAAGTTTAAAAACAGTTGTGGGTTATCTTGTTATAGAAAGGAAAGGAAGGTTAAAGGATAAGTTCCTTCAACCTCAACTAATCATATTTCTAAGGTGGCTTTTGTTTGGATTTCTTTTCCTCCCTTCCTCCAGATCTACAGCCCTATAGGAATTATGTTCCTCTTTGTTGTGGGAAAACACGCAGATAGTTAGAGGCAGAACTAAAGAGTTAACTGATGAGAGTTCTGATTCTGTGGTAGTTCTTAGGATTGTGTTAAAAGTGATATTCCCAGAAATAGCAATGTTTTGAAGGACAGGAGTTGTGAATGGCAAAGTCATTGTAGTGTGTAGAGGTTGTTCACAGGCTGGAGAGTAGTCGTATTGGTTCATACTGTTGTTTTGTACAGTTGTTTGTATTTATGTTCCTGGAGGTGTAGGCTTACTGTTGATTTTGTTTTCTTTTTAAATTATTCCTTCCCACCCTGCTTTTCTGTTTTGTTTTGTTTTGACAGGGAGCATGGGGACGGTGCTGTTCCTTTATTTTAAAATGAAAGAGTCGTAAAGAAACAGAAATCCTTATAATGTGCTGACTTAGGATAAATGAGTCTTGCTGAAGGCAGACTTTGAACTGCTTAGTTGAGGTTCCACAGCCTTAGCAGGATGGAGTAGGGTGAGGATCTGGAGATCTTGCTTTACTTGCAGTGTTTTCTTATACGTGTATGAAGCCCGTGAAGGAAAATAATATCTGTAGGACACAAGTTCAGAACGAGCCATTTATAGTTCTTAACTTTTTGCACTTTGACTCAGTTGATTAGCTACAGCTGCTGTCAGACAGGTTGAAAAATTCTTGAGAACCACACCAATATCACTAAAAAAGCTTTAAAGGAGAGAAGATGACTCTTATCAGTGGGGGAGGCAAACAGATGGAACATTATAATTTCAGAGTTTTGAATAGCTTCATCATGTGTTTCTTTCATAACTTTTCTGTAGTTTCATTACTTGATCTGGAAATAATTTAAACTAGTTTCATTGGAACTAGAAAGTATGTTACTGATCTTCACTTCTTTGGTTTGTGCTGCCTCTTTAAAATATTTTCCCAATGAAGTGATGTTTTCCCATTTTAAACAAGTTGATTTGATCCCTTTCCTCAGAGTTCTGCCAGTTTCTGTGAAGTGACATTGGCTTTTGCATTTTTTTTTTTTTTTGACCAGCCATTTAGTTTTCAGTTGTCCTTGCCTTGGAAGAGCAGCCAGAAGTCTTGATGGACCTTAAAGAAGACTTTAAAGCTTCAACTTTGATACAGAGTGAAAAAGCTCCCATTAAAAAAAAAAAAAGTGCAGAGCTTAGCACTTCACTGTCAGTTACATAAAGCTGTTTTGTATTAGTGAGGGAACTACATAAGTAGGTGTAACTTTAGCTTTTGAGTGAGGATGAGGTAACACATGAGTTGCACACATAAGCTGTGTGCACAGTAAAACTATTGGAAGTTTTATTGGGGATACAGGAAATATCTGCTGACAAATTCCACTGACAATGGCCAGGGAAAGATACTGAAGGTTAGAAGATAGGGCGCCACACAGTCTGATTTCATTTGCTCCTTGCAGAATAATTTATTGTGAGTGTTCTTCAATGCATAACTAAAAATGGGATGGAACAGACTATGCAGACTAATGTAGTTAGGAACACAAAGTTAAATATCTTAATGGATAACCTGTGTGCATCTCTGTGGTACACTCTGAGACCTAGTCTGTCGATTTGGAATCATAAACTAAAGTTTAAAGAATCTAAAATACTTAGATTCACCAAAACTGGCTTTTACCCACCGATTGGCATTGCCTGGTTGATGCTGTTAGTTTTGAAGAAGTAAAAGGAAATATATAGCACATTTTTGTGGATTTCAGAGCACATTTTTGTGGATTTCAGTGTTCGTTACCTCATAGTTGAGTGAAAACTTCCCACTGTACTTTTTCGGTTCAGATGGACTGAAAGAGTCCTTAAATCCATGCTGTTTGTTTTCATACATACTGAAAAAACCAAAGCTACAGCTTCACCTTTTCTTTTTTTATTCCCTCTATTCAATTAGAATTCTTCAGACTTTGTGTCGAAAACTTAAGCTGCCAGAGTCCTTTGAGTTCCGTCCTTTGGCACGGCTGACTCCGGGCTATGTGGGAGCCGATCTGATGGCGCTGTGTCGAGAGGCAGCGATGTGCACAGTGAACAGGGTCCTGATCAAATCTGAGGAACAGAGAAGGAAACACGCACAGGCTGGAGGAAACACAGCTGAAGAAAGCATGGGAATGGGAGCAGACATCCCGGTGGAAGAGGGCACCAAACAACTAGAACTTCCTCCTAAGGTATTTATTCCTCGAAGCATGTATTTCTAATGTCTGAAGGGTTGAGCCATTTTATAGTTATAAAAGTCATTGCTCATGAATTTTCAAACATCTATGGCCAGTGTAATATTAAATTTGGTTTTAGAGATGTCAGCTACTAAGACAGGAGCTTAACTCCTAATGACCCATGTAATGGGTCTGAATAAGTGGCTCTCAAAACCCAGTCCTCCTAAAAGTCACGTTCATGTTTTATACAAGGTGTGGTTTTTCCACTGGATTTTTTTGTTGTTGTTTGTGCTGTACTGTTTTGTTTTCTAGCAGAGCAGAGGCTAAAAGGGCAGCTGTATCTCTCTTCAAAAGTATGTCAACTGTTAACAGAATTTTAAAAATATTAGACTTGCACTGAGTTTTCTGCACAAGCTACTTGCTGTGCCCTCAGTGAAATCTCTATTATGATGCCTGGGGTTCTTCCCTGACTTGGTCGAGTTAGAGTAAATATTTAAGCAGTCTGTGTTTTCCCTCCAGCTATATGTTTACTTGAGGTAAATCAAATTTGTATCTAGTACCTGTAGCAAGTTTGAGGAAGAGATGAGCTGTTAATTTGCAGGACACCTGGAACTCTGTTGCAGAAAATAGCATTTCTAGTGCTAGAATTATTCTATGACCCAAGTAACATGATGTGGTTAGTGAAGCACGACAACTTTATATAGAAATCCTTGGGCCTATTTCTCAAAACGTGGAGTCTGTATGTGCCTTTATGATGTGCAGGCTTCCTAAAGATTTGCCTAGAGAAGTAAAAAAAAGTAGGCTTAAATCCACATTGTACTTAGATTCTGTTTTTAGAGGGACTGACAAAGAAAACTGTTACTGTAATTGCAAAAACCAGTGTAAAAAGCTGTAGTAAGCCTTTGTATTACTGTAACATAACCATACTGCAAACCTCCCAGTGTTTCCTGGGGCCTGATGCAGCCAAAAGAAAGTGGGGAAGGGCAGGTAGTTGCAGCTTTTATCAACATCACCATCATCAAAGGGGTCATTGAGAATGAGGAAGTCTAATCCTAACAAAGCCATATTTTGATAGCTGGCAGGAGGTTGACATAGTCTAATACAGGGTATTGTCATTAAAACCCTTTTATTATGTTTATAATGGAAAAATAAACATACAAAACCTTTAAAAACCATTCACACAATTCAAGTAAACAAACCCAGTGGTCTTGGCTATTTCAGAGTTTCTCTTAATGGTTCTGTTAAGAAGAGGAGCGAGGGCTTAAGAGGGATATCAGACACTATAAAGACTTCTGTTTCTTTTTGGTCAGTTGTAGAGCTGTCCTGGTTGAAACTGATAGGAAGTGATATTTTTCCTGTATACCACTGTAGGAAAAATGTTGAAACTTAACAGAATTTTTACTTTTCTTTTTTCTCCCTCTATCTTATAGTGAAAATCCTGATATAATTTTACTCATGATGCAGTACCAGTTTGCTTTGATGCTGCCTCTCTGTATTAGAACAGTATTTATGTTGTGAAGGTATAAAGTTCTTGGATTAAGTATTTTCTAGGGTAGTTTCCCCAGTAAGGAACTGACTGGGGAAATTGGAGCTTACCTCCTTGGGGCACTGTGGTCTGCAACGTGGAACAGTGTAGAAAAGCATTACCCTGCATCTCTATTCTGTTTGCCCAAACTTAATCAGGGTTTGATTACAAAACCAGGTCTAGTCTGGCTGAGGAAATGAGTCGATGACTTGAAATCAGACTGTGTTAAATGAAAGTGTATATTCTAGAAGCGTGTTAAGAGTTTTAAAGGTTTACTTGTAACTGAATATTCTGCAAATTGTTGAAATTGTGCTGTTCAGCAGAGTTTTTCACTTTTCTCTTGAAAGCAGTTTCTTGTTAAAAACAGAGTTAATACATATAAATAATACATAGTTTGGAAATTTCAGCATGGAAATAACTTTCTCCTAATCAGTGTGGGAGGAGCAGTAGGAAGAATTGGAAGACAAAATACACATTCTAGCTCAGTTTCTGTATATCTAAATCAAGATTTTAGCCTCACTCAGTGCTTTCACATGTGCTAAATGTACACAGAGCTTTCCTGGAATGTTTTTATCGTTATTATGTAGAGTACACATGAAATATGTAAATCGCTATTACTGTGGTTGATAGTTGAAGTATTGCTTTGAAAAAGCTCTTAAAATGGTTCTTGAAGTCCAGTCCAGTACATAATCTTTTTGTTTTCCTTTCCATGTACCCTAAGGATGAATTGCAGAGACTTTTGGATTTGCTGAAGAAGCAAGACCCCTTGCCTGAGGAGCAGCTGCAGAAGCTGTGCATTGAGATGAATGATTTTATTGTTGCACTGTCATCAGTGCAGCCCTCTGCCAAGAGAGAAGGCTTTGTCACAATCCCTGATGTGACATGGGCAGATATTGGAGCCCTGGAGGATGTTCGGGAGGAGCTGACCATGGCAATATTGGTATGTCTTAACCTTACTTTCAAAGATTTCTTGCACTTCCCCTTATGTAGGAAATAAAACTGTGTTTGTTTTTAATTTTTATTTCAGGCATAATGTTCTGCTCATGAGTTCTAACGTGCAACAAACTAGAAATTTTGCAACATCTTTATTTAAAAGAGTTAGGCTTCTGTATTTTGCTTTAAAATTACATGTATTTAAATACATGTAAAAGGACACGTATTTAACATTTTGCTTTCTGTATTCATGCTTGCAGTGTGTTTGTGTTGCTCAATCTTTAAGTAGTCTAAAAGTGTTGTACCACCAACCTTGGTTATGCAACTGCCAAACAAAGAATTGGAGACTGCTTAGCTGGAAGCTTAGCAGTTTTGCTGCCAGTCAGAGGGTTTCTTAACACGAGTACC
Source organism: Lepidothrix coronata (assembly GCF_001604755.1). Classification (NCBI taxonomy): domain Eukaryota; kingdom Metazoa; phylum Chordata; class Aves; order Passeriformes; family Pipridae; genus Lepidothrix; species Lepidothrix coronata. The sequence continues at coordinate 2,469,076 of NW_016690218.1, forward strand.
TTAAGATTAGAACTTGGGTAAATAAAATCTTTGCCTCTCAGTAACGATACTTCTCCCATTTTGGGGTACTTATTAGTGCAAGATAATAAGATGCCAATTGACTCTTTATTCTTTTAGCCTATAAAGAATTGGAATAAAGAACTTGCTTATGAATGATTTTTCGTCCAACTGTGCCTGAAATTAAAAGTTTCATGTTAGCTTTATGTCACAGGTAACTATGATAATTTCTTTTTAGGCACCTGTGCGAAACCCAGAGCAGTTTAAAGCTCTGGGCCTGACTACTCCAGCTGGTGTCCTGCTGGCAGGGCCTCCAGGATGTGGCAAAACACTGTTAGCTAAGGTAAGACATTTTCTAGACATACTTAAAAATACTGGAGAATCTTCTTGAAGTGGATGGTTTTGTAGGAGTGACTGAATCTGCATGGTGGTGCCAGAAGTTGGGCTTTTGCACGAATTCTCATCAGAAAATTAAATTTAGGCCTCTGTGCTGAAGTTATTTGATTTTCTTGTCATTAAGTTACAATTTTGCTTGAATTGAGAGGGAATTACTGCAAAACTTGAAGGAATAAATTGATTGAGAAGAGAGAAGCAAGGATGAGAAGAAACTCTATTGAATAACCACTTCTATGGAATATTTCACTGTAACTAAATTATATATTTGGAAGTCCTCTACACTCTACTGTATTTATGTAATTGTTGTGTTTACCTTACTGAAAATACTTTTGTTTTCCTTCATGAGCATTTCAGTTCTTACAGGCCCTCCATGTAAATGTAGATAATTGTTCAAGTTTCAGATTGTCACTCACCTTTGTCTTCAGATGCTCTTATGTAGTTTCATATCTCCTTAACTCCCACTAATTATTGAGAATTCTTCAACTGATATGAGAGGGGATGGAGTGTGAATCTGGAACACTGCCTCATTAAAGAGAGAACACCTTGCTAAATTCCCTGCTCCCCTCCCAGTCTTAATTGCATGTAATTATACTTTGTACTGTTTTCTGTATTTTACAAACAGTTGATAACTATGTTCCTTCCCTTATGTTTGTTTATTGCTCCGTGGACAGAACCAAAGAAGCCATGATAAATGTGTGTTTTACATATATGCATCTCTCTTTGCCTTTTTGATAGGCCGTGGCCAATGAGTCTGGACTGAACTTCATATCTGTGAAAGGTCCTGAGCTGCTAAATATGGTATGTGCTAATCGTTGTGCTTTTGTTATTTATGGAATTCTTGTCCAAAGTGGGGCAAGAAAAATTCCTGGTAATCACACAACTGATACTTGTACAACTAAAGTTGCCTTCTTTAACCTCAGCTTTAAGTTTTTAAGCAGTGAAGTTGTTCATGTGAAAAGGAAAAAGCCATCTGTGTAGTTTAAGTATATTGGTTTAAATTACCAGGCAGATGGAGCCTTCTTGACTAAAGTAGGATATCTGAATAACCAATTAAATGCATCACTGCTTATGTAGCATGTAGATTTTAAATGTCAAGAGATAAAAGTGCTCTAGTTCAAATTTTTGCAGCACTGGGCTTAGAAGTGTTGTGATATAACTTCAGTCTCTTTTGGAGTCAAGAGAGTGTGTTTAACTGAGCAAGATGTCTGCAGCCCACATCTCAAAAGACCATGGCAGTTATCTGTTTATCAGTAATGTGGAAGCCAAAATCAATATACTGGATTTGATTAATCTCTTCTCAAACACTTATTTATGTGTATTTCAAGTATAGATAAAGGCAGGAAATACAGCACTTACGTTAATCAGGAGCCCTACTTCCTGGTGGAATGCAGCAAAAATGGTTGGCTGTGATTCAGAGACTGTGTTAACACATAAATTGAATCAAAACATGTTTGTGTGGAAAAAATTAAGTGTTTGCATTTATAGTTTTGCAGCCCCTGCCCCTACAGTTCACCATTCAAAGTGAAATGCTGGCTGACTCTTCAGTTCCCTACTGCCAAGCCTGTGTCTTCGGGCAACTGCTCTATGAACTTCAGATGTTCATTGTGTTCACATTGCTCACTGGGTTTGTTCGTGAACAGTGGAACAACAAGGTCCTTAATTAAGACCGTATTTGTTAGTTCTCATCACCAGAATGATGGCAAGTTACATTTATTCCCCTGAAAGGAGGAATTCTGTTAAACTCTGAATGTACTGCAAACTGTAAAAAGTGAACTAGTGATAATTAGTTCCTGTGTAAATCTTGATCAGTAGGGAAACGGAGATAACAGACTGTTATCAGAAGCAAACTGGTTAGTAGGTTGCATTTCTCCCTTGCAAAGTACCTCATATCTGTTTAAAACTATATTTTATTTTTTTTTTACCCAAGCAAAATCTTCATGTCTTACATTGTTTCAACGTAATTTGTCTTTCTTTTTTTTTTAGTATGTTGGTGAAAGTGAACGTGCTGTACGTCAGGTATTCCAGCGTGCCAGGAATTCAGCCCCCTGTGTTATATTTTTTGATGAAGTCGATGCTTTGTGCCCTCGGAGGTCTGACCGTGAAGTGAGTCTGTCTTAAAATATCTCCATAAAGAAATAATCTCAGTTGCAGCGTTTTGGTTTTTTTTTAGCCACAGAAGTACCCAAAAGGTATCAGTATCTCACAAGAAAAGCAATCTCTTAGGCTTTCTGTCGTTTGAGGAAAAATATTTTGGTCAAGTTTTATAAAGCTTAATACTTTTTTTAATACACCTATATAGAAAAAATATCCAGAGAGATTCAGGTTAAGCTGTTGAATTTGGTTATAAGATGTCACTACTATGGAGTTAAATGTTAACTCTCAGTAGCTCATCTGATACTCTCTTTCAGAGGTTTAAATATTTGAGAACTTTTTTCCCCTCAAAAAAATGAATACTGAGAAATTTTGTGTTTGTCTTTTTGAGGTAGATGTCAGAACAATTAGTATAAATACTTGTATGTACTTCTTCAAGTGAGCACTTTAGTTTGAATTGGAAAGAAGAGGTTTGCCACATGTTAAAAGTGTGTGTCGGGTGTATAGATAGCATGAATTTGGGATGGAAACACACTAAGAGTATGGTGGAAGGAATCCGGAATGCAGCTACAGTGAAAGTGTGAAAAACAAACTTTTTCTTTGAGTAGTATTTCAGTGCAGGGAGCTAGTAGATCTTTTGTTTCTTTTACTTTGAAATATTCACATTCCCACCGTTTCCTCAATTTTGTTGACAAATTTCTCCTTTTAAAGTCAGGAGCCAGTGTCCGAGTAGTTAACCAGCTGCTCACCGAGATGGATGGTCTGGAGAATCGTCAGCAGGTTTTCATTATGGCTGCCACAAACAGGCCAGGTAAGGACCCAAAAATCATAAATGAGAGATCAGACATCCTTGATTCTCTTCTAATGAAATCACATGTTCTTAAATATTTGAATTCTATAACTAAGCTTGTTCTGTCCTTAAAATTACAGTGTCTGCTCAAATCCAAACCTTTTCTGCTCTGTTAATCTGTGTCATGTTCATGTGGCAGTGTGAGATGAAGCAACTTCTTTAGAATGTGTCTTAATTAGCATGTGGTACCACTGCTGTAAAGTGTTTTGAAAGACCTTTGACTGCTTTGAACTTTGCATTGTCTCCTTGGAACATAAAAGAAGAACAGAGAACTAAAATGTAATTTATGTATTTTTTTTAATTCTTAAACTGATTTTCTGTCTAAAGCAACCTTAGACTCTCAAGCCTTCTACATGGTGAAGGATGAGCAGTAGGTGCTTAAATCTGTATCTGCTTGTACCAGTTCTTTGATTTAAAGTGGTAAATTTTCCTGGCATGAATTTGATGATCCTGACCTATCTAATCCAATGTAGAATAGAGAGTAAGGTTATACAATGTAGCCCATCTATATATAGGTGCAGTTGGATGTACCAAGGGTGTTCTTACCAGTGTCATCAAGTTGCCTTAGGAAAGAGATCTCTCCCTAAATTAGTTATGCTAGTGCAGGCATTTATATCAAGCAGGCTTATTTATTCATGTTTCTCAAGGGTTTCATATCTAATTACTGACTTGTCATTATCTCTGACTGGTAGCTTGGGCTGGGAATTCCAACACTTCTGAAGTTGAGGAAGCACCCAGCTTTACTTCCTGCAGTTCCACTTCAGCAGGGTGTACACGAGGCCAGTGCTTTTAGGGCTGGTCTGTGTGTGTGGCAATGCTCTGAGCTCGGGATTCCTTTTGTGGAGGCAGCTGAATGCAACACTTCAGTAGCTTCACAAGGGCCAGTTTAGAATAAATGTTGCTCAGATGTTAAGTTCGAGGTATGAGTGCTTGTGTGTGGCAGGTTTGTCCTAATTCCCTGATTTAGATTTACACTGATTCAGTATTTATGGGTCTCATTTTCATGCATATGTGAAATCTGTAGTGTTGTTAACCCCTCCCTTTAAGCCTTATAGTGGATGCATTTTTACCATTAAGTTGTTATAAAGTACCTCTGGAATGGTTTGAGGATCTCTTTTTCTTTTTTCTTTTTTTTTCTTTTCAGTTTTAAGAAGTCTCTATTGCCTTGTTCAGCTGCAGTAGCAGATGTACTGTTTTACCATACAGAAATAGTTAAAACTACAAAACTTCCCTGAGTAATGAGGTTTGGACTAATATTTGAGGGCAGCTGGAAAATCTGTGAGGCATGAAATCAGTGGTGTATTACTAGTCAGTGACATTAATGAAAAAAAGTGAATTTGAGGTAAAAATGCCAAATGTAAAGAAAATGCAAAGGCAGGGATAACAAATACAATCATCCAATTAAAGGGTATAAATGTGTCTGCAAATTCTGTAAAAGGAAATCAGTTTCATCTTGATAAAGATACAAAGAGTTGTTTTGCCAACATAATAAAATAATTTTTTCTGAATGAGCAAGCTTGGCACACCCAGCTTCTGCTAGAGGAGAGAGTTATTCATGCAGTTTGGATGGGATGGATCTCTTGCTTCAGAAGGACATCAGCTGTGTGTATGAATAATATTTTGGATAGGTTTAGACCATAAATTTTTCCTGTGATATCTGCATTTGTCAGTGTGAGAAAATACAGTTTCCAATTTATGCAGCTTTTATCAGAACAACTTCTACTGAAGTTGTGGTTAAATTGGGGAAGTGATTTTTCTCAGTTTATGCACTTTTTATTGGGCCTAGGGAAGAGGCATTGTTCACCAAATTAAAGTTTTCTAGTATGGTGTGGTCAGTTAATAGGAGCACACTGCAGGTAGTGTCTGTTCTAGCAGAGCACTCTTACTGCCCTAGGAATTAGATCTCTAAGCAGAGACCTGTAGAAGAAGCACAGCTTATACTGGCTACTATATTTAAATGATTCCCACAAACAATGAAAGTTGCAGTGCCTGAAAAGGTCTTTAAGTCTGACATTTGTATGACAGATTTTTCTGTCATAGTTATGGTGAATAGAGGTGCTGGTGGGGGGATTGTGTTACATAAATCTGAATAATATACTATTACTGTGAAGTGTGAGTTCTCATGTTTTTTAATCGATGTTAGTGTAATTTATTGGGAGAGAAGATGGCTTTTCAAGACGCTTCTCTTTTAGAGTGGTTGCAGGCATGCTAGCTTTGAGAGTTGTTTGCTGGTACTGTTCATGTTAGTGTGTGTTGTTAGCACTGTCATCTCAGAGACTAATATTAAATAATAACAGTGACAAAAACAATAATAATGACAATAATAATAGCAGTAGGATAGCAGTGGCTCAACCATCTTTGGCACCAAGGTACGTTCCTGGCACAGCAGTTCCAGTGTGGTGCTGGCATCTGTGACAAGGTATTATTGTGAAATAGTGATGTTTTATGTACCCCATGGCTGAAGACTGACAACTCCTTTTTTTTTTTTATAAGAGCTTTTAAGGACGTGGAAGACTCTAATTCCTGTTTTACCAAAAGGGTAGGTAGGCACAGTAGATTGGTTCCTTTGTTTATCATATACAATCTGCAAGTGGTGATTCTTATTCTGGCAGTGCTGAAATAAGCCTTTGATGTGCCCTAAAAAGCAAGATATTTGGGTGTTTTTTGCATTTACTCAGTGACTTTGAAAGTCCTCTGTAGATATTTCTTGACTGCTTCTAAATTAGCAGGGATGCAGTATTCCCAACACGATCTCTTTCCACCTAAATGCAGAACCAATGTCAAACTGTCTGAACAGGATTAAACTTTTAAGGCACTCAATGTCATTAGAGAGAGAGGAAAAAAAAGGAGGCAGAAATATCTTGTCCTGTTAGAACCTTTATGGGTCACAATTATTATATTCTTTTTCAGTCTACTTCCTTCCCCAGATTTGAGATTAAATACTACAAAACCATCAAGTACTACTGTTAAATAATACCTATAATATCCCACAAATTTCCAGTTATCAATGTGAGTTTCAGCAGATACTGCTGCTTTCTGCTCTTCTCTTACTTCCCCAGGCTTTGAAGGTTTATAAACTCTTAGAGAATGCTGACCAAGGCATCATCAGCAGCATTTACCTGGGATCTAAGGAACTGATATAACATGGACAGGAAAGAAGTGAAACACTGCAAACTGACAGTGCTTTTAAGCTTGATGTAAAGTGTGATGATGTCTTTGCTTTTCTTTATGGCCTCTTCCTCCAGCTTTTTTTAATTAATTCTTGTAAAATTCCCTGCCTGCTCTTATCTTTCAGAATGGTCCTAGTTTCAGTGAGTTCTGTTTTTCTCCTAGCAAGTTTGTTAGTTTTCTAGAGCTGTTCACCTGAACCACGTGTTTTGAAACACAGTAAAAAAATCTTCAGTCTTAGACAAGTTACGGTTTTGTTTGGGGGATTGTTTGGTTTTTTTTACCTGTTTATACATGTTGCTGAACTAAAGGCAAGATAAGATCTAAGAAAAGCACTTAATACGTGAGGCATGGAACAATTTCTTTCATAATAGTTCTAATTCACATAAATTATATTTCTGCCTTTCAGCAGCCCTTGAATGTTACATATCTTTCACAGTAACTTCAGTTGTTAACTACAGTGTTCATCTGGAGTCTCAGAAAACCTTTTAGGGCTTCTGATCCTGCATTTCAGAACATCACAAATGTGAGGGCCTAGATCTCATATACTTCAAATGGGATTTTTTAAATGCTCTAGTAAGCATAGGAGAAGTTTGGTGGGCTCAGCACAGTAGTCATTGTTGCTGGTATGCACTGAACTTCTGTAAATGTGGACTCCTGTAGGGTTAAGACATGAATAATCAACTGGAAGTTCTATTGTACAACAATAGAGTGTCAAAATATAGGAATTCGTGCAAAGATACTTTCAATAGAATTCAATGATTCTGTAAAATTTTGCAGTAGTTTGAAGAGCAGTGTAGAAAAGTGAAATATTACATAATTCTCTAAAGATTAGTGCCTGTTTTAACCTTTAAAAATAAAGCAAGGGATGGATATACTCCAAATGTCTTCTTATGTAATTTTGTCAAATTATTTGGATAATGATACAGTGTCTTCTAATGACACAGTCAATGCCATTGACCACGTCAGAAAGACACAAAATTATTAGTTGGATATTTCTCTTAGTAGAAGTATAGTCCTTCTGTGAGACAACCACTTGGAAAAAGGAGTGTTGTGTTTTATCACATTTCCATGCTTTGCTTTCCTTCCAACTTGAGAGATAATAATAGGCTTTGAAAGAGTATCTGTGATAACTACCTTAACTTCATTAAAATGTTAAATGTATCTAAAATGAGTTGACTCTCTTCTGTTTAGATAAGTTTCGAGATAATAGATATGGAGGGAGCGTTATGATTTATCAGGGTGGAATGCTTTGAAATTCCTAAAAGGAGAACATTATTCAGTTTTTTTAACTGGATATGAAGTGGATCTAACGAGTAAATTTGTCCAATAAGTAAATACTAATTTTCTGGGTTACGTGACATGAATTTTCAAGAACTTCAGGCCCAGGTCTCAACCAGAAGAGTGAAGTGAATGGATTCCTAAGGAGATGGGGAGTGTAGATCTGTGTTTTCAACTTTAGTGTGGCCTTGTTGTTGTAAACCACCATTACTGCAGCTTATCTAGTTAGTGTGAGTTGTGGTACCTCTTTGAATGTGGGCAATGTTACCATTTCCATACAAAAAGATGAATGCATCTTTAGACTGTATCACTCACCTCATGTTGTTGGACAAATAGCATGGCAAGTACCATGTTCTCAGCATGCAGAGTGGAAACAGTATTTTCTGTATCAAGCTTAATATTTTTAAAGAGCTTTTGGAACTTCAGAATGGGAAAATTGTCAAGTGCACGTTGTTGTAATGCAATCCTTATTGAGAGTATTTTTTTTTATGTTTGTAATTGATATGTTGAGTGAACTTAGTCATCTTATGTTAATAATGTGACAAGACTTCCATCCACAGAAACACAAAACCAGGAGAGTGCACTTGTGCCAAAAGCAAGATGGACAAACATATAAGTAATATGTTTTTGTCTGGCCTGCTGTGGCAGGGATTCTGTTTAACTCTTGTTTTATCTGGTCTGGATTAAATTAATACATCAAGGCATTCCTTTTTTTTTTTCACCATTGTTGTTGCATTTGCAATAGCTGATTTTTGCCTCCATAGATGCTTCTGCACATGATTGCTATATCATGGAAAAAAAAATGTATGTTTTTGTCCAAGAGAAAGATAATGGAGTTGTCCTTTAAGCATAAGTGAGAGAGTAACTTGAACAAGACTGTGAGCATCTCTAAAAAGTGAATCAAGACTGTATTATAGTAGGATCAAGTAGTTCAAGTCTTGACAGTGTTAAACAAGCTTTTTTCATTTGCAAAAATGGGATAGCTGTGCTTCCATCCTACTGTTTTAGGGCTTGTGTGGTGTTCTCTTTTCTTTAAAACATCTGTACCGGAAGGATTAACAACTTCACTTTTCCCAGTTCTTCACTGTTGGTAAACCCAAATGCATATAGTTTGTCTGTCAGCTACATTTTGTCAAGAGGGTGTAACGAATGTGAGGGTGTTGGCAGCTTTATTTGGAGGCCTTGATAGCTTCCAGTTTAAGACTTAGATGTAGCTATCAACTGTTACTTCTGGGAAAGGTTCAGGCAACAGGTACCTCACACATCCTTAAAACCAGTCTGTTATAGTAAAAGTACAGTTTTATTTGTATCTTCTGCATGTGCTTTTGTGGCTTTGCTGTTCACATTAGTGTAGCATGTAGGATACAGAGTCAGAGAATCATTAGGTTGGACAAGAATCTCTAAGGTCATCAGGTCCAACCATTAACCTGGCACTGCCAAGTCCACCACTAAACCGGGTCCCTGAGCACCACATCTACCCATCTCTTAAGTACCTCCGGGGATGGTGACTCAATAGAATTCCTTAGTGAAACAGAGCAATTAAATATCATTATTGGGTTTTGGTAGATGGGGAAATAAGGCATCGAGAAGCCTTTAGAAACATAATGCAGGCAGTTTGTGCTGAAGTACAGACAGGAATTGAGGCCCTTCACAGGTTATATGCCCTGTTTGTATCTCTTGTTATACCAGTAGTAAATATATCCTGACTTACTGTTTGTGGATATTCAGTCCAAAGCCTGTGGTGCTAAAAGGCTGCTACACATTTCTGATATATTTAAGCTTTGAATGGTTGTCTAGAAATGTTTGTGATAATTTTATCACAAAATAAATTAAAACAATAGTGTTTCTTACTTCTCCACACATAATAAATTAGGAGTCTGCAGTTCTTCCTGGGAAACAAATCGTGTACTTGGCAGCTATATTTTGTGTTTTCACGGATCTCCTATTTTACCATTCAGAAAACTAGTGTGCAGCAGAAATGCAAATGACCAGTAAAATTAAGTTTACATATGGATGGTTATGATTGGCCCTGTGTACTTGTTATCCTTGATTTATCACTGTCCCTTTCAAGCAGATTTGCAATACAGATAGAGTTCCTTCCAATGGAACAAACTGTTATGAATTAATGTGGAATTCCTCAGAAAAAATGTTCTACTTCTGTATTGCCAAATATAGAGTTGTATTCATTTGTGAAGAGATGAAACTGGTATTTATGAGACATTGTTGAGCAGATGCAGCTTAACTGTACTGGGTAGTAGAGATTTCTACTTGACAAAGATGAAACTACTTCAGTCAGCTACTTCAATGCTCAGAGCTTCACATCATAGCACAAATGCTTCTTTGAATCCTGGTACACTTTTTTGCCTGTGTTCCTTCTCATGTGTAGACTTTCCTAAGGGTGTGTCTCAGTTCTGGATGATTTTTTTCTTTTTTTCCCCTCCCTAAGATATAATTGACCCAGCAATCCTGCGTCCTGGGAGACTGGATAAAACACTCTATGTGGGTTTGCCACCACCTGAAGATCGACTGGCTATTTTAAAGACCATCACCAAAGTGAGTATTTGGAAATAAATCCTTATCTTGAAGTTGGGTGGAATGATTTGAGACAAAGTAAATTTTACAAAGAATTGCAGGATCCTGTCTCATGAAACACTTTCAAGTATTACATGAGGTCATAAAAATAAACCATCAGCCCATCTGCTGTCAAATTTGCTGTGAAACTGCAAGGAGTTGATAAATCTTGAGTAAAGCAAACCTGTCAAACATGGAAGCTGCTGCCTTTATGGTCACAGATTGAGTAGATTTAATTAAAAGCTTCCTATCTGTGCAAGTAATGGGCCTAGAAGTGTTTTGTAAGCTTTTTTTTGGGGGGTTCCAGGCATTCACCAGAATGATTCACAAGCTCCAGCTGTATTTGCTCAACAGTAGTTGTGACATTTATTTGCATTCAGGATTAAAGGGAGCTTGTGGTGATAGAGGTTGTAGGTTAAAGTAAATGTGAAAATGTACAACACGTGCCTTCGTGGGTCCTCCCTGTGGGTAACAGCACAATCTGCCACTTCAGCATTTTGGATTATGGAATTCTATGTATTTCTCCAAGTATGGCACAGCAGTAATCAAGGCCTTAAAAAAGAACATACAAAGCATTACGGATTACTTGGATATTTCCTACTTTTCCAGTAGCTCAACATTGATTGTTAAGAGCAGGTGTTCTATCAGATATCTTTTTGAGCTGCAAAGGAGACAAAGTTTTCACTACAGGGGAAAGATAACACTGCATTATGAAAAGTGTGGCAAAAATTATTTAATAAATTAGTAATAAAAGTTAATTCGGACTTGTGTAAGCTAAAGTTGTGGTGCAGGCAGGGGTTGATTCAGAATTCAGAGAGTGAGAACTCGTTCAAACATGTTCTTTCATGACAAAATGCTTGTTCAAAAGATGAACTCTCATTACAAATTCAGGATGTTAGACTTCCCTTCGTTTGTTCTGTGCTTTGCTTCAGGGATGAAAAAACATTAAGTATTCCCCCATTTGCTAGTTGCAGTAGATCAGTTTGTTTCTAAGTTTTATAAAAATATTTCGGTTAATACTTTCTACAACCGTGTTCATAAAGATGATTGACCTTTACAAGATGTTGAGAGAAATTGAGTGTAACATCCATGAATCATTTTTCTGTAAGGAATTATTATTTTTATTTTTTTTTATTTTACAAAATTTATTTTTAAAGGTAATTAGGTATGTGGGGAAATAGGGCAGGAAAGCTTGGTGTGAGACTTCACGGAGGGGAGGGGGGGAAGAAGGTGGTATTAAACAGAACTGATTTCTCTCACTCTCTCACAGATTTCACCTGCTCTCACTCTCACAGCCACATATAGTAGATACACACATCCACCTGGTAGGGCTAGGATCACCTGTGGGAAACATGGAGGATAAGGAACTCTGTGTTGAGTCCTCACTTGATTTTTTTGGCTTCCTCTTGACTGGTGATGACAAACTGGTGGCTTGAGAGAACTGTTTTCAGTTTCCCTTTAAGAGTCAAACAGTTCAGAATTGTGCTTACTTCAGCTGCCATAAATCTTGGGCAAGGTTGCTGAAAAAACATCTTTTGCTCCTCCTGGGAATCTTTGTGGCCACAGCCTTATCTTCCTGTTGGATAACACCACGAGGAGTGGCACATGGAATGTTGTAACCTTGTTATTATCCCATTGCCAGAGTATTTTTGTCTTCTGCTGACAAGTAATCTTTGATGTGGCCTTATCTGTTTATGGGTCTTCTTGTGATATAAGCAACAAATTGCGTACTGTTTACCAGCTTGGTTTCTGTGGATCTTGTCACTGGTTATCAAGGCTTGTTATTTTTGGAATGCAAGATGCTTTCATGCCTACTGAATTCATGCTAGTCTGAACGTTTTGGTCACAAGTCTTTGTAGTGAATGAGGTGTTAAATCTTAGAAAATGTATAGGAGTTATCTGAAAGATGAACGTGGAATGGGGAGAGGAGAAAATGTGTTAAAATACCTCAATTTTTGTCAGATTTCATCCATGCATTATAGGCAAGGAGATTTGAAAAGTTTGAGTACGTGCTTGCGCAAGGCTAGAGAAAAAATGTTTGAGTGGCTTCTGGATGACAGTATGCATTCCCAGAAATCTCCAAGGAATACATGCACAGCATATGGAAACTGAGAACTGTTGCTGAATGAAAACATGGATGCTTATGAAGGCAGCATGAGGAGCAGAAAAGGGAGTTGGGAGGAGGAATAAGTTGTCAGGAAGACAGCCTAAATGTAGGTTGGAGCTTTGTTGTGAAAGAGTTTTGTTTCAGTTAACCTGTACAAATCAGTCATTTCAAATCACATGTTAGTTATGCAAGAGAAGCCTGTCTTCACATGTTTGGGTTACCAGTGTAACATTCCTGCAAGCTGCATCAAGCTTCTCTGGTGCACAGACTGCTGAGCTTGTCACAGAGTAGGCAGAGCAAGAAGTGCCCAATGCACGTTGCTCCTCAAAGCCCTGGGTAAAACACTCCTTTTTAGCAGAGAAGGTGCCTCTGGCCTGCAGTTTCATACAACAGTTACTAGACTATCCCATATGAAATGGTATGAGGCTTCCTTGTTTCCAGGTTAAAGTCTCTCCTTTTAGGATGTTCAGGTTTTGGTTTGTTGGGTTTTTTTCCCCTTTGTAACTGTTATTCTACCAAAGACTCATTCAAGATTCTTTCCTTACTGTGCCTAGTCCTTGACTATCCTAGTGTCTGTTAAGTATTCAAGGGGTTTAACTTGCCAGTTACTACAAACTGTGTTTTTTCCTCTTGAAGGTGTTGTGATAGATTAGTTCCTCCGAAGAAGTCAGAAAATAAGTATATGAATTTGTGGATTTCTGTCAAATGAGTTTCTGGCACAAACTTATCAACTGTATAAAAAGGTGTTCTCAACTGTCAAAACTCAAATATTGTTCAATAAGAGAGACATCCTGAATCCCTGCACTCTCATGATACCACTTTACTGTTGTCTAAGGGTAATAAGGGAGATCTCCAAGCTTATAGTGTGGGATTTTGTTGGCTAGTTTCAAATACAGTTTATAATGTTGGTCAATACTTTCTGCTGTTGGAGATGCAAAAATAATACCAAAACCCACTTCTGGGATCTTTCTGGAGGAAGCAGTAAGAACAGTATATGTAAACTTCTACGGCATCTAGAATGGAAAACTTCTAAGTTTGAAAATTTGTATCTGGAATATAAAAGATATACAGTTCATTCAGTCTTAAAAGTGATAAACTAATTTTACATGCCTCTTGCTTAGCTATTTGATTTCAACACATAGTAAAACTGGAGGAAGTTCAACTAAACAACACTACTGGTGCAACCAGCTGTTATTAAAGGCACATCCCCCTATGGAAGAGTGTCAATGTTCCAATGCCCTGTGACAGACTGGTCAACATTTCCTTAGAGAAAATCTAATCTGTTGGTGGGAAGATAAAATTTAGCATTGCTTATTATTTCATAATTACATGGTTTTAAGCCTGCTTACCCTTCGTGTCAGTTTGAGATTAAATTTATTAGTATTTGTGGATAGTTCAGGAAATTTGTTAGACCCCAATATGATTCCTGATTAATGAAATTTAATCAATTCAGGGATGGCATGTATAAAAATGTTTTCCTGTCTTCTTTTTCTTACCTCAACTCCTTCAGGATGGCACCCGGCCTCCACTAGGTAGTGATGTAAGCCTTGAAGAAATTGCTTACAGTCAACACTGTGATTGTTACACGTGAGTTCCTTCTGGTTTTCACTTTAATTTTTAATATGCATTGCCAACGGTCTTCTGATGCATTTGAAAGTGTGTTATGTTGTTATTATTAAGTGGATCTCTTAATTTTCGGGTTTTATAAACTTTTACCCTTAATGCTATTTTTCTTGCTTTTCACTTGTGCTTTTTTTCCAAGGAGTTGGTAGGGATATATGGATGCTAAAGTCTTTCTCATCTGGAATAGTCCTTGTCATGTTTAAATACAGATCAGTGGAGGCCTCCTGATTTTTGCTTGGTTTTATTTTATAATTCTTGCATAATCTGAGGATAAAAGAGCTCTCTTTAGGTTGTGGACCTGTATACAATGATGATGAAAGCAAATTGGTCAAACAGCCATATCCAACTTGTTCTGTCACACAGCTGTTTGACAGAACAATGAGGGCCCATTTCAACTTGTGCTTTGGAATAGCAAGGTTTGGAATAGCAAGGTTTGGAAATAGCAAGGTTTGGAATAGCAAGGTTTGGAATAGCAAGGTTTGGGTTCAGGGAAAGCTTGATGGCCATACCTGTCAGAACAATTTGCAGTTACAGTCTATAAAACTTCAAAAAGCTTTAAGCTATTCACTAATTTATTAATACTTAATAATTTTCTGTAGTTCATAAACTATAAATTTTATGACGTGCCGCTTGTCACAATATTACTTGGGAAAGATGAGTACCTTTTCTTTCTTTCTTTTTCACTCAGTGGACTTTTTTTGGTCCAGTGTGTGTGGGGTTTGGGCTGGATTTTTATTGTGGGATTTTGGAAGATTTTGTGTTTGTCATTTTTGATGTTTAGATTTATTTGTTTTTTGAGGTATGGCTTTGGGTTTTTTTGAGAGGGAGTTTGTTGTGGGATTTAATTTCTTTGGTTTGGATTTTTGTGGAATTTTTTTTTGTCTGGTTGGGTTTTGTTTTTTTAAATACAGCTGTATTCCTATCACCCCCAAATGAAGTATAGGGAGTTAATTGTGAAAATTTTTTTTGGTTCAATGACTTCACCAGTTTAAAGGCTTGTGAGAAGTTCAACAGCTTTCCAGCTGTTCCAGTTACAGGAAACTGGAAGTAAATACTTAAAAACACTGATCTGACCATGTTTTGTGGATACTGTTACTTTAGGAACATGTTAATTGTTGATGCAGCTTTGAGCAACACAACTCCCTTTTGTAATAGTGATTTCATTTGAATCTTTCATAAGGCTTATTAAAAAAAAAAATCATGTTCCCACCAAGTGGCACAGTATTAATCAATCCCTTGGCATTTTTGAAGATGCTGAGTAGGATTTTTGCCTCTTCCCTTGCTTCCCGTTTGTTTGATCTTAATCTGTGACTAATATCTGGAGGACGTCACTCCATAATGAAGGTTGCAGACTGGGTAGTCATCAGGCCTCTTTCCAATGTTCTTAAGATGAAGTTTTTTGACTGCACAACCAGTTTTTTACTGCCATTTTTAGTGTTTTGCCTTTCTGTATGCCATCAGCAAAAGACAAGAGCACTTTATCCTAAAATCACCTGTTCTGTTTGTATCTGTAGAGGGGCAGACCTTTCTGCTCTTGTGCGAGAGGCTTCAATTTGTGCCTTGAGAGAGGAAATGGCCCTGCAGGATAATCAAAGCAAGAAAGGTAAGAAAGCTTTAAAAAAAATCTCAACAGTGACAAGATAAATGGAATGTAAAGTATTTAAAGTAGTTCAAGACAAGCATAAAGACGTTTATGTATGTAACTAGTTGATGGCTTCTGAGCCAAATGAAAATTAAGTCAGAGTTGTTACAAGAACACATAAGCATCTTGGAAGTAAAGGTAGGGAAGAGTACAGGAAAGGTGGTTATGCTGAAGGTTCAGAAGAAACTTTTTTCTAAAAGAATTGAACCTTGTAGCCTTAAAGAAATGTTTCTGTTATAAACTGACAATTTATTTACTAGACTGAATACCTGTTTGAAAATTTCCACATCACTACAAAGACTGATGTATTTGCAGATTTGAGGGCAGTTGGAAACTGCCCATATACTGATTCCCTACCTTTGGAACACAGTTGCATTGTGTAACTGGATAAAATTAGTTGGAAAATCTGAGTGCCACTTTTGATCTTTGGTGTTTAGCTCATCAGTGGCTCCTGCCAGGACATTAACAGGGAGTTATAAATTGTTTCAAGTACAGTGTGTGCCCTTTCATTATCTCTCTGCACTTTCTGGTTTTAAGTTCTATTTTCTTGGTTTTTTTAAAAAATTAGAGATTGAAACTTTATATAAAATGCCTGTCTGTCTAGGTTTCAGTAACTTTGTTATTTTACCTATAAGTCAAAATGCAAAGCTAAGATGGAATTGTGACTTTTCAGATTATGTCCTTGGAAAATATATTAGGCTTTCATTATGCCCCTGATTTCTAAGAACCATGCTGGAATTTTAATGTCTTTGAATCATTCTTTTTGATCTAGTTCATATCCAGTCTCGTCTGGTTTTTAACAGTAGGTTAACAGAGGAGAATGTTTGTGTTCCTTGTTCTCAGGCAACCCATGTTCATTTAGAGGGAGGAAAAAAATAAACTATAAAAATCTTCCCCATCGTATGACTTGGTTACCTATTTTGCTTGCTGTAGATGGACAAAGCTCTTGATTTGAGATGAGAATTTATCCTGTTCATTTTGATAATTATACAGAATACAACAGGCTTCATTCAAAGATGTTCATCACTTGAATTCAGTGATTGCAGCCTGAGCACTCGTGGTATGGATGTGTAGGCAGCCAGCAAGTCCATAAGATATGCATAGCTTGATCTGCATGTTTGTAGCAGCTGCTTGTTTGGAATGTCCTTGGATTTCCAAGGTGTCAGCCCTGACTGGTATGAAAGTGTGTAAGGTGGTTTCTAATTTGAGACCTTGATCATTTATATCCTCAAAAGGGTGTACACAGAGTGGAGAATTTCTTCCTTCACCTTTAGGACAGGACACACACAACTGACTCCCCTCCCACAGCCTGTGCTTGACTGTGGATGGGTGCTGTGTGTCCTCAGGGTCAGGGCTTTGCAATTATGGCTGTTCCTTTCTATTCTGGAGAAACTCTGTTGCAACTTCTTGTTATACCTGATATTTTTCCTCTGTAATAAATTCAGGGGTGTGGGTTTTTTAACACCAAGCAGTGGTTTGCTTGAAGGTACTTGTAAAAGTGAAATGGAAAGGTATCCTTTTTGTGATAATTCTTAGAGGAATTCATGAATTCTACTTCCAACTTGAACAGGCCTAGGTGAGCTGATTGTGTCATGAGCTCAGATAACTGCAGTTTGTCTCAGGGAAATTCCTAACAACTGCCAGAAGAGTTCACTATCATATGCAAACTTGGAGTTTCACTTCTGCCTCCCTTTTCCAAACCACTGAAGATGGTGCATAAAACTGATTTTAGCACCAATGCCTTAGACAAGTTCTCATTTTTAATGTAGTACCTTCCATTTGCTAAGTAGTCTTTTAGTATATTAGGAGAAGATTTTCGTTAAACTTGGACTCAAAATATATTAATCTTTACAGTTTTTTCATGTTGGCACATCCCATTTCACATTGCAAAAGTGGTGGGAGTGAGAGCCAAGAGCATCTTGATGAAATAATGAAAAAAATGCACCAAACTGATCCTAAAGTGTATAATTTGTATTTCTGTCATATCTGATACCTGTGCATAGTGTTAGCATTGTAATGAATCTTTATAGCAGTGGCATCTTGGGATGCTTACTTCTAGATTAAACAAGGTGATTGCTTGTGAAAGCAGAGGAATCCATGACCTATTTGATGTATGCTTAAGTTTTTACATACTGAAAAAACCTGTTCAAAAGGTTTTTATTATGAATAATTACTGTGGATAGCTGCATTAAGGTCAAAAGGGCAATTTGCATAAACTTAAACACAGGGAGTTGTAGAAGTGAAATTATTAATCGCTTCTGGGTAATGCCAGAGAAGGCAATGATATGAAGTCAGTTATTTAGAAATTAGTAGAAGTAGAGTGGTAACAAAATGTTTTCTAGGTACTTTCTAAATAACAGGGAAGCTTATTAAATATATGTAGAAAATAAAGTCCAGAACTGGAAGCAGCAGGATTTGAGACATTCCGTTCCAGAAAGGTTAAGGGACTTGAATTCTACCTGGATTTGATGTAAGCTGCAGTTTAACTCAGCATTTTTGAGAATGAAATTCTCAGTCTGCACGTAGAAACACCAATACCTAAAATAACTTTCTGAAACAAGTAGTTATTCTTTGGCTTAAGTTGCAAGGGATAGAGGGATTAAGATCTTGCCTAAAATCACAGACAGGAGTCTACATAAAATACAAGAGTTCAGGTGTTCATAACACTATTGAATGAGATCTCACCCAGTTGAGTAGCACATGCAGTTAGTTAGATTTCATGATTGCTGCCTTAAAATACATGCAACAGTCACTTGATTGTCACTTGCCTGCAATTTTAATAATTTATTATGCTTTGTTCTTTAAGGAGAAATCAAGATCTCCCATAAACACTTCGAAGAAGCTTTTAGGAAAGTGAAATCTTCAGTATCCAAAAAGGTAAGATAAGAGTCAAGTATGTAAGATGTGTTTCTCCCTGGAAAGGATACTGTTCTTATGCTGGAGACTGGAGGTCTCCAGCCTACTTGGTTGCAGCATACTTGGATGTATTTCAAACTGACACTACCTGATTCTGCATTAAACAAACCTGGTATCTGTGTTAAGGTCAGAAATTAAAGCCTCCCTTTCCAGCTGCAGGTGATGCATTGCATGTAGATGCATTACCAAGATATCAAGGTTATCTTTTAGGTATGGAGCCTTGGGCTTCTCACTGATCTTCCCACACTGGTGATTGACCTCTTACATCTGCTGAATTTTCAGTTAGAAGTCAAGGCCTTTAGACTGCACCACACCCTGCCAATACCTTTTCTTCCTTAGATGGATGTGACCCCCAAAGATGCTCAACCTTTTCTGTTCATGTGCAAGAGACATAATTTGGCCATAGGACATATCATCTTAGCTATTTTGTATCAGTCTTTTCATTTTTGCATTTGTCAAGGAAGTTTGTTATAAATGTGTCCTCATGACTTGTTCTTTTTAATGACTGAAAGAAAAGCTGTTCAATCATCTTAATTATTATAACTGAGAAGTTAATATATATAGGAATTGTTATTGCTGCAGAGCTTGTCTGTAGGCCTCTGTATGTTGCCAGGAGTGTGCTACAGCCAAAATATGTTAATATATTCACTTTTAACACTAGCCAGAGAGGTTAAATCCATCTGAAGACTTCTCAGTTGGGTATTTTGAAATATCTTTTGCAGTACAAGATACTTATCTCTCATTTCCAGATGCTACTTCCTATCTGCTAGACAAATTCAGTCTGACAAAACTCTACACACGTTCCTATGAACACTGAAAAATTTAAAAAAAAAAAAGCTAAAAAAGCTACTTCTCATTGATTTAGTGTATTTATCTCTTCCATCCCATACACATTTCTATGTTTGGTTAACTTGCTTGGTTTAATTGGCTGACTGAAGACAAAGTTGTTCTCAAACCAATTTAAGTCCCTTCCCTTCTGAAGCCAGTTATTTCAGTGGAAGTATTCTGTTCCTCAAAACTGTCATTTTCAGGGACTAGTAAGAAGGGTTAAGGAGCAGTTACAGTTTTAAGTTGGACTAGCAAAAGATGATCTTGTCTGTTCAATTTGGCAGAACTAGATGGGGGAGCAAAGTGTCAGTTCAGCAGCTCCCATGGTAAAGAGGGCAGTACCTTCTCAGTGAAGCTGCCATCTCACCTACCACGGCAATGTGGAGTGCAAGAACTCTGCCAGAGGCTTCTGTGGATTACACATCATTGGTGACTATCACTGAAAAACCTAATTTATGAGGCAGGATAGTGGGGTTTTGTCTTGTTGTATTTGTTTGTAAGTGTTTTAAAATACAGCTAGTGGCTCATATAGCTGGCTTGTTTCACTTAGTTAAATAATACCTCAGTTAGTTAAATAATAAAATCACTTAAATATTGCATGATTTTTTACCGTTGTCTGAAGTACTTTTTCCTCCTATCTTGGCACTGTTAGGATCAACTAATGTATGAAGAACTGCGTCAGTCACTGTGCAGGTGATACATTTGGACAATTCCCAAGAGACTTATTCTGCACTGGCGGAGAGTTTTGTACTGCCCACACCTGGTTTCAAGAGACAAGTTGGAAAGAAGCTGTACTGTCTCAACTTTTATACTGCACCTGAAGATCATCATAACCTACTGCTCTAAACCATCCTTGATTTAACTGTCTCCAAAATAAAAGATATAATACACATCTCCTGCTTATAACCATTAACATTTTTAAAATGAATGCTTTTAGTGCTAAAAAGCTAATGCCATTCTGATATATTTAGTGCCCTGGAATCTCTGAAGCAGAGGCTAATTCTTCCAAGTGTCTGCACTGCTCCAATAGCTGTTTCCCACCATCAATGAAAACTGCTGTGTTTTCCAGAACAAGGACTCTGAAAGTAATCACGGGAGGACAGAGCTGTGAAAGTAGAGTGGGAAAGGGCTGCAGTGCATGTTGTCATACCATTAATCCTGCCTTTTCCAACGACAGTGATATGTTATGATTGTGCCAGCACAGGTTCTCAGAGCTCCTAACAGCTTCCCTCTGCCTTATCAAAAGAAACTATCCACAGATGGCAACCTGTCTCAGAGTTACCTTGGAGAGAGTAAACTTTAGAAATCAGAGAAGTGCTGTGATTAACCTAAGAAACATTTGAAACAGTTATGAGTTATTTAACAGTGTGGTTGTTAATTATTTTTCTTAGGCAAATCTGCAACAGCAAAAAAATTCTGTTACAGATTTGAATTTATTAAGTGTTTGGGTATCCTCTAGAGGAAGGAAAATG
This sequence comes from Lepidothrix coronata, assembly GCF_001604755.1. Lineage (NCBI taxonomy): Eukaryota > Metazoa > Chordata > Aves > Passeriformes > Pipridae > Lepidothrix > Lepidothrix coronata. Next base: position 2,490,018 of record NW_016690218.1, read on the forward strand.
ATACTGTTTTAAAAAGCAGGCCAAGAGCCTCAATCTTTTTTTTTTTATTATTTTTTGAATACAAGAAATTCTGTCTTGGAAGGAGGGTCCTAACTTTCAGCAAACTGGGAAGTATCCAAGTTAAGACAGAACACTGAAAAATGACGGATACCGAGCAACCAACTTCTGAAACTTAGAAGCCTTAATGGATTTTTTTTACCACCATCATCATTCTACAAAGTTCTTTAATCATTGATCTCAGTTCCTCTGATAAGCCCTACTCTTCCTAAAAGTACTACAATCAGTCAAGGATCAGAAAAGGAAATGGGTGATTTTTGCTACTGAATTTCATAGAAAGTCTTAAGTTTGATAACGCTAAACTTTAAAAATTATTTGAAGTCCTGAAATTTACATGTAAAAAACCCAGTGAAATAGTTTTTGTAAGCAACATCTGATCTGTAAGCATCCCCCCTACTTAAACATTTAAGAGGGAGAAGATAATTTAATCTACACAAATCATAATTCATTCAAACACATAACCTGAACAACCTGGTCTAACTTTAAGGCTGACCTTACTTATGAGAGGGAATAGTGCCTTTCCTCTTAAATTCTTCTCAGCATTGCTATCTAACAACAGATCTTTCTGCATATTTTCCCCCAAAAGTATATGTGGAAGGCTATTACACATAACTAATCCCCACAGACTTGCATTTTAAAAATACTGACACTCATGGCAGCTTGAACTTAGCAGTGTAATTTTTGCTCAACATGGTGTGACATTCCCTCCCTCTCCCAGGGAAGCTGGAGCCTCAGTGACTCAAATTCTGGCTCCTATGACTAACAAATTAAGTCCCTGTATATAAAGCAGAAGATGACATGTCTGCTTTTAATTGTAGATCAGGCTTGGGGCTTCAGGAATTACTATGATTCCCAGAAACCCAAGATGGAGAATTATCATTTTCAGTCAATAGCAGGGTTGGAAGGGGATCTCAAGGATCGTCTGGTCCAGCCTTTCTTGACAAAAGCACAGGCTAGACAAGATGGCCCAGCACCCTGTCCAGCTGCATCTTACAAGTCCGACACTGGGGAATCTACCACTTTTCCTGAGATTTTTCACACTGAAACCATCAGCTATTGGAATAGTTTTCCTCATTTCCAATTGGAGGCTCCCCAGGAGTAACTTTGCACCCATTACCCCTCCTCTTTTCCATGTGACTCCTTGTAAAAAGAGAATCTCCATCTTCTTTGTAGCCACCCCTGGAACATAGTGGTAAGATCTCCCTTAAGCTTTCTTATCTCAAGGCTGAACAAACGCAGTTTTCTCAGCCTTTGCTCATAATAATACAAAGGAATCAATGATTTCTCCTTTATGGATATATATAGAGGATTCCTACTACCATATTTGAGGATAGCTACAGTTGATGAGCTTAGGAAGGAATGAAGTTCTCAAGCCCTGGCATATTCACTTAAAAATTTTCCTTTACTCTCATGATGGTATTATTCCTGTGTATATATGGAGCAAGAAAGAAGGAAATACTGTTCAAGGAATCATAATAACAATTTTAGTCTTGTCAAGAGTTCCAACACAAAACATGTTTAATATTCAAGGAGTCTCATGATCATTCTTCTTTCTTAACAGGCGATAATGGAAGGGGAAGTGGGGTACAGGAGGGTTTGAATTTTCAGGAAAACCTGAAGTCAAGTTGAAAGCCAGAAAAGGCCAGATGAGTAAAGTGTCCATATCCTGTTTGCTTGCCTTGCCTGGGCTGTGTGTGCATCAAGGAGCAAAGACTGAACTGTTTGTTCACAGGAGCAGTGCACCCACACTGCTACTTTTTCTTGTGGGAAATTCTGCTTGGGCTATAGTATGTATCACTAAAAAACAATGATCCTTTGTACAGAAGAGATCCTTTGTACACAGAAAATGGGAGCTGCTTTAAGGAACTGAGCCTTTTTACGGAATAGAGACAAATATTTTGTTCTGCATATGCAGCTACCACCCCTCCCAGCAGACATGCCTAGAGGTTTTGCTTCTAGTCATCTTGTTTCTGTTGTGACAAGATCACGGAATTGTTCATCATGCCACTCTCCCCTCCCTTTTCCTGAGGCTAGCAACATATCTAAACCACAATAATGATCTTGTCCCAGAGCAGAGTAGGTGCTAACTTAAGCATGGATAGGGGTTAGAGGTAGTGCAGAGAACTGTCAACAGGAGAAAAAAAAAATCTGCCTTCATTCTTGGCTCAATAGGAAACTTTTCCCACACCTTTGTTCTGACTAAAGTCTTGTGTACCACTTCAGGCTTCATTGTGAAATGGAAGATTTGCTACAGAAGAGAACTGTGTGCTGAGTTGCAGGTTACTGTGCTAAAGGCACATGATTTAGCCACACCTATTTATCAGATTTTTCCTAGGATCTTACAAAAGCAACGTTGGCAGACCCAGAAGTGGCTCCTGTGCCTTGCAGTGTGAGCTAAAACAGCAGAGCTTGCTTTGCCATAAGTCTTTTGAGACTTTCAAATTACAAAGGAGTACACTTCCCAGAAGCTGTGTCAGACTACTTAGACAAGATTGCTGTTGGGAAGTGACTTTTCTCCTGCTTGTCCAGCAGGATTAGCATGGCAGCCTGCAGTCTACAGCACTGATGTTTATTGGTTGTTGAACTTCATCATTAAATAAGGAATGAACAGCTTTAAGCTCTCCTGCGACATGCCTCTTCATGTGATACGGGGAGTAAAAAGTCAAGGAGGCAGAGGTGAATCAGTGACCTCATAGTCTGGCAGTGGCCACTTACCTAGAACAGATACATTTTGCAACACTTGTAGACTTTTATGTGCGTGTTATGTGCTCACCAGCTACATTTAAAGACATCACCGGAAGAATTCTGAGACACACAACTGAAAATCTTAACTAGTTTTCAACTGACCTCTAGTGCCAGGTGGGAAGTCTTGCCAGGGATCTGAAAGCACAGAGATCTGCAGCCAGAAACCCATTTCACACATGTTAATTGGCCACTGATGGGGAGCAGACAGGTTCAACAGCCAAACAAGAATGCCAGAGGCAAGAGTTGTTTTGAAAGAGGGATATACCCACGCCTGTCCTGTGGGAAAACTAATGCCTAGTACAATTAGATTCCAGGACACACAACTTATTCCACTTAAGCAACTTCAAAAAATTGGGGGCAGGGAGTGTTAAAAGCTGTGCAAGGAAGTTTACTCTGAAAACTACAAGTTACTCTGAAAGCCCTAAAGGGGATTCAGGGCTCTGCCCAATTTAACTGCAGCTAAAATACTCGGATGACAATTGAACTCCTGGCCGATTTCACATAAAGGAGATGTTTGCCAAACTGAGATGCTTTAGTTACACAGAAAGGAACAAACCCCAACAGGCAAGTAGAAACAAAGTTAACTCATTCCATCTGAATAGATTTAGAAAAAATTGTAATTGGGTTAACTGTCAGGGTTCTTACTGCTCTTTAGGTTTAATTTGTCCTTCATCGGTTAGTCAAGGCTCCCTCCAGCTTTCAGATAAAATGTTTCAAAAATTATACTAACCTGTTTCTGCCTTATCTATTTTAATTGTATTAATGAAGACTATTTATTTCCTTAAAAACCAATAACTAATGATGTATGTATATTCTTAAAAAATTTTAGTGTTTCTTAGTTCTCTGCCATGGCACTGGAGTAAACCCCACATTTAAGTATGACTGGATGAAACCAGCTGTACATTTAGAATATATCAAACACAAATCAAGTAGCCCAGATGTTCTTAATTACTTTCACCAGTGGTTCAGAAGTGCCTCTAACTCTGTGTTTTAGGGATGAAACTATGCTGCAGTGTAGGTTAACTTTCAGATGATCTGCTTTTGGCAAAATCCTGACTACTGAAGTTGGATGCCAAGGCCTCTTGCATATTACACAGGAATTATATGCCTAAGAATGGTATTTACCAATGCTTGCAAGAATTGGACCATTGTTTAGATCCAAATTTAAGTCTTACTGGCTCAGATTAACCTAATCCAGTAAGTGTTCTCCAATAGGTAGCCAGTGGCAGATGTTTCAGAAAGATTATGGCAAGCATAGATATCTCCCTCAGAATTCCCCACTATTCTGCACCTCTTGAAGTGAAAAACTGTGTTTATAATGGGAGTTGGAAGAGAATAGCATAGTCAGAACACCTTAAAGCAACATTTGCAATTTTAAACGAGACATGGCAACTTCAGTCCTGATTAAAAGCAGGAATTTACACTTGCACTACCCACTGGGGGGACAGAAAGGAGCATCAGTGATTCCACAACATAGGTAACTAAGTAGCTATAAAATTTTGACTCTGAACTCTGGTTATCTTAAGTATTCATGTAGGATAGCTGAATTTCTTAACTTTAGCTCTTAGCCATAAAAATTTTGGAGACGATTTCCATCCTTCGTCCACCTACGATAATTCCTCAAGAGAGATAGTTAATCTCACCCTTTTCTTAAATTAAGTGGCTTAAAAAGAAACCAGTTTGCAACTTGTTAAGCCTATACAAGTATTTCAACCAAAGTCAGTTTTCCTGAGGAAAGGCAGCAATTCTTTATAGTTCATCTATACCACCACTCAGTAAAACAGGTCTTGAATCTGCTTTAAAAATACCAAATTTTTTCTAAAGTTTAAGTCTTTCAGCATAAGGGGACCAATCAAAAATTCACCCAATATTACTTTAATCTTTGCTTTTTAATTACATGTAAAAATACTGGACAACGTATATTTTGACATTACACTCTACCCTGAGCAATATGCTGGCTATCTCTCATGTTCCTGGCACAATGAAGTCACTTTGGAAGTGGTTGGCATACTTTCATTCCATTTCTATTGCTTAGCCACAGGCGAGGGCCCATAAACAAAACACACATTAAGAACAGGACCAACAATACAACAGAGATTAAGATGTACCAACACATTCTTTTCAAGCACTCACCTTCTTCAAAAAAAAAAAACAAACCAAAAAAAAACAAAAAAAAAAAAAAAACCCAAAAAAAAAAAAACCAAAAAAAAAAACAAAAAAAAAAAAAAAAAAAAAAAAAACCCCAAAAAAAAAAAAAAAAAAAAAAAAAAACCAAAAATCCTCACGAAAAACAAACACCCTAAAAAACCCACACCAAAATGCAAGCGTTGAAGGCATCTAAAATTAAGTTACTTGCAGCAGACCAGCGGCTACAAATTCCACCTTCTTCAGATTCCATCTTTCTGTGGTATGTTCTTCACTAACCTGAATGACCATTTGAGATTTAAGGGTGATTTGTAGCCACCTTTAACTGCTTAAAGCCATCATCAATGCATTAGATGGTAGAAGGCAAATCTACTGTGCTGAGGTATGGAGAGATTCCTCGGTTTTCAGCAAGGCTATCCATTCTCTGTTCCCAATTAAAAACTTCTTAAGCAGGGAATTTGATATGACCACTTCTCACCACATTTTAATATGTAAGAAAGACAAGTATTTATGAAGGGTACTGTAGGTTTATGAGGAAAAAACCAAACAAGATTATTTAACAACACCTTTCTGCGTAACATAAATTACTAATATGCTCAATAGGTAAAATTGACAGTGGTTGTAGCAAGCCTTGTTTGTCAGAACAATATCAGTTTCAGTCTATTCCATTTTCCATACAAGCCAGATTTCCAAATGAGTGTAAATATTTATGGCATTTAAAAACCATGGTAACATGGTAATCATTTTTCTTTGAAGGTGAGAGAAACCTCAAACTGTAACGATTTTTCCAACGTGAAAACCCAAATCAGTTATTTTAAGTTTCCTAAATGCCACCTGCTCACACTATATGCCAACATAAGCAGCTCAGGCAGTAAGGGGGACCACAGAGTTGGCAATACCCTTGAATTCCCCACTTCTTTTTTTTTTTTTTCCCCAACAAAGAAGTCACAGAAGCCATCTCGAGGATACTGGTTTCATTCTGATAGATTGCTCCTTTAAGGTACTTTAAGTAGAAAAGCTAAAACTTTAAAGCAATGCTTCAAATGACATATTACATATTTAAACAAAAGCAGACTTAACATTTCTGTGCAAATTTAGCTCTTCCAACCATAAGTTTGGAAACATTTTCAACAGAAGGTTTAAGTTAACAAATTATGTTAGTTCAGAATTAACAGGTAAGTACAGCCTTTTAAAACTACAGTCATCTAAATAGCATGTTGAGGGCAGTATACTACATTGGGAACTTTTAAAATATTATGAGTCAGACATATTTTATATCAATTTAACACCTAGCAAAGTAAATTCTGTAACAAAGTGATTTTGCATTATGCATATAACACTGATCCTTAGGCAAACAGAGACACATTAAACCAACAATTCTGAGGACTGTGAGGAATGTTATAGCTGGTAGGAGTCTGCTACAAAGTCCTTAAGGATGCATTGCTATGTTGCTGTACATCTTAATTCAGGACACAGGTGAACAGCTTTAGCAAGAGACCTTTATACCAGCCACTTTAAAGCAAGCAGACATTTCAAAGTTTTTTGGTTGCCAGAAGTTTAATCTTGCTTCACTTCACCCTTTAATTGCCTTTTCATGCGTGAATAGGGGCTGATTGTGTCATCCATCACGAAGTCATATAGTACTTTTATCCAAGAGTTATATTGGGGCAGGTTGTCATAGTATTCAGCCGCTATTTTCTTCACCTGAAGAAGAGATATGAAGTTTATTTACCAGTTATATTAGCACAATTTGTGACAACTTTGCAAATTGTAACCTCGATGTGTAACCTAATGCACAGCACTTTCACTTCAGATGTCAGATGACACAGGAAGGGCCACAGGTGCCACAGTGTGAATGTTTCTTGAAGGAAAAAGCAATTCCCTAGTTGTTACGTAAAGTCCACGTGCAGCTTTTGAAGATATCCAGAACAAACTCCTCTGGCACTCCAAAGTCTGTTCACTGTGCTACTCACAGGATGATAAAGCTCTCAAAAGCAAGTGGTTTTGTTGCTATTGAAAGGGGATGACTCACTTCAGTGCTGACTCATAGGTATATGAGTACCAGTAAAAAAGGATGTTATGAGTTCTAGGAAGAGATGTTTAACACAGCTATTCTTACATATAGTTTCAAACCTCAGCATTCAGAAGAAAAAAAAAAATTCTATTTCAGAGGAACCTTTATGGAGACAGACTTTAAAGAATGAATATAAACTGCTTCCAAAGACTGTTCTCAGCTGTACATGCTGACTAGACCACTATTTTAAACTGAGAGCAGCAGGTTCAGTTAGGTGTCCTTACTGATATTTAAGGCCAAGCACCTGAAGCCTTAAAAACTTGAACAGAACAAAAAAGGATTTCTCACAAAATTCCATAGCTTTAGTCAGAACAATAATATTAATCTGTGTAAGCAACAAACAAGCCCAAGGTATTTACATGCCTAGTTTGAAGCCAAAGAGCCTTTGGATCCATCATCACACCTATAGAATAGTGTATCTATACTTTTATTCAACAGTAACACTCCTCAGCTCACTAGTGCTGAGGGATCAAGTGTTCAGGATCTCAGGGATCTTAGCACACAGCATAGCAGAGTCCAGTCCAATCAGATTCACTACACTGTTCTAAAAGAAGGCTTTGTTTTCTTATCAGAGCTGTGGATTACAAGTCCTGCAGCAGAACTGGGTATTTACCCCTGGAATTAAATACTTGAAAAAATTCGTGCCTATTTATAGCTGAAGTACCTCTGCAAGAAGTGGAATTCTGGTTCACCAGCACAGACCTAAGTATAAAAGATGATTTAAAGCAACTTTTGCTGTTTTTGACAGATGAAATCTATGAATAAGAGCAATCATCTGTCATTAAAAACAAGAAACACACAAAACCTCAAACCAATTACATGATCTACCTGCCCTGATAAAAGTGCTGGCATACTTCTTTCACCTACAGTTCCACCACTGACAACAGAAATAAAAAGTTTAGACTCCACTAAAGGGGCAAGCTCATAAGGTCTTACTATTGCCAAGTGCAATAACAAAGCTACAAGGCAAACACCACAGCTGCTGTCCAATTGCAAATTTAATGTCCCCTGAAGCTTGTGCTCCAATTGGGAAACACATATACAATGAGAACAAAACTCCTGCCTTTAAGAAACAAAGACTGAAGTGAGAAGAAACTTCACCTCTGCTACTCGTGCAGACATGACAGGTCTAAGTCATGGCACAGAAGCCTTAATTCTGTCAATGACACTTATTATTCTGTCAGCTGATACTTATTTAGGGTTCAAAGGCTCTTACCAGAGGGAACTGAGGTGCTCCAGACCGGAAAGTTATTAAACATTTGTCAACAGTACAACAAACATTAACAATCTCAAACCCTCTCCTTTCCCCCAGCAGAGAATGCCACTGATAGGAGACACTAAAGGATAAGTACACATTACAACACTGTCCTTAAGACTGCAGAGACAACAAATATCCAAAGTTATTTGCAACTTCTTAACTAGCTTTCTGCATACTTACAAACCGAAGAAATCAGAAGACAGGTTGTAATTACAGGAAGCTAAAGTTAGTGCAAAGCATAAGACATGCTTTTCCTCCCCTCTCCTTTTATGGAAGAGGCAGTCAGCACGCTGGAAGCTTATTGAAGATACCACTAAAATGCTAAGTAATTACCTTCTTTATCACTCATGTTGTGTTTTTTCTTTGGTTATTGGTTGTTTTGTTTGTTTGGTTTTTTATCTCCCAACTTCCATTCTTCTGTCAGTGTTCTACCTGATTTTCAAGTTAAAGTAGAGCTTAATTTAAGAAAAACCTTGGAAGTAAACTTACCAATGGAAGGCTCTTGCCAGGAATATTGGGGAAGTCATGATGTTCATTGTGATAGCCAACATTAAAAGTGAGCAAATTAAGTGGCCCATAGTAGGAATAGGTCTCATGTCCTTTTAAAAACATGTAATGTTCAGCTATGAAGTGTCCTGAAATTGGATGCAACCCAAGTCCAAGTACTGAACCAGCAAGCATGTAAAAAATGGATTTGACTCCCCATAAATAATAGATCACAACATCAAAGGAAAGCTGAGCCAACAAATTGATTACTTCAAGTCGAGTAATGGGTTTGGGATTGATGCAGAGTGGTCTAATCGCATAGAAAAAAGGCTGTAGAACAATCCACATGAACTTCCTAAATGGGGTGCAGAAAAACCAGCCTTCGAAGTTGGTAGGAATGTCCACATCAATTCCATCACCTCCCAAGTAACGATGATGATCCATGTGGTATCTCTTGAAGGATATGGAGTATGGGAGACCAAGAGGGAGGTTGGCAAATATTCCAAACCATCGATTCCACATGGCTTTGCTGTTGCCAAAGGCACTATTGTGAGAGATCTCATGAATAGCCAGAGTCATGGAGTGGCTAATACAGCTTCCAAACACGTATGCCCAGAAGACTACCCATTTCCAATCCAAGTCTTTAACTAGATAAAATGCAGTCAACTGCGCCAGAACCATCAGCACAACCACCCAGATCAGGTTGTAGTCTGGTTTCATCAACGCTTTTATCTCTGGATGTTTAGCTAGATGAGAAAGAAAAAGGAGTTACTTCGAAGCTCTCCTCACAGCCAACTACCCCAACTAGATTGCAACAGCAGATAGAGCCTTTCCTTCCCTTCTTCCCAATTAGGATTTGTCTGCAAAGGTAATGAAAACGCATGACCTTCCCACTTGTGATATTTGCTGCTATAATGATTCACTTGGAATCAAGTCATTTTAACACTTTCGCGTTGCTCAGCAACTAGACACGTACACGGCAAGCACCAGTGTCACCTCCAGCCTACCCAGGAAGGAAATGGCCCTGAACCGAATAACCCACCCGCGACTCAGAAGGGCTGCAATGAGCTCAGCCCCGCATTAAGCGCGGCACTCGGGGACGCCGTTATCCCCCCTCGTGAGCGCGGGGTGTCACCTCCGTGCTCACACCGCCTGACCGCTCGCAGGGCTCCGCGGGGCGGCCCCTCGGGAGACAATCCCGGCCGCCGCCCTCCCCCTCCCTCCTTCCCCCCGCTCCTTCCCTTCCCCTCCCCCGCCAGCGCCGCCAAGGCGGCAGCTCCCGCCTCCACGTACGCGGGCCCGGCCCGGCTCCGGCCGCTCCGTTCTTCCCGCCGGGAGCCCCCCGCGGGCCCCGCCGCCCCCCGGCGCGGGCGGCCATTTTGTGGGGTGCCCGTGTGTGCCCCCCCTCCCGGCTCCGCCACGTAGCCGGCGGCAAGACGCGGCGGCACCGCGGCTCCTCACCCAAGATCTCCTTGCGGCGGTCGGCGTGGGGCTGGTCCGTGTAGACCCACTCGAAATCCTCTCTGGCCACGGTGTTCCCCATGGCGGCAGCGATGCACCCCCTCACACCCGCCCGTCACGCCCGCTCCGCGACGCCCCCGGCACCGCACTTTATAGCGCCGCGGAGGTGGCTCGCGGACACGCCCCCCGCCCCGCCCTCGCCCCCCATTGGCCGCCGCCCGCTGTCAGGCGCGCTCCCGACGGGGAGGCGCCCCCTGCTGGCGCCCTGAGGGGCCGGGGGGGGCTCCCTCAGCCCGCGGGAGCGACCCCTCACAGCGGCACCGCCGGGAAGGGAAGGAGGTTGTAAGGAACAGCCGTCATCTGTCCAAAATCGGTACTGCTGTCGTGGTTTAACCCCGTGCTTAAAGACCCCTGCCTAAAGGTATTTAACTACTATTCAAAACGCCTGCGCCAAGGTCTCTTTCTGTGGTAAGATATTCTAAGAACTTCACTGACAAACTCCTCTGTAAGAACTGACCTTCATTTAATCCGTCCCTGCATATATTTCTTATATAATGTTGACTTCGGGAAGTTCAGTTTACAAAAATTATTTAATATAGAAGTTGCATGACTACTTGCTTGGGATTTCATTTGTCCACCCAAAATAATCTAAATCAGTAGATTGAAAATCCACTCAAAATACTCTACATGAGTAATAATAACAAAAACAGCAGAGAAAGTTATCACAAATTAAATTACACCTTATCTGTTAATGTACTATTAGTATATCAAGGTTTATGTTGCATCACTTAAAATTTATTTGTAATAATTAATAAAAAGGGCTAATGCATACTGGCTGCTAAAAGCCCCATGTGCAACTGGGTTCATGAAGGGGAAATACAATCTCTACTTGACAATATTTGCAATCTAAATAATGTACAAAGCACAGGATCCAAGAAACATAACACCTTTGTGAATAGTTTTGTTTGCGTGCATTTTTAACCTGTGCATATTAGGATGGGAATTAGAAGGGAGAAACGGAACAAGTGGATGAGACACGGAAAAGTTCGTGCACAGCTTTTCCCTCCTTAGCCACAGGATCTGAATTCTGCAGACTCCGTGAGGACTGGTGCAGCGTAGGAGGCAAACCAGATGTTTAGATTTCATCCAGGCACTGTGACCTTGCAAGGTTTACTTCTCGGTCAGTGACCGTTTCACAATAAACCAGGAAGAGCCTTTGAGCTGCCCGTGCAGAATTGCCAGGGTCACCCGTGTTCCACTCAGCTGCACTCCAAACACTGTGAGTAACATTTCTGAAAGTGTTCCCTTCTTGTAGTTCAAATATTAGCACTGCTATCCATCACTGCGCTAAAGACCTTCTCACCCTTGGGAAGGATCCTGCCAAGAGGAGGAATGCGTCAGCTGATGAGAGAGGTTGCAGCTCGGCCAACAGGAGCATTGGGGGAGGCAGGTTTACAGCGCTGCAAATGCATATAGGTTTGTAAATGGTCACAAATTTCAGTAGGGCCACTAAATAGAAGAGCCTGGATTTATAAACTAAACATTCCAGAACAGCTAAACAAGGCTTAAAAGACTAAGAAAAATATTAAACAGGAAAGTTTTGGAAAATTTAATTGCCCAAGTGTACCGGAGAGCAAAGTGTCTTTCCTGTTTACTCACTGGGTCTTTCTGCTTTAAACAGTCTGTGTAACAAATCCAGATTTATAAGGTCTTCAGCAAGCTAACAGTTTTTCTAGCTGACATTTTCCTTTCCAAAGAAAAAGACATCCAGTATCTAGTGTGCCTTCAGCTGGCACAAAGCTAGAACAAAAATCCTAGAATGTTCAGTTACATGTAAACCAAAGCCAGCAGTGCATCCCTGCCCAATGAGGAAGGTGAGATCCAGGAAGGACAACTGCAAGAGCAGAGAGCACATGGAGAAGCAAGCTGGTCCAGGTATGGTGCAAAGCAGCACAGGAATGCAATTGGAGAGTATCAGAACAGCTGACACCTAGCAGAAATGTTGCTGTAAAATAGTCCAAACGGAATTAACTTATGAATGAAATAACCATCTACCACTGTAATTTGCCAGTTACCTTCTTAATACCACCAGGAACACCAAGAAATCAGGCAGCCATCTCCTGTCTCACGACACATTCGACTATATCCTACGTCATCCTGTTTCCAAGAAGCTCTTAATGTTGAAAATTCTTCAGGCAATCTTAGTGCTCCCCCTTAGATCTCAGTGAAAGCAACTAAGTTTCTGTTCAGTTCTCTCTTACCTTTTACGTTAAGAAATTATTCACAGGCATCCTTGTAACATTAATGAACTTCAGTGATTGATGTGCGATGCTGAGCAAATATCAGGAATTGAAGAAGTTCCATTTGTTTCTACCTGTTCTTTATTCTGTGAAATTTATCTTGTTAAGCAGGTAGTCTTTCCTCCTTCCACCTATGACATCCATTAGCCCTTGCTTGGAAGGTGCTTGCATACTCCTTTTACATACAAGCTGTTCCATTTGGGAAGCAAGACCTGGTTGCAAACAGCTTTTCCCTCAAAAAAGCATTTCTGATCCCATTTTTGCCATGTTCACTAGATACATAAATTTGTAAAAAAGAGTCTTCAACCCTACTATGACAAAAAAAGTTTTCAAGGCAAGCTGCTATTTTTAGAAAAGCAGGAAAACCAGACTTAGTAGTTTCAAGTTATTTTAAGAAACTAACTATAAAAGACACAATTGCTTTCCCTGTCAACCCTGAGCTGTTCAGTGTCAGCCCTTGATACTAAAGCTAAACAGTGGCTGCAAATAAAACAATTTTTCATGTACTTTTGTAAACCACACCTGCCTTTCACAGATTATACAATCACTGACCACTACAGACATTACACTTCTCCAGGCCGATGCACCCACTCATGTAAAGGTGCACAGACATTTAGAATGAAAAGTGATTTAGTTTTTACTCCAGGCAATTTATCAGCATGTTGCAAATGCATACTTTCTATTTAATAAGGGACAATACGGTGTCAGAAATTAATTTTCTCCAAACTATTACTTCATCCTGTTTTCTCCATTCTGTCTGTGCCAGCGGTGTATATTCCAGAGGGAGAGCCATATGATGCCTCCCTCCCTGGGAAGTGAAACACAAAACATTGGTGTGCCTTTGCCATGGCATTTCCAGAGCTGCCTTGTAACCATCTGTGACGTATCTGTTACTTTTCGTGGGCCTTGTTCCATTTTACTGTGCTCCTCAGCACGTGGATAATCAGGATGCACCTGCAAACTCGGAGCACGTGACACTTCCTTGAGTTGAAGGTTCCAAGTAGGCACTTGGCACATTCACAGAGAACATTTCATGTACCAATAAGCTGTTGTTGTTTCCAGCTCAGTTTACGCAGAGCTAGAGATTCCCCGACACATAAATAAATGTTACTCCTGAGTAACCTGAAACTATTTGTATATTGTGAAGGGGGTGGAGGGAAATTGTTTGCATATTCTAGAAATTAATAAAGAAACTAAGGTGAAAGATATTCAGAGATGTATGAATAAACCTTTTCAGTAAATGCAATTCACAGGTTTATACTTGTTTGGAAGTATTTCACCACAAATAGCTGGTAAATAGTCCATTACAGGAATTTTTCATCATGAATAACCATTAAATGAATTTGTGTCACACAGTAATTATAGCTGTCATGCTGACCCTTTGATTCAAAATTATTTTTTAAAGTATATACCAGTATTTTTAACCTGAAGAGCAGGTAACTATCTTAAAGAGATTCTTAATGGTAAAAAAAATTCTGAGCTGTAGAAAACCAGTACCAGCCAATGCTCCTTTAATAGTTTAAGTCTTCCCTCAAATAACCTTTTATAATTTCCTTGATGCTTAAGAAAAAATGCCTTTTTTAAAAAAGGCTCAAACTATTCAAGAAGTTTATTTGAATACTAAATGTCTGCGAAACATTAGGCATTTGCAACGCTACTCCTGCTATGAGCCAATATGTTTTAGAAGTAAAAACTGTAGCTGAAAATTCAGGAAAAACATCCATTTTCTGTGATTATGTAACATTTGACCAGACAATTTCTGATTTGTTTGTTTGGTGCTTTAAGTACAGCCACTGTGTTATGCTGACAGCTGTACAAAATGAAAGAGAAACTTGCACTTTAACCCATAGTACTGAGATTGTGAACAGCTACAAACGCAGCATTTGCATCTTCCATGCCATCCCAAGTTGAATTCAGAACCACCTAAACCCAAAGCAGCAGCTAGTTTAAAAAAAGAAAACATAAGTCAAATGATAAAGCTACATAGTTTAGTACATTAAAACAAAACCAAGGACAATGGTATTTGTATAAGTTTCCAAAAATATACAGATGGGGAGGGGAATAATCACTGTACACAACTCTGAGGTGGTTAAAGTGACCAGAGAGACTGAACAGTGCAAGACATGCTTTTCCAGTTACAAGCTCAAAACAGAAGTGCAAAAGAAATTAAAGCTTTGTCTGAAGTTATTTACCTTTCAGGATAAGGAAAGCTTAGAATATTGTCATCAGTGTTACAGAGAAATTTCCACCTCAACCCCAACACAGACACACAAAATAGTTTCAGTTTTCCCACAAAACAGCATTTCACTCAAATGTTGTCCCCCAAGCTTGGTGAGTGTAGGGACAATTTGTCTGATCCATGTTAGACGTTGGCCTATGAACCAAGTGAAGGCCTCTTCTCAGCTCTCCAGCTTTGGCCAACAATACCTGCCTTACAGGCAGGGTTCAAACTCTCCTGCCACTCCCTAACACCACCTCACTGTAAAACAGCAGCTGTGCTGAAAGCAGATGCTAAGTTATGGCTGAGGAACAAAGAAATTGCTTTACAGGTCTCTGTGCTCTCTCCCAGAGTCTGGAACAATTTCAGGCAAGTGCTTTTGGCAGGCTGACTAAGCTGTACATGCATCTACCCATGCAAATGTAAAATATGGCTCCCAAGACCTAGAACCAGAGTGTGTGCATGTGAAGACTGGATAGAAGGCCCTTCCTTGTAAGTTTACAAAAATATATAGCCAATACTGTAGCTTAAGAAGTCAGTTTTACTCATTACAGAGAACCCCAAAAAGTATTAACTACTTTTCAGACATTCCAGACAAGGTCACTTGTAACAAAAAAGGTCAAGTTCTCAAAAACAAGATTTTAAAAGTGGATCTTTCCTTCAAGTGAACAGGACATCTGTTTTTACGCTTAACTTTTTAGTCAGTTAAGACAATTTATTTAAGATTTTTTGTGAACATATGCATAAACACAAATAACTTTACTTTAAACACGTTTGCACAGGAAAAAAAGAAAGGTTAACCCTTCAAAACATAACAGAGCAGGTCTGGTTAGTATGTAACTATTGCAAATATTAAAGATTCTGTGCACTAGGCCCACCCATAGAGAAAGCAGGGGAAAAGTCAATGAAAGAAAATAACTGTTCAAGTCTAAGAGGTGTTTTACTATTGCAAATATTAAAGATTCTGTGCATTAGGCCCACCCATAGAGGAAGCAGGGGAAAAGTCAATGGATAGGAGGAATTGCCTGGAAAAAGGGNGCAGTATCCAAACAAGCAGACCTGCTTGGGCTACTAGAGCAGTGTATCCTCCTGAAGGTGTCATTTCCTCCCAGGTTATTTTCTGTTTCGAAGGCGCTTAGATTTCCTAGGACAGTCTGTGGAATCCACCGCCTTCCTCCGTTTTCTAGGAGATTGTTCATTTGAGCCAGAACCTGAGGAATTTCCTACTGTGCTCTCCATCACCTCTCGCAGCTTGCGCTCGAGCTCGGCCAACCGGGCGTTCTGTTCACCTATGATTTGGGTTTGCTCAAGCAGTTTCTGATCTTGATCCTGGAGCTGTTTCTGTTGCTCCTGCACTTTGATGCGGAGCTCGGAGATCTCCCGCTTTAGTGCTGTCAAGCCCGTGCCGTTGGCTTTTACTTGCTGCTGGAGTTTGGTGACCTCCTGCCTGGAAGGGCTCTGCTTGGAGAACAGCTGCATTGTTGTCAGTGCTGCAGAAGGCCCTGGAACTTCAGAGAGAAGTACGATTAGTCCTCTAAAACTTCATGGTAAAAATAGTGTCCCAGTTTTCACATTTTGCTTGTCCCTACTCCCCAAACATGAATCTGGACACCAGTTGCAAGTTACATGAACATGTAAACAGCTTTACAGTCATTTAGGTGTCTAAGAAGAATGTGTGGTAATCTCAAAGCACAATTTAATTTAAAATACTTATAGCTTTTTCAGCTTTTCCAGACTTATAGTCTGGAAAACAGCTCATCATTCATTTCCTGTATATAAGCCCCCCTCCTTTTGCTGTATCAAAAATTGCATAGAGATATTGTCCTGTAGACTTATTGTCACAGACGTTAAGTCAAAAACCCACAACACATCTACTTAATACAGAATAGTTAGAGTAAATAAATATCTTTCATTACAGCAGCAAAAATCTGCCGTCTTAGTTGCAGGCAGCTAAAGTTCTAAAATTTTCTGATTTGGGGCTTAACAAGATATTTCAGTGTAACTTACATTTTAGAAGAAAAGAATTTACTTCCCATGCTTCTTTAGAATCACTCTTCCTAAGTACTAAAGCCATACTGGAATCTGAGCTTGGAACTGTTGATTCTAATAAAGTTCCTGCAAATCAAGGAGACTAACAGCTACTGTATAATTTCTTTCACTTCTTCTGCCATAAAAGACATCTATCACTTTTTCTGATATTTTACTCTTCAAGCAATGCTGTGCAAGTAAGATGCAACTTTTAAGTGCTACGCAGACAGAACAGTCGGGAACAGCCTAGAACAGTCATCCTCCTTTTCCTCCTCTTTTTTGTCAGTTAGGATGCCAGCACAGCTACCATTACATGGCACTAAGGGGTTGCCACTGGAGATGTTATGCTCCTCTCTCAACATGAGACAGGCACTTTTATACACCTTAAAGCCTTGGCTTTGAAAAGCCAATTGACCTCAACTACTTTTTTGGGTAATACTTCCTCACCCAAGAGGCTCAATATATATTAACATATATATTTAACATATATAATAAAAAAAAATTAAACCATATATAATTTTAAAAATGAATGTATAATTAACAAGATATAATTAACAGCTGGTATACACATGGCTAAAAGGGTAGAGAGGATATACAAGAAAGAGCAAGCATCTCCTGCAGTTAGACCTATCTTTTTTTTTTTAAGATGTAATTTTTTTTCTTCAATTTTTATTAAGTTATCCTTTTAGGGAGCTAATTTCACAGTTTCTGAAGTGTGAAGATGTCCTGTGCAGGGAAAATGCTACATTTTTACCAGCCTTTTGCCTTTGGCCATCCAGGCAACTACCTTAGACTTTGGTTCACGAAAGTTCTGGAAAGTCTGAAAGATTATATGAAGGACCAGTTTAATTGCTTACTTACAGACTGTTATTTTAATTATTGTCTTTTCACTATGACCTGTAAGTATTTTGCTTGTTAGTGTATACAACAGTGCCCCAAGAAAGTAAAAAAGTACCTACAAGTATGTTCTAGCTCTCTACGTACTACAACAGCTTAGGCAAATTCATTTGCTGATTGTCCCAAAAATAAAAGGCATCGAGTTGTCGTCTCATGTGCCAAATTTCAACCAAATGCAATGATAAAGTCTCATTCATTGGTGGCACAAAAGCGTTTGTTTAAGGAATACACACTATGCATAATTCTAACATACATTGAAGTGACTGTTCTTTCGGTAGTACAAAGGCTCCTTAAATTTCAAAGCAAATGAATTTCAATTAGCATTCTTAAAAAACAAGTATCATCAATATTTATGTAATACAGCTCATATTTAAGGGAGGTAGCTTTAAAAACATACAGTGCTGTGAATTTTTACAGAAAAACTAAATAAAACTTAACTATATGTTGGAATTAATACCTGGGGCAGTTCCTATCAGACGTCCCGATACATCTGACCCAGGCATCTTTCTTTTCAGTATTGGAACAATCTTCTCATCAAAATATTCCATAGCCATGGAGGAAATGTCCCTTAGTTCTTGAAGAACTTCATGAGCTCTCTGAGGAGCTCTTGTAGAGTTTACATATCTTAACACTCGATAAATTTCATCTATTACCTAAAACATTTAAGAATAATTAGGATTTTCTGATAAAGGCAAGATTATTTCAGTTCATTCTAAAAATTCTGGCATATTCAGGGGCTTTTATCACATAACAGTTGCATACCACTGTGTGCTTTAGTTCTAGATCAGCTTTTTGAAATGAAGTGCTGTTCAGGATATATCAGAGAAGCTATTCACTTAGTCTATCACAACAGCTCTCTTCAAACTCATTAAATAATGCTTATTATGCAAAATTTTGTTTTACTATAGCCATACTTGACTTCTAAGTTACATAATCTATACTCAGCAGAGCATAATAATTTCCTTATAGAGAATCTGAAGCAAGATACTCTAAGCCCCAATGCAGAGCAGCCACTAATGCAGCTACTTATGAAACACATAACTGAAGTAGCAAAAATTAGCATTATGTCAGTCTGAAGAGCTGTAAATATTTACTTGAGTCCACTTGCATACACCCAAAATAGTGCAAATTCAGATTAAGTCCAAAAGACATTAATTTAGAAAACATCAATCCACTACTGACAGAAAACATAACTCCCTTAACAGGTTTGGCAAACAAGCCCTTTGGTTAGGAGAGATACAGAGAGATGAAAGGTGTGTCACTAATCTATGAATTAGAGTCTGAGACACGTCAAGATAGGAGTGCTGGTCTCTCAGCCAAAACTACACAGGTATTTCTCACAGGATTACAAATGGCTGAAGAGTTTCCTGAAGAACACAGATCATAAGAGCTGTGTTTTGATAAAGGAAGCTTAGCTAAAAAGTTGCAAAAGCTAGATAAGACTAAAGTTTCTCACCAAGTAACAAACTTACAAAAGACTTCCCTAATTTCACCCACATTATATCCTGTTAACAACAACATCCTCAACATAAAACCTGCAGCAGGACTCTGCTATCACCAGGAACCCTCACAGAATGCCAAACCTCAAATCAGGGTTTGCATATTTTAACACTAATTCAACTCCTGGCACTTCTGTGGCAAAACTTCTTGAGGGAAGCAATGCAGTTATATCGAAATACAACCAAGGTCCTTACTAGTCAGTGCCCATAAGGAAAATGGCTGGCAAGCTCACTTGCCCAACTGCTGCACACCCCAGGTCTAGACTGAGTAATGCCTTTCCATCTACTCTTCAAAATAGCATGGCAACATTTCTTTGAAGTATTTAGTTTACTAGGTGAGGATCAAGGACTTAAGTTCACTCGACTTTGTTATATTAATTTTTTAAAAATACATGGTGTATATATAAAAATACAATGCAAAGTCAAATAAGAATATATTACACTATAGTTATTTAAAATGAATTAAATATCAAGTCAACAATAGTGTACAGAAAAAGTTACCTCTTCAAGACAAAAATACATTACATGCCCACAGCCTATCCTACCACACTGAGTGCAAAAATGCCTGCATGCTGCCCCCAAATCCAACAGATAACTTTTCCATTCATCCCCGTGCAATTCAGTTATCTGCTCATGAAAATGTAGTACCAACATATCCAAACCTTACATGGAAAAATCAATGAACAGAGCACCAGGCTGATGTTCTCTGATCTCGTTTCATCCCTGAGCTGCACTAGTCTTCCTCTGACCAGGATTTCATCAATTGCCCCGTGCACTGTTGTTTTCACAGCTTAATAAACAGTGGGATCTCCAAGGTACATCTCTCTTGCATAATTCATATTTAATGCCGGGGTAGTGTACACCAGATGATGTATATTTAATGCTGGGGTACTGAACATCAGAATTGTTCAGTAATATTCACATTTAACACACTTTACATTTGAAACTAATTCCACCTACTGTACAAAAATACACCGCCCACTGTAATACAGAACAGTGTTTCCAGACACCAGATATCTTTATTCAATTAATCTGAGGTCCTCAAACCCTTAAGAAATGTGCATAAAATATTCCTGCTTGAGTGCTTAGTGTCATACACTGTCTAAATTACTACATCTCCTGATAGCCTGGATCACGTGATTTTCCTAAAAGGTTGTAGAGGATGTATATGCCATAAGTCAAGCATCAGAATTAAGAGAGAATCTAAGGGCAAACAGAGATCAAATTTAAAATAATTAATATTTAAATACAGTCTGGTTCATTCATTTCAGGTTGCCTGGTAAAACAGAGTATTGGCTTGTATATTTGTTTGCAAGTATCTGAAACACAGTTTTTACATATATATACACCCAAAATATATTAATTTGCCTCAGCTGTGCCAGGTTAAGTTACACAATCTTATTTTTTAAACACAGATACACATTCACATAATGTAGTCTACATTTTACCTTTCCGGGTATGAAGCAACAGAGATTGGAATCCACATACTTCATGAAAGTCATATTCAACAGAGAGAGTCTTGTTTCCACAGCAGCAAGGATGTCTGCGTGGCGAGCTAATGAGTGATTTCTTCTTTCTGACTCCCGTCTAGAGTAGAAGACAGACCATAAGGTGACACTGATTTAACAAGGAGTCAACAAAAATCCAACTGCAACATTGCTCAAGTTAATTTCACCCTTAAAGTGCTCTGAGGTTTGAAATTGTAACCACTGACGTTTGTCTTCATGGAAGTAAGAGATACAGATTGAGAACCAGCCAGTAATAGCATACTTCACTTTCTTAGACAAAATTTGTTCTCTAAATAATTTCTACATCTTATGTGATCCACAAAGTTTTTATGTGATTTAGAACTATTTAAGAACAAGCTTTCAGTACTAACTAGCAGTAAACACTGAATCGGTGTGAATATTTTTATCCCCTCCCATTCCTATGGTCAGCACTTCAATGCAATTGACACAATAAATGCAATATATTAGTAGTGCTTGCTACAAATTTTAGGTTGAGATATAAGCTCTTTTGACAAAGGATCTCTGTGGTAAGCAGCATTTAGTTTCTTCACTCTAGGAAATCTCATAGGACACAGCAGCACCTGCACTTATTCACTGGAAAGAGGAAGAAATACATTGCTTCAGTGAGAAACTAGCTCCCAGAAATGCTCACACGTCAAACCCCTCTTCCTTCCCCCTGTTTAATCCTTGTCACTGCTTTTCTTTAAGGCAGTCTTTGATAAATCATGAGTGAAGGCAGTTGGTCATGAAAAGGAATGGCATTTATTCACTCCTAGGAGTCCTTGCTTGACTTGCCAGAAGAGTTGAGTAATACAGAACACACTCTACTTGAAATGTCAGAGACACTTTCCACACCATTATTCTGTAATTAAATTTTAGGCTCAAGGTGCTTTTGGAAAAAAAAACAAATTAAAACCAAACGACTCAAATTTTCAAGATATGTAAATGGAATTAGCCATTAAAAAATTCCTTTTCAATAATCTGCTTAAAAGAATCTAACACAATTAAATTGAATTACAATTTTAACTCATACATACCTTGGAAGTTGAGCTTTAACTTGCTTTTGACACAAGTTGTGGTATCTTTCCACTTTCAGAAATCCCTGATTTAGCATTCTCTGGCAAACCAGGTCCATTCGCTTACAAACCTGTATTTAAGTAAAAAGAAATCTTAAGGCTCAATTAAGGCTATAAGTCACTTGTACTATTACCTTATCCATACTTGCTGGGTAGTAAAAGACTCTCTTATTGTTTTTTGCTCCATTTCAATGAGCAAAACCTGCAGCTGAGATTAAGGCCTCACCATCTCCAACAATGGTCATGCTACTCCAAAAAGGAGCAGCTACGTTCACAAATTCATCTCCTGATATTGCCTAACAAGAGACAGTAGGCTGAATGCCACCCATATATAAGCAGATACAATTTCCTCTGGTTTTAATGGAAGTTTGTAAATGCCTGTGTCTGGCTTTTAGCTTGGTCACCAGAGTGATTCTCGTAGATCAAGTTAGTATTTTGTAGTTTCAAAAAAGAAGCCTTTAAAGCCAAGAAATCGTGAGGGTTTTCTGCCAGTGTTTAAAGCTTATGTTTAGAAGTCAGCTACAATTAAATGTAAAAGCATATGCAACACAGTACACATGAAGCGAGATTCCTTTTTATATAAAAAAGTACTTTCTTCTCCATTTAACAGACCAATAGTCTCCTTCCCCTGTCTCCTCCAGAGATTTAGAGAGAAAGGATGTTAACAGCGGCAGAAGATATAATAAACTGCTAAAGTTAAACCTTCACAAAGTTACCAGTTACAGGACAAAGCCAACTCGTACAAAAGTTTAAAGCCATTGCAATTCAGTTCTGCAGACAAGAGCTAACTGTTTTAGAAACTGTTTGGGGTGGTTTTTTTAAGTACTAAAGTGCACAATTTCCACTTTGACCCTGCATTCCAATGAATTAGCTTCTCTTTTTTTTTTTTTAAATAAACACTCCTTTCCCTCATACACTTCATCTCATAACTTTTAAGTCTATGTAAGTTTATACCTTGAGGAAGAAGATTCTCACTTCTTCCAGAAAAGCCTGCCATTACTTTCTGTTTATATAAAAGGCACTACACAAAGAAGTTCTGCTTTCTGAGTCTTCCTCTAGTCAGCTAGTTTAAGTTCTGTGAGAACTGACTATTTTCAAACAGATCTGTATTAACAAACCATTAAGCAAATACTGTGGATCTGTCTGTGTTTCTTTTTATTAGATCTTCCTTGTTAACAGTCAAAGGAGAAAGATCAGACAAGCAAACTACAGAGGTACAGTCTCAGCACACTCTGCCCCACATTCACTGATCCAGTTAAGTCATCTCCTGTGCATAAGGAATAATGCTGGCCCTTCAACTACAGCAAGGAGGAAACTCGCAGTTTTTTTCCTGAGCTGTATTAGGAGTGCACAGATCTGATACCGGTTTTGAGCACAAGGCTTTACAGCTTTCTTGTAGTTCTAATGCTACCAAATCCCTGAACTAGGCGCTAGTAGTACCTGCACTAGGGCTACGTCAGCTCTGCAGTTACTCGGCACAAGGGAAAAACAACCCTGGAGACACGATCGGCTACGGATTCGGAGAAAGCAGAGAGCGATTTTAACCACGTGCACACTGACATCTGGTGGCAGAAAGGACCTTCCAGCGTGCTGACCCTCCCACAGCCAAGGCACTCGCAATGGGTAACGCGAACCGTGCTGGATTTTTTTAATCTTATTCATTTGCTGACGCTACACAGCATGAAGAACTATTTGCTCCAGTTTCTCGACATTACCCCTATTTATGCCAATAACCACGCCTAGAACCCAAACGCCAAACAGATAACAAGTACCACCAGAAACAAAAAGTGTTTGTTTGCAACTTATTTTACCAATCATCTCAATTCTCAGATGGTTCACCATGTAAACTGTATGGCATCTGTATTTATAGGAACGATATATCTCTTCTAGACTGCACAGTCAGCAGTCATACGCAAAGTAGCATCATTACACTTTTAAATATCCATATTAGTCCAAGACGGTTTGATGCTCACTATTCAATGGACTGTAAGGAAGTAAAATGTTAAATTTCCTCATACTCGTATTTGCAAATTTTGGTGAATATTTTCTTATTCAAGTCAGGGAGCTGGAAAACCCTGAGTTTCCTCAAATGTCCAGTCCAACCAGCCCCTGTGTTCAAATTTCAGGGCTAGAAAGATATTCTAAGTCCATGTGAAAAGCAGGATGAGAGGTTGCTTCTTCACATGCTGACTTATATGCAATAACAACTTTCTATGATCCTATGAACTAATTTTCCAATTCATTTGTAAACAAACTAATACAATCTACTAGCTGCTGTTTCCTCAAGCATGTCTTATTTCTTCCAAGTTTCACTATCAGACAATCAAGTCCAAAACAGACATAAAACATCCTAAAGTATTTGGAATCACTACACATTCTTCTTCTTAGGAATTACACAGACACCACACTTCATAACATGCCTTTCTGGGGTAAAGTAAGTGGCAAAACGTTGATGACTTCAGCAAGAATCTTTAAAATAGAAATGCCTGTAAATACAGAACTGGGCTCGAACTGGGAATACTAAAGCCGTGCTGTCCAAAGGCTATCAGTCCTTATTTGCGCTGTGCAGAAGACAAACACACAAGTTTTCTGCAGAATCTAAGTCACTTCTGATGTGTCAGAATCCAAGATAACCTTCTCCTCAGAGTGGGCATGGAAGGAGGCTGTGGATTGCTTGGTTCTAATCAAGACTGCTATAGTCATAACCTGAACGGAAGTGCCTTTCCAGGCTCAGACATGTGACTGCAAAAGAAACTGGAATATAAGAATTTCATTATTATCCCACTGAGGTAAACATTTCAAAGCTTCTGTAAGTCACTAAAAATATCCCCTTAGAAGGAGCCTTCAAAAGCTGGAAAACAGCTAGTTTCCATATCAGCACGCACACTAGGCTGCAGCTTGTCCAGAACATTACAGCTTCAGACATAAGTATCTTTTGGGTTTTCTGTGTTTCTGTCACGATGACTATCAGAGAAAGAAAATGAAGTAAATACTCAAAAGGGCTGAAAGCAAAATGCTGCTGCTTTCCCTCTCATTTGCTTTATCTGAACAAAATTTTTAGAGCTCAAGATTTACATAATATCAGACAAGACTGCACGCTGAATACCTATTGTTTAGTCTCTGTTACTTTAGATCTACTTCACTGTTTAACCAGTAGGTGCTTCATTTATGCTTTCAAATGCCAGGAATAGCAAAAAGCATTATGCTCAGGAAAGCAAATGCTTCTTTGCACAATGAGGGGCCCAGGGTCCTGCCTTGCCTGATGGCAATCATCACAAGCAGGAAATGTTCTTTACCTCATCCTTTGCTGACAGAAAAAGACTTCTGGATCTTAAGCCTGAGATTATGCTCTATATAAACAATGTACGCCCCTATCTCCATTTTAATCTGAAAACGTGCTGCTGTTCCACCCAGGCAACTGCTTAGTCTGTCATCTTGTACACACTCCAGATCCAACACCAGTTCAGTTCAAGGAATTTATTTTTGTTTATGGATCAGTGAGCTAAGGTGATCCAAAGTAAGATATCAGGACATCCATTTGCTTCAATGCTGCGATCCAGAGAATGCATCAGAGTGACTAGTTTAGGGAATCCACATTTTGTTTGGTCAATTG
Source organism: Lepidothrix coronata (assembly GCF_001604755.1). NCBI lineage: Eukaryota > Metazoa > Chordata > Aves > Passeriformes > Pipridae > Lepidothrix > Lepidothrix coronata. The sequence goes on from NW_016690218.1 coordinate 2,515,383, forward strand.
ATGCCCTAGATAATATCCTCCTGCCTTCCTCAAGATGTTTTATCCCATGGGATGCCACATTCTAAGGGATTAATGAAGCTGCTTTCGGGCACATTTTTATGCTTAGGCATGAGACCTAAGCAATTTATTCCCTGTCATTCAATTAATGTGGTCCTGCAATGTATCTTTAGCACAATACTACTTATTATAATATACACTCATTCATCTCTGATATGCAACTCAAGTCAGTTCTCACAGAAAAAAAAATATTTACTGTTTGCGTAAGACATCTTAGAGCAGGAATATACAAGTCTTTCCCAAGGCTACTTGTTGCCTTTAAAAATCAGAAAGTGATGAAATTTCATTATGAGTTTATGCCTAGACATTGTTATTTTTAAAGGCTACCTTAATTCTCTGTCCAACAACATCCAGAGTTGCATAAAACATTCAGTGTCTGCCTCTCAGTGAACTGCCAAAAGAAGACCTTCAGTTCTGAACATCCACCTGAAAGACCCAGCTGATTAAGCTTATGGGGTCAAAGCAGAAGAGCTTTGATTCTTTACTGCTGGTTGACAAAGAAAAGCTACTTTCTTCTCAGAAGAACGCTCATAGTGAATGCCTTCTGATGTGCTTAAGGGAATAGTAAGGAATTTGATGGAGATAAATTTTCTTGGCTGTCACTGACTCAAAAACTAAAAATAGGGAAAGACCAACTTAATAGTTTCCTTCATTTTACGCCCAGCATTGTTCTGTGTATGTTTCAGAGTTGACATTTCTCCAGTCTGATTTTGTGTATTTCTGAAAGGGGCAGCCATCTTCTGGAAAAGCAAGCTTGGAGGTGCTACATAAGGAAATGTAAAAGTGTTACATTTTATTTCCCAGGTACCACTGAGAGTTAAACACCTGGTTTAGTCCTTACACCATCACCTTTCCTATTCTCAGCTTCAGTGCCAACACAGCATTGCTTACAAACACTAACTTGGTGCTAGAGAAAGAGAAAGCCTTCTACTGACTGGTGAGAGCTGCCACAGGTACATTCATTTATAAAATGAATGGGAAAGGTGCAGCCAAGGGCTGTGTCTGGCACTGCAATACAGACCATGAAACACTGAGTATACCTGAAAGGTATATGATGTACTTCCCTTAATTCAAACTGTAAGTACCACCTGAGATCCTCGGGGCTGTCCTGTGCAGGGCCAGGAGTAGGACTTGAATGATCCTTGTGGGTCCCTTTCAACTCAGGATATTCTACTCAAAGTACTACATTCCTTTTACAGACTCACCACCTACTCTCACAGAAGAAGCAGAAGAGTTCAGTGGACTGACAGCATGCTCTAGAAATATTTAGAAACCGGTGTGCTTTGTACAGTGTGAATAAGAACAGATTTTCTGCTTGAAGAGCTTTTTAAAGTTACAGTCAGGATGCAACACTTGAGGTTGCTGATCCAGGACACAAGCAGTCTAATTTTCTGCAGAAATATGCTTGAAATATTAGCCAGTTTGGGGTAATCGAGTTCTTAAAATAGAAACAGTACAGTGCATGCACGTTTACTAAGGGTTACATAAGCTGTGCATTAATTCCCTCACTATTATTCCATTTACAACCTCGCAGGAGATTCAGCTTATCATAACATGACACAGTTTACATCAAGCTCCTTATGCGGGCAGTTAAATATTGATATACATTGATCTCATCACTGACAGCTGCACTTTTTTTGTCATCAAGATCAGAGGTAGAGGTAACGTATTTTATTAGATCTACCACAGTGACTGTAAGAAGCAGGCAGTCTTTCAAACAGACAAGGGTTGGGGTTTTTTTACATCTTTTTTCGTCCTACATTTATTTCTAGATAGGTTTGGCTCTTGGAGCAGCAGGCTCATCATCTCCTACACTTCTTGGCTTAAGTTCTATAAGTAAAAATAAACACACCCATGAGACACAATAGACTACCCACCCCAAGCAGCCACGAGCTGAAATAAGCCTCCAGCAGCCCACTGTCTTCTCCCAGAGAACGAAAGGAATGAAAGAAGTAAGAGACGGTAACAGCCCTTTAGGAATGCGTGTATGGAGGCACACAGCGAGCCTGGAGAAGGGATCAAGCCCCATCCCATACCACCCCACCCCACTCCCTTTCATCCAGCCCCTTCCCCGGCGGGGGTCGGCCGGTGCCGCCGACACCTCGGCACCTGCCGCTGTCCCGGCGGGCGGATCCCGGCGGCCCGACCCCGGTCCCGCAGGGGCGCTCCCCGCCCCCCGCCGCCCCTACCAGGCGCAGCTGGCTCGTCTCATCGTAGGACAGGAAGCTGAGGATGCTCTCGATGGCCACGATGGGCAGCCCCATGAGCGTGTTGCTCTGCGGCGGCGGCTCCATGGGCGCCAGGGCCTCCGCGGACTCCGGGAGGGGGGCCGGGGAGAGCCGCGCCGAGCCCGGGGCGCCGCCTTCGCCCTCCGACACGAGCCGCTCCTCCGGCGCCGCCATCTTGCAGCCCGTCCTTCCTCCGCGGGGGAGCGCGGGCCGCCCTCCTGTGACGTCCCTTCCGCAACCGCCGCCAACGGCCCCGCCCGGCATTCCAGCCGGGAATGGGGGTGTTCGCCAGCGGCTGTTGGGCGCCAACTGGCCGGCGCGCGCGACTCGTTCCACGGAAAGCCCGTTCCACGGAAAGCCCGTTCCCAGGCACGTGCCAAGAGGACGGTGCCAGACTCTCTTCGGTTGTTCTCGGCGACAGGACGAAGAGCAAAGGGCATAAACTAAAACACAAGAGGTTCCACCTCAACATGAGGAAGAATTTCCTTACGTTGAGGGTGGCACAGCACTGGAGCAGGCTGCCCAGGGAGATCATGGAGTCTCTCTCTCTGGAAACATTAAAAACACACCTGGATGCTTTCGTGTGTCACCTGCTGTAGGGGACCCTGCCTTGGCAGGAGGGTTGGACTGGATGATTTTCAGTGGTCCCTTTCAACCCTAATTATTTCGTGATTTTCATCCTGGACCACCCTCTCCATGAGGAGCTTTTCCCTAATACCCAACCTGAACTTCCCCTGAGATGGCTTTACAGCATCCCATCGTCTCCTATGGCTGGAGAACGGAGAGATCATGATCTCCCTCTCCATGCTCCCTCCTGAGGAAACTCTGTGAGAAGGGCCTCCCAAAACTCCATCATTGCTGCTGCCCAGGAGTCTGGCAGTGCTCACTCTGCTCTCTGGAAACAGCTCTGGCTGCACAGGCACAGTGGCCTCCCAGGAGAATGTGGGTGAATTACAGTGAGGCAGCTACAAGGTGGAAAAATACCTCTGTAGCGCCTACATGAGGTGCAACTTCATCTTTATTACAAATGTAATCCAGGCTTTTATATTTTACCTATAGAGGGGTGAACACTGTTTTGTGTTTTGAGTCCTACCCCCCTTTCAGGAGGAGCCTCAGCAGCTGGGGTGGGCAGGGGCGGTTGCAGGTCAGCTTTTGGGGGTCAGAGCCAGCTGGGAAAAAACTTCGGCTTGAAATCAGACATTATTGAGCAGGCGCAACACCCAGAATAAAGCAAACTCTGCTCCACTATTTGACTTGTATCCTGCATTTTAGGGAGGTTTCTTTGGTCGAATTGCTGGGGCAGCAAAGGGATGGGACCAAGGGCTGTTTCTAGAGCATTTACTGGTGTTTCTGAGCACAGACAAACCATAGTTTCACAACCATTTTAGCCTGACAGAACTTGTGACAGCCACTGAAAAGGATGGTGCCAGCCTCCTCTCTGCCTTCAGCTGCTGCTGCTGCTTTGTTTCACATCAGCAGCGTTGGGCGTGTGCTTGACTGGGGAACTGGTGCTGCTGAAGACTGACTTGCCAAAGAAAATCAGCAGACGAATGCCAGAGGTGACTGTAGCAAAGCGTATGGGAAAATGCCATGCAATGTTTGGGGAGAATGGGGCCACTTGTAGTACCTGCACCAAGGTGGTACAGCTTAAAATAATACAGGATTAAAGGATTATCTGCCTGCTGCATCCCTGTTCTTTTTTTTTTTCTTTCAGTCATGCTGCTCCTCTTTGAAGTTTTATCTTAACCCATTTCTTTCATTTACAACTCCCCCCTCTCCTTGGAAACCCATCTGCAACCTCTTTCTTAAAAAAAAAAAAGGCAACGGGAAAAGAATTAGCTTGGGAGCAGGGCACAGGCAAGGGTAAGCCTTTATGTGTGTCATCCGAATGGCACTCCAAAAATGTGCACTGAAATTAATATTTCCTTTTTGGGAGCAGAACACTGTGTGCCTTGTACGGATCTGGAAGTGTTTTGCTCCCCGACCCCGCCCCTCAGCTCATCGATGCCGCTGTAGGATGATCCGGCTATCTTGCAACAAGGGTTTTATTCTTGAGCGTGTTTTTCGGACCTGATCTCCTTTCATGTGCACAGTCAGCGGTTTAAAACACACTCAGGAGAATCCTTTATGAACTTGTGACTTGGCACATGAAGTTTGGTCTGGCAGTCCATTAAGTCTTTAAAAGCAAGCGTTTTTTTCATCCTACCTAAGCATACATAATTTAAGATTGTTTTAAGAATGCTTTTTTGGTTTTCATATCATTTGAACAATGCAAGTTTTTAAGATACAGCTTTATGTTTAATAAATAGAAGTTGTATGTTCTGTGTGTTTATTATATCACCAAGCAGAATAAACTGATAAAATGAACAATATATATTTTATACTAACTACAACTATAGACATAGCTTAATAGTTAATAAGTCTACTTTAGTAAGTAGGCTAATGCTGCTGCCTCCCAGATTCTGGTTCATGTCTTTCCCCAGTGTATCCTGTGTCATTTTTCTGAGCATGCATGACTTTGCATTAATTTGCAAAAACGCAGTCCATATGCACTTTCACAAAATCCCATTGCAGACTCTCCAGTGGATGCACTTTTCAGGTATTTTGGGGTAGTGTGAAGCCAGACAACTTGATAATACTTCCCAAAAGGGATGAAATCAAGCTTTTTAGGGTCTATTGTATGTCGTGTAACATGCAAACATTTTGTCAATATTTTAGAGGTCATGCAGGGTACATGCCTCATTTGTCTTATTTGGGTTGCCATTCATTTAGATTTCTGCAATGCTGGTAAGACCTTAAAAATCTTCAAATAGCCTCAGTTTTGAATTTACCATTTTAGAATTATAAGTATAGCTGGACTGAAATTTTTTTTAAATGTCTCAATAATTCACAAGATGGATGTTAAGAGAAATGTATTGTTTTGCTCCTTTTACATAAAAATTCTTATAATATTTTTATTTATGTTTGGGGGAATGAAATTTGAGTGTCTCTGTAGTTTGGACTGCATATATGAGGTTTAAAAGGAAGGCCGAGTGGACCAAGGACATCTGGTTTGCATTCTTTGTGGGAATATGCAAAAAATTTTTTTATGTCACAAGTCTTTGTAAAATCTCATTATTTGGCTTAAAATTTGTCAGTGAAATTCTCAGATGTATCTATAATGAAAGATTCAACCTCTCAGCTTACTACAATCTCACAAGACCGTATGTATTTTGTGCTCCAAAGTGATTCAAGTCTGGTCTGTTGAGGTCAGCAGGGACTGTGAAATTTTATTGCAAGTATGTAGAATAGTTTGTCTGGGCTTTGTGTGGAAGTCAACAAGAACTGTGATGAAGAGGAAGGAGCCTGGCTCAAATACAAGTTGTAACTATCAAATATGAGAAAGCAGAAGAAACTCAGGGAAGGGGAGAGAGTGAGAAGCAGGAGCTTGCAAGCAGATATCTGGGCAAATAGGGTTGCGGGAAGAAATCTAGCAGCAGGGTTGGAGGTGAGGGAAAGTGTGTAACTAGGTCAAGAACTGCCATGTTAATGAGGAATATTGGAGCAAAGAGGAGCAATGTGCTCAAAAACTGAGGCAAAGAGCAGAAGTTGGGTGGGAGGAGAACAGATTTGTTTTATTAAGTTAGTGTAATCAATAGAAAAATAGAAAAGGCAGTGGCAGCAGCAGTTTGCTCACTTTATGGATATTTGGGATTTTTTTGAAAGAAGTCTGGTCTATTCAAACAACTACATTTTCATTCAGCCTGCTGGACACTGAGGCAGAGTAAAGTCTTTCTTGCTTAAATGTCTTTTCTTGACAGGCATTAAAAAATAAATGGAAAAAAGCCATATTTAGAGTTCCCTTTAGAATGTTTTTATTAAATGTAGAAGGAGTGTAAATTTGAACAGAATAATCTTTTGCAGCTGAAACTTTTATTCCATTAATAGGTAAATTAATAAATATTGTTATGTGGCGTTAGCTTCAGATATCAATATAATCCCAGTTTAATTAAATCAATATAAGTATTTAACTGGATCCTTTGCCGTTTAATCAGTTTTGGCCCCGGAGTGCTACATGTTAAATAAAAAAGCTGTTGAGAAACTGACTCTAAAATGTACATCTACCTCTTAATTTACTTGTAATACTGTACATTTGGCTTCTGATAGGAATCATAAGCTGAAGCTGAGAGGCAGAAGAATATGATGCTCCACGAGAAATGAGAGGTAGAAGCAAAAGGAAAACAGGTAGAAGACAGGGTGAAAGAAATTACAACCTCTGTAGATTTTTCTGAACTAAAATTGTGGGGACTAGACTAATCTTGAGCAGCTTTTGTAGGCCAGGCACGTCGCACAGCCAAGCTTTCATTAAATATGTTTTTCTCTTAAATTTCAAGAAAATATTTTGCGAAAAGTATTTTCAAATCCAGAAGAAAATCGGGGTTTGTAGCTGTGTAATGTATTAGTGAGGTAGACTGATGTACTTGGAGGACAAAAAGTGTAAGGGTTCAGACAAATCCCCTTTCTATTTTCTAGGAGTAAAAATACCTGAAAGACAACTGCAGAATCAGGTGCTGGATAGCATGTTATCTTGGTCATGTTTACACATCCTCACACAGATGTACTCAGAAGTAAGCTTGGTGAAAAAACTTATATAAACCAAAAGGAGGTTTTAATTGATTAAAATTTAATTACCTGACTTTTGCAAATTCTCTGTATTATTCTCTTGCAGGATGTTGGCAAGCCCTAGGATAGAGAGTCACTTTCCACCACTAAGAAGAGCTCAGTTTTGATGTAAGTTCCAAAGAATTCCCTTGATTTTTATATATTACCATGTATTTACTCTACAATAAAGATAATTCAGTGAAGACATCAATAATGTCTCTATGCCTCATCAGTTCATCTCAGTGAAACATCACTGACGTGACAAACTACACCAATATTGTTGATGTACAAGACAAAGACGGCTCCCAAAGTGTCCATTGTTGCTTGTAGACTATTTACCCGTGTCTGTCAGGGTTATCTAAAGCAGAGTTTGATTTGCTGAGGTGAGCACTACAGCTCTGTGTGAGAAGGTGCAAAGAAAATAGATAAATTAACCAGGAGAACATTTTTACAAAGATGTGGTGTGCTCAGTCCTGCGGTCACTTTACAGAAAAGAAATCGTGGGGGGTCTGATATTGAGATAATTTTGTTTTTTTCTCACATCCTTCTGGTTTCATTCTCTCTTGACTCCAGAAGGACTGCTAGCATAAGCTGTCTGGCTTCTTGGCAGCTGAGCAATAGGGACAAGGCAACAGTAAAATGGCACTATTAATTTAACTGTTCACATTCTCTGAACATCCATCTGGGACAGAGGTTCAGTGTCACTCTGTGGCCAACCAGTGTCCTAAAGTTTCTGGTAAGGAATGGGATTTTGATCACAGTATTCCTGTTTGCAACAACTGAATATATTTGTGCTTAACGAGCATATTTTTCAGTCCCTTCCCTGTTCTTGCTCACTGACCAGCTCCCTGGTGGGGCTGGATGAGCGGCTGCAGGCAGATACAGCTTTCTCACATTGCTTAATTGCCTTAAACAGACGTTTTGTTACAGAGGGGCTCCTGTAAGGATCTGTGCTGAGACAAATTGACAGGAACCCAGAGTGTGTCTAGTGAATATAATTTAGTTATTGAGAAGAACGGCAGCTGTGTGTGATGCATACAAAACACTAATTTGTGCCAGCCTACATTTTGTTCAAAGATGCTGGGGACTAATGGAAGAGGAAGTTTGTTTCTCCTCTTTTTCAGACACAGTGCAGACTTGCTTTAGCTGACTAGTTGTTAAATTACCTGTGAGGGGAAAAAAGCCTCACTGAATTTAAATTACATAGAAAAGAATTTCGAGTGAGGAAATTAGAATTTTCTTTGAGCAAGTAACTTGAGAAGCTGGAGAAGCTTTAGTTTACTGAAATTAATTCCTGGCTGATCTGGAACAAACAGAAGACTTTTGTTTACTGTGAGTCATGCTTGTGTAGAGTGATATTAGTGACACTTTCTGCTTTTATAGAATCATCCTTTGAAACTCTTTTTAATGATCTGCTTAAGAGCTGAATAGGTTGCAGCAAAATTGATGCAAATTTCTAAAGTATTTTCTCAGTGCTGCCGGTTTCCAAGTGCTGCTGGCTCTGTGCAATTATTAATTTACTGAGTAACATGATTGACTATGTACTTTGTGCAGTGGGTGCATGTGGGACTCTCACAACTTAGATAATGAGATTAGTTTACAGAGAGGATGAAAGTTAAGCAGGAAATAATTTTTAACTAACTTTAAAGTTACAGAGTCTGAACTTCTTGTCTCATGTAGTTGCTTAGATGTGTTACCAGTTTATTACATACAAAGTGACCATGAAGTTTATGTTCACTTTGTGTAGTAGTAAGTGCTTTCACAAGGCAAGAGACTGGCTCTCATGCCTTTGAGTGAGGTAAATGTGACTCAGCTGTTCCTCCTGTTGTGAAAGTCTAGTTTTTGTTTGAGCTGTGGCATAGGAATGTGACAGAATATGATTATTTGTTTAGATTTTGAATCAATATCATCTCTGTGTGAATAAGGAAGTATATGTCACAATCAAAATGGACTTTGACAACAAAACATACTTTTGAACAAAACACAAACCATGATGTTGTGCATTAAGTATGCTTCCTAAAGCTTCCTAAAGGGGATTACAGCTGAAGAGACTCATTTCAGTTGCCAGACACAGATGTTTTAGAGAGAAGTAGCTTGTCACCAGGAGGAAGGTGTGTCCTGTATCACTCCTCAATGTCCAAGAAAACCTTTACGCTTAGAGAATTAGACTGATGCAAGTTGTGGCAAGCCACTGTTTCTTAATTTAAAATTTACACCTGCTAAATGCTTCTTGATGTACTGCTTTTAATGTGACATAGACCAAAGGCTTTTGCTTTGGAAGCAGCCACTGGGGTAACATGGGATGTCCTAGCTGATGTTGATAGCAGATTTCTTTAAAGAGTTCATAAATCTCATCTGCAGACTTTGAAACTTGGTCAAGCATGGAATGGGCTGCCCAGGGAAGTGGTGGAATCACCATCCCTGGGAGTGTGCTTAGGGACATGATTTAGTGGTGGACTTGGGTTAATGGCTGGATTGGATGGTATCAGAGGGTTTTTTCAGCCTTAATGATTCTATGAACTAGTGAACTTCTTTTTTTTTTTTTTCCAGCTGGGAGATACATCAGTTGTTGTTGTTGCATGTTTTCCCCAAAACTCTTTCTTCTGTAAGGTCTGGTTTTTAATGTTTTTTAAACAAATTAAATAGTAAAAATGTGACATTAAATAGTGAAAATTAATCTAAAAACAACTAGAGGGCAGCTGGTGGATTAGCAGAATGGTGCGAAGGTGCTGAAGGTGTAAAACCATCAGTTTTCTTTTCTATAGATACTTTTTCTCTTTGTGAGGAAGTTTGAAAGCACGGACTAGTCAAGGCCTTTGCTTTGAATCACTGTCTGGGAAAACCTTATCTTGAGCTGGAGACTAGCTATATAAATTAGGTGCCAGAAGTTCAACATGGCTGCAAAGAATCCAAACTTGTGAGGCTACTGTGGCTCAGCCCGAAGACTTTAGGTGAGTAATTCTCTTGGCATGTTCCTTTTTTTTTTTTTCCTCCACAGCAATCTCAATTCCAAAGCTTCCTCTTCTTCCTGAGCTCTTAAATTATATCCCCTTATGAATTAGAGCTCAAAAGTCTGACTTGGTGGAGTTTTAACAGTAGGTGGCAGTGGACTGCAAATCTAAACCAGCTGCCTTCCTGCTCCTCTAACACTGATACTGTTCTGTTGATTTCTGACAAACCTCTGAAATTACTGACTTAGAAACAGTCTAAAAATCATATTCACAATGTTTTTTTCTAAAGAATTAAAGGGTTTATTAAAAAAACAACGAGCAGGTACAGGTTTGTTTGTTTTTTTTTTTTTTTAATTTTTACATATTAGAGATGTTACTTGATAATACCTCTAATTATGTCAGGACTGTAACAAGGGACTTTACTAGCCTGGAGGCAGTTTCAAGCAGTCTGGTAGAGCAGAAGATGAGAAGTTACTGTTACAATTGCTTAGATACAGCGCTGAAGGAATTAACTGGAGTTTTTGGGTTGAGCTGTGTGCTGAGGGCATGAACTACAGCAGCGTGTTCCCAGCCCCCTCCCACTGATCCCATTGTACGACAAGATGAATGGCAAGATGATGCTATTGATTTCTACTGGTTATCATTACCACTTCTGCCTGTAATATGTTTCTGATACTGCAAGTTTCTGTGGTTCAGATCAAGTAGATCTCTCCTGGAAAGAAGAATCATTCTGCCACATTTTTGTTTAGTGGTTTGGTGGCGTTTCTTCTCCTTTTCTTGGATACTTTTCAAGCCATTCCATGAGTATTAATTTCCCCTGAACCCTTGCTGTGACTGCTTCTAGGGAACTGCATGTGGTCTTAGTCAACTGCAGCATGCTCCGCTCAGGCAGCCAAAAGTAGTGGGAACCAGGGAAGAGGTGCGGAGCTTCAGCTGTGCCATTGGCTCCAGATCCTGTGGATCTCCTCCTTCTCTTCCTCTTGTGATAGCTCCATGTATGCAGGACTGGGAACTGCTGCCCCTTGCCAATTCTCCTGTGTGTGACCCAGTTATCTCCAACTGTTGACACGCTGGCGGTTGAACTCGCGGTCAGAAACCCTCACATACTTCTGCCCACTGGGGGGGAACCATTGACTGGCTGCTCATAAACCTAAAAACCTTTCCTGTAATTAATAACCCATCGTGGGAAATTCATGTCATGCTTACCTAGTGAAATCATGTCTGAATTGCTGTGAGAGGCAGAGATGTGATGTGCTGTAGGGAAGGCGAGCAGTGCTGCTGAGATGGACACGGGTGCAGGGTGGTTTTCAACCTGCTTTACCTGCAAACCTGGCGAGCACTGTCCCCTCTGCTGGAGAGGAGCTGGGATCTAAAGGGAGAGACCAGATGGCACTGTGAGCTTTCATCACAGTGTATGAGTCACAGAGCCTGGACAAAAACTGGAAATAAATAGGAGCACCCCTTGGAGCTTCATTTCCGTAGCAGGGATGGGGTTGTAGTTTTGTGTGGAAGATGTCAAAATTAGAACTTGAGCCAGAAGAGTCTTCTGTGCATTGACCTGCAAAAGGCATGCACTAGCAAGATGTAGCTACCACATACATCATCTGAAATATCCTTTCTATTTGATTTTTGCCTAACCATTTCCAGGTTTATTTTACAGGCTTAGAAATTGATGTTTTAATATTCTAACTATTATTAGAAATTATTTGTGTCTGCACTTAAGATCATACTCCTTATTTTATCCCTTACCAGCTAGATGCTTCTCAAAATTCAGCAGAGATTTGCAGAATCATTGGCTGGAGTGTGTCCAAAGGAGGGCAATGAAGCTGGTGAAAGGTCTGGAGCACAAGTGTTATGAGGAGCAGCTGAGGGAGCTGGAGGTGTTCAGCCTGGAGAAAAGGATGATCAGAGGGACCTTATCACGCTCTACCTGAAATGAGGTTGTAGCAACATGGGGGTTGGTCTTTTCTCCCAGGTAACAAACAATAAGACAAGAAGTAATAGCCTCAGGTTGCACCAGGGGAGGTTTAGACTGGATATTAGGAAAAATTTCTTCACTGAAAGAGTGGCCAAGCATTGGAACAGGCTGCTCAGGGAAGTGGTGGAGTCACCATCCCTGGAGGTGTTCAGGAAATGTGTAGGTGTGGTGCTTAAGGACATGGTTTAATGGAAGATGTGGCCCTGTTGGGTTAATGGTTGAGGACTCAACGATCTTCGAGGTCTTTTCCAACCTTAATGATTCTATGATTCTTAGACTTTTGGTTCTCCGTTGCCATGTACTTTGGCCTGTAACATTTTTATCTTGTAAAATAAATTTAAAGTGTAAGTTTAAAAAAAAATCAGACCCAAACTACCAAATGAAAACTGGGCTTATAAAACTGCTGTGGGCAGGTTCGCCCCCGTGTGCGGAAAAGTGAATCGGAACAGCTGCAAAACGGGGCCACGGGAAAGAGCTGGAATTCAAAGATAGGCTCTGCAGCTATAGGGAGCAGCAATGCGGGACTTTGCTCGCGGTTCAGGTTGGGTGATTGCAGTCCTTGGGTCAAACAACCGCGTGGAAACAAGGCAGCGGCGGGTTTTCCCCCTGGAAAACAGGGATCCGCCGCCCCAGACCCGAAGGGTGACAGGGCGGGGCCGTGACGTCACGACGTTGCCGGGAGACACCGCGCTGTGTTCGCCGGGTGGCCAATGGGCGGCGGGGGAGGTGACGTCATGCCGGCGGCCGCGCCTCCTCATTGGCCGGCGGCGGCGCGGGGGCGAGGAGGGAAGGAGGGTCCCGGTGCCGGTCACGGTCCCGGGACACGGCCGGGCTGGGCCGCGCCGGGTTTTTGCCCCGTTCCCCCCCCGCTGCAGCAGCATTGCATTAAACAGTGCTTGGTTATCGCCCAAGAGTCCCTGGGGAGTTTGTCAGCGCTCTCAAAGTTTCTTTACTGCTTTAGAAAAAGAGATGTTTGTACACAAATTAGGTCCTAGTTTTGTTCTTCCTTCATCTGGGAACTTCTAATCCTCTCCGCTTTTATCCTTTCTAATTACTGCGAAGATTCTAATGCGAATAGGAAAAACAGATGGAGCTGGTTTTCCTGCCGAGAGAGCCCTGTAACGGTGCTGATTGAACATAATTTTCTTCCAAGCCTTCCCTGAACTTTTGAAGTAGTGCAGCAAAGTGCCTGAGTTTGAAACGGGTGTCCTGCACACTGGTTCAGGGAAGAGAACACTTTCTTTCCCCCACTCTTAAGTGGGAGTAAAGGATTCACGGGGATATTTTTTTGGGGCAGCCCAACCTTAATATGGTTCTCTTAAAGACTGTTTTGGCATCTCAGCGAGGTCTGACTTGACCACCATAGTTCGACTGCCGGGTCCAACCAAAACGTTTTGGGCAGGGATGCTCCACTGGCAGGGTACACGAGGAGCTAAAAGGGGATTATCGTTAGGACTGTCCGTCTGAGGCAGCAGGGAAGGCAGGGACTCGCAGATCAGACCAGGGGAGGCTCTGTTCTTGAAGCCCGACGTTGGCCGATGGCTTCCCACCCTCGCTTCTCCGCTGCCGGTCTACGGAAGAGTGGTGCTGTGTGTGCCCGTGCCCCGCGTGGGGCGGCGCGTTTCGGCGGGATGTGCAGGAGGAGGTGACCCGTGGGGACTCTCACGTACCTCGTGTTGTCCCGAGCCCCGGGAGCTCCCACCTCCCTCGTGGAGCTGCGGGCCGGCGGCCCCGGCGGGCGCGGGGGGCGGGCCGGCCCCTCCCGGGGGTGGGCGGCGGGCGGGGCGCGGCGGCTCCTCCTCGCCGGGCCGGGGTTAGTTTCGGAGCGGAGCCGGGGGCGGCGGGAGAGTGGTTCTCGGTGGGAACAAAGCGGAGAGCGGGCGGCGTGACCGGGCCGGGCACGGTGCCTCCCGCAACAGGTCGTGCCGGCGGCAGCGCAGCCCCTCCTTCCCCCGCGCCGCCGGACTCCCGCGGCGGGGCCGGACCGGCCGCCCCCATGCGGTTCGGCTCCAAGATGATGCCGGTGAGTCCCGGGGCGCGGGTAGGGGGCTGCCCGGGGCGCGGAAAGTTGGAGCGGGGCGGCGGGAGGGAAAATGGATCCTGTGGACGTGGAGGGGGGCGGGAGGCGACCCTCCTTCCCGCCGGCATTCCCTGCCCGCGTCCCTCCCACCCGACGGGGCTCCGCGGCCTCGTGGGGGCTTCCCCTCCCCCTCCCGGCTTTTTTTTCCCCCCGCAGCTTTTCCTTTTCTTCCTCTTTCACGCCGGGATCAACTTGTTAGACGGGCCCGCTGGAGCCGGGCCAGGGCAGGGGGGGCGGCGGGGCGCCGGCGGTGGAGGGGGGCCCACAGCGCCCGGGGGCTTTTCCCTTCGCCCCGCTCCCGGCGGGATAAGGCTTCTCGCCCGGAGGGGTAAACGGGCACCGAGTCTGGATCCTGCTTGCCTTTTCTTTTTTTTTTTTTTTTTTTAATAGTACGAAGTTCTTGAAGTTGGTTTGAGCCGCCTCTGCTGCTCCTGTGGGCTGGGGGTGGTTTTGTTTTGGAGTGCCCGCACTCCCAGAGGAAGATGGTGTCCATGTTGTTTACGGTTCAAAGTGATTAGGAGCTCTCGGGGGCAGGTATTCCCAACCTCGGCCGGGAGAGTTTCGGGAGCTGTTGGCGGCTGTGTGTGTTAAACCTGCCCTGCTCTGGGAGGTGTCTCTTGTTTTAGCACTTTGAAAAGGCACAGGGAGCACCACCTCCTCTAAGAGTTTTAACATGAATTTTAAACCTACACCGTTTTTGTCAGCTGAGGTTGGATGAAAGCAAAGCACAGAAGCTTTGCTTAGTTTCCAGCACAATATATGTGAAGGTGGTGGCGTAAAATAATTTCCTTTGAAAGTACACCTGCCACTGAATACCTGGTTTTACCAGCAGGGATGCCGCATGAAATCCGTAGTCTGTTGTTCAGAGAAACTGGAGTATTTGCAGAAAATTCCAACAAGCTTAATACCTGTTTAGTCCGAGTGGAGGGTGCTTTAAAGTCTTTTCTGTGCCATCTTCCCCCGGGCGATATGGCCTGTCTTACCGAGCTCGATACCGAGTAGCTCTGCACGCATAGGTAGTTCTTTCAGCAGCACTCTTCTATTGAAGATTATTTCCAGTTTAACTCTTCAGGAACGGGGTGAATCAAGTGAGGAAGGAACTGTACTGGAAGGTGAAACTGGGAATCCATGCTGAAAGGGTATGGGTGTTTCAGGGAAGCTTGTTTTGCTATAGGTGTGAGGTTCTTCCTCTGCAATTAGGCGGAAATAATGAGCGATAATTTGATCTCGCAGAACACTTGAGTAGGGTGACTATTGCTGTAGCTAATGAGAGAGGAACAGACAGAATATGAGCCCAACTACAGATTAAATAGCTAATGTGTTGTGCAACAGTGGTGGTGTCTGCCTATGAAAACTTGGGAAAACAAGCAGTAAATATAATAAGGTGTTAATTCAATCCCTGTCAAAACTGAGCTAGGTAAGCGCCCTCATATAACAGTGAAATCTCCTGTTGCTGATGAGTTTCTTGTCACTGAGTTCAAATAAAGGAGAAAACAGGAGCAGTCTTACCCCATCAGCATTTGCAAGTGACAAGTTCCAGAATATGCATTGCCCCGGTGGCTCAGACTTCTCTTTGGCTTGTGATTCAACTCATTAGTGATTCTGTTTTTTAACACATAAATAAAGGGATAAATGCAGCCTTTTCAGTTTGTGTTTACTGTGAATAATGAAAGATATGTGAAGGTTGAAAGTGGCTTAAGGAATTAAAAATATAGGTATCATGAGTATTAGAACTTAAATTCAACTAAAAAAACCCAACCCAAACCCCCAAACCAACAGCAGCCCAAAACAAAAAAATGTCAGTTTTGTTATAGTCTTCAGAGGGATAAGATTTCCAAAAGTGCCTAAGGGTGTTACAGAAGTGCACTGGTCCATTGACTGCAGGACACATAAACAATCACTTGCCACTTTGAAAGCCTTTTATATCAAGTATTCTTACATGAATGTGAATATGAAAGTATGGAAAATGCAGTGTCAGAAATCATTATCTTTTTTTTTTTTTTGGTAAGTATTTCTGCAGATTTCCTCATCTTTAATAATAATAAAACCTCATTCCTCTTTTAACAAAGAAATTAAAAGAGTTTGAGGTGGGAGAGAATGAGGGTTTTGAAGAAAGTCAAGAGAACTGGATGTAAGTCCTCTTGTGATAATGAGGTGTTCATGGACTTGAGTATCTTTATCTGCATTGTTTGAATGAGTAGTAGGCTGGCCTTAAGCCATCTACAAAATGTTTTGTTTCTTTCTTAATGTTTCTTAAGATGTCTCTTTCTTTTTCCCACCTGCAAATAAAATCGTCTGTATAAGATTTTTTTTAACTCTCAGCTCCAGGTCCATCTCCTGTGTTCTAGAAGAATAGCGTGGGCGAGGGATTAAACAACAGTTTGTGACCCCAACTGGGGAATACAGGCAATGTGAGCCCAGCCAGGAATTCACCTCTGAGTAGCTGCCAGGGCAAAGCTGGGAAACTGCTGTAGCAGCATAACTACTCGTGCTCTTGGGAGACTACCCTGAAATGGGAATGTTTTCCTTGTGGTAATGACAGATAGGAGCTCAACTGCTGCTGTAACCATATGGCAGGACAGTGATTGAAATTCTGCATGAGGGTGTACTGTGAAGTAGTTTGTGTGTAGCTGTACTGATGAAGGTAATAACAGGGTTAATGCTGGCAAGCTGTGTGAAGTTGTCTCACCTTTCATCTGTGAAGGCTTGTGGGAGTGTGACTAGTACTGTTAAGTAGTGAAAAGGAGCTGGAAACGTTTTCTAAAATAGCATATTTTTCTGCAGCATAATTGATCTCTCTCCCTTATTTTACATTATTACCCTAAAATGAGCATGTAGAAATAATTTGCGTCATTATACATGCTGGATAAATGTTTGGGGCTTTTTTTGTTTTTGTTAGATAGTGGGAGGTAAAACAGATTGAGCTACCCTTTAAAGCCCAGAGAAGTTGTTGGATCAAACCCCCTTGATCTAGATAACAGTCCGTTTTGCAATTTGAATTATGAGCAGTAGTTACTGGAGGGCCTCCTTGAGATCAGGATGGATCCAGACATCCAGCTGTATTGTTAGGGAGTAACTTGGCAGACTGGAGAGCACTTAAATTCCTTAAGTTTTGCCTTCTCTCATCAGAAATGACTGAAATTTCTGAATCTGAAGTTTCCTGACCATGATGTGTTCCTTTCTAAAAAGGTTAAGCTGCACTTTTAAGCGTAACACTGCAACTTTGATACCACAAGGAGTTACGCTTTCCTCCTAAGGTCTGTTGAACGTCTTGTCCCAAGTGGTCCTCTCAGAGTTGCTATGTCCAGTGAGCACTGCACTTAAAGTACATCTTTTCATTGCAGAACGCTCACTACTCGGTGGATATGTGTATTTTTTATCTTCGAAACAGCTTTAATTGTAGTGGTTTTTTACTTGTTCTGTTAGGTTGTTAATTGGAACTGCCATATGGATTCTGAATTACTGAAAGAGTATAGTAGTAGCTCATCTTTGGCAATTTTCTTAGGAAACACTTTTCTGGCAGTTTAACTAAAGAACTTTTAGCAGAAATGAATCTCTTGCCCTTTGTAAGATGAGCAGCTATAAGTTTATAAACAAACTGACCCCTGGTAGAGTTTGTTATGATAACAGTAAGTGAACTGTAGGATCTCAGACCTGTTTCCTGTGGTCTTTGAATTATTTAATCTCTGATCAGGTTTATTAGTCATTAACACTGTTTTTCTTGTCCCCTTTCATGGATTTCAATGCACGAATGGGATTTCAGACTGTGAGCTGTTCTGAGAATATGCCTTGTATCTTCATCTGATTGGAGGATTTAGCTTGTTGTGTCTTCTTTTAACTGAATTTCCCTTAATAATTTAGAAGTTTTAATACTGTATTAAAACAGTATAATGTGGTACTTAGTGCTTAAGTATCTTGTCTAGAATGCTAAATAAAGCTTAGGTGATTGTTTTGTTGAGCTTTCTTAGCTCTAAACTTATCAAACCTTGTGCACTTCCCTTACAGATTGTGACCTGTTCTCAATAGAGAACTCTGCCTTGAGGTTCCCACAGTGCTTTTTCTTTCTCCCCTCCCCTCCCTTCATGTTGTTACAAGATCTTTTTTACTTTTTTTTTTCCCCATCCAGTTAAAAATATTTTCAGGGATAGTTTTAAATGCATTTAATTTCTCATATGACTTTTCTAATACCTTAGCCCTCCATCTGCAGTTTGTGTTATATTATGCAACTGTATGTTAAATATCTTTGTTTCTTTGTGTGGCTTTTATCAGAAATGGGGGAAGGGCAATATTACAAATTCATACCAGATCAAGCTGTGGAGGCCGTGGGAATAGCTAATTATGCTGCTTCTGATCTATTCAACAGTTCGGGGTGTGAGTGCCTCGTGGGCTCTTGCATTTACAGTTTCAAGGGCTAATGTGCAGTCATGAGGTTTGGGATGGGTGGATAATTCATGGAGTTTTGTTTTGTTTTCTCCTTCCGAGTGTTGTCAGATGGGATCTCTGCTTTGTGGGATTAATTTACATGCAAGTCAGTTGGACTTTGAAAGAGGCAGGTATAAAGGTTATTTCAGCAAAATAAACTAGCGGAATGGCAATGTGCCTGGCATTCCTTTCAAATTATTGATTAAGAAACAGTGCTGAAAGTGCTCCATTTGTCTAGCCTCTGTCCTTGTTAGTAGTCTGCCTTGGGGACTCTCCTTTCTCTCCCACTGTGCGTGTTATTGAGCTTGTTTAATTATGGGCAGAGCCGTGCCTTGCTGCTGTACAGCCTCTCTGAAGAAGGAGTCGGATAACCCCGACAAAACTAAATGGACTCAAGCTGCCTCCTCTGGCTTGGTGGCACCGTTGGAGAAGGACTTTTTGCTTCCTTTTGCATGTGCCCACTGATAACAAAGGAACCACCAGATCCTTTTAATCTGTGGGCTTTCACCATCTTCTGAAGTGTAAAAACTAACTCAATGCTCTGGAAACTGGAGGATGCTCGTATTCGTGAGGTAAAGAGCAGATAAAACTGTTCTCTTTGCTCACAGTTTTATTATCTTCAGACCTGGTTTCTCTCAGCTTAGTCACTTGTGAGTCAGGCAAAGTCTTTTTGATCTTCAGTTTCCAAACAGTTGGATGATACTGTGTATAAAGGTCACTGGAAATTCTGGACATCACGTGAAGTATACTTAATTACCTTAGTCACTACGGCTTAACTGTTGTAGAGGTTTCAGACTTTTCTGTGAAACATGAAAGATCTGAAATGTTGTTTAAAACAGTGTAAGATAACTTGCTGTAGTTTGGGATAAATGCTCATGGGAGAGGGAACAGGGAGTGAATTAGGGACAGAACAGCAACTGTGACTGACCTGTTACAGGGCAGAAACTAGTCTTCCGCTTTTGCTGTTTGCATTTTGTTAATCATTAATATTCAGGATCTTGCTGCTGCTGTTTAGAGTTAGTCATGCATGTGTCCTCATCGGTTGTTTAACCACAGCAGTGGTATTGTGTGGATGTTGAACCCAGGGCTGTCTGAAGATGAACCTTTTGGGTTTTGTTGCTGTGGCATTAATACCAAGGATTTTTTTAACTAAGCTGGTCATGTTGTTTCTGTACCAATTTCTTTGCTACCGTGGTGCTTCCATATCATATGATATGGTCTTTTTGATAGATGGCTGTGTGCAGTGCCCTAGCTTTTATTGGTGTATGTTTTAAAAAGGAGGATTGGGGCAAACTTTGCTTTTTTCTAATTTTTTTTTTTAAAGCCTACTCTTATGTCTTTATTTCATCCTTTTGCAAAGTAAAGTATAGATATTTTAAAATCAAGCTTGTACTGCAGTTATCCCTCGTTCTATGTGGTCCTCTTTATTATAAAATTGATTTTTAAAAGCCTTTGTCTGCAGTATATTTGGGTTATAATACCCAAACTCGTGCAAAATCATGGGCACATT
This sequence comes from Lepidothrix coronata, assembly GCF_001604755.1. Taxonomy (NCBI): domain Eukaryota; kingdom Metazoa; phylum Chordata; class Aves; order Passeriformes; family Pipridae; genus Lepidothrix; species Lepidothrix coronata. Next base: position 2,535,250 of record NW_016690218.1, read on the forward strand.
TACATGGAATTGACTGAAAGCTGACTTGAAAGCTCCTGACGTTGAGTTACTCCATATCAAACATTTGGTCTGTAAACTACTGACTGATGTGATTATAACATTTAATAAAGTGAGCAGAAGCTGCAGGGAGCTCAAGCTCCTTGTTAAAGGTCATGTGGTGAGTTCAGCCTGGGATTTGGGAGACCCACTGAGTCAAACCAACTGGTACATTGTGGTGCGTCTGGAATACAAGTCTGTTGTATCCAGTGTAAGTTTTAAAATGATCTTGCAGTAGTTGCATCACCTGCACCTCTGTTTCTATAGGGTTGATCACAAATGGGGAGAGAACCTTGGTGGTAGTTGCATTCCACATTTGAGAACAGTCCTCAAAAGAGTTGACTTCACACACATGTAAATGTTCCCATTTCCTTGTTTAAGGCATATCTTGGATATGAGGCAGTGTGAGGGTTTTGGTTTGGGGTTTTCTGTTGTTGTTGAATAAGTGAGATTTCCCTTGTCTTTTGATACTTTTATTTTGTGAGGCTTAACTGCTTAAGGAGTAATTTAGATCTAAGCTTAGATTACTAATTTTCCTCTATTGCATTAAGAGTGTTAAATCCCTTTGTTTCTTCAAATTGAAAGCTGAGGAAGAGTCTCTGAAAGCATGTATTTTTCTTACCTTCATTTTCCTTCTGTCATTTAGAAGAGAAAAATCCATTTTTTTTTCATCTTCTTCAGTGGGTTCCTTTTTAATGCTGTAATTTTTACCCCATTTGAGCTCTATTCTGCACCAAACCACCAATGTGCTCAATAACTCCAGTGTAGCAGCAGCCTGTGAGTGTGTGAACAGGTTGCAGACATGCTGTGTGTGAACAAGGAGCTGGAAAACTTCACATAAGCACAGGTGTAGAGTATCCTCTTTGCATTCTCAAAAGTGTGGAGGCTCGAACTTCTGCAAGATGATTGTCCCCTTCTTGGGTTTAATTAGCCACAAGACTCTTCAGCAAGACACACAGGGGTCTCAACCCCTATTCATTAGTTTTGCTGGACAAAGTTGAAGTTGTGGAAATTGGCTGGGCTAGTGAATCACACAGAAATCTACAGGAAGGCTCTTAGTCCCTGTAGCTGGGTCTCTCATTCAGCTGTTTCTGTCATACCTGTGCACAGTTATAACTTGCTATTTTCCTTGCTGCCTGAGAGTGGTGGCTTGTCTGGTGTGCTTTTTCCTTTTTTTCAAGTGTGTGCAAAGACCTTTCTTTACCCTGCTCTCCATCCTATATAAGTGTATGCTGCCTGAATGCAGAATCTTGCCCAAATCAGTATCTGAGCCATGGAGAGCAGTGATTGACAGCTCCTGCCAGACTTCTCCAGGAAAGCGAAACCCATTCTTGCCATCTTTGGATATCCTAGGGCAGGGTAGACCCTCTAAAGGATGGTATTCCTAGAATTTGTTAGAGCTTCTTGATCTCAGCTGTAGTAAAACTGTGTGTGTCTCTCAACATAATCAAGTGTTCAGGAAAAGCTGACATAGCAGGGAATAATGGATTTGTGGCTGTAACAGAGGGAAGGGAGGGAGGTGTTGCTGAGTTGTGAAAGGCAGAATGTGTAGGGGCCAGGCCAAATGCTCCAGACCTCCTTGGAGAATGCCATGAAGCTTTCCTGTGAAATCCCAAAAGCTGTAAAGGTCATGTGTAAGCTGTGTTCCTGAAGAACTTTGCTTGCTTGTCATGCTGCCCCATAACCACTTTATCAGCATTACCCCTGCTGTATCTTTCAGCCTTTTGAGAACAGCACTCCATGCTTCTTGCTTCTGCATTGTTATTCCTCTGCTATTGTATGTAGGTCTTGCCCAAGAGACCCTTCTGCAGAGTGGTTTACCTGTGTTGTACAAAACCCATTGTTATTTAGAGTGATTGTCTTGCAAATAGTATTTAGTGATGTTGGGTTACAGAAGTTTTCTACCTCCAGGGAAGCTGAATGAGCAGCCAAATAGTGACAGGCTGAGAGGGACAATTTCTGAAGTTCTTCGGGCAAGAGGAGCCTGGCATAATGTAAATGTTATTTGACTAAACTCTGTTTAATTCATTTGAAATAGGTGTGACACCACCTAAGCAACCACCATTTCACACAAGTCCATCTGCAAAGCTCGTTTTGTCTGACTTTGGTGTGACAACATGTAAAACCAAAAGCCACCCAGGCAGGCCTGCTGCCTTGCCCTGATGAACTGCTCTCCCTTCACTTCTCATCTGGCATGTCTGTGTAGAGCCTGGTATTGCCTGGAAAGAGCTCTGGGGAGTGAGCGGCACTTAAATAAAACCTGTCAGACAGTGATCAACTCTACAATCTGCCACCCTTCTGCAGCTTCTGTTACAGTAGCTGAATGTTTTCGATAGAAGTTAAAGTATGTAGAGCTCCACATTACAGGAGCAAAGGTTAGATCAAGCAGGGTGCTTGAGCTAATGTGCTGGTTGAAGGGGCAAGGTTTCTCCTTCCCAGTTCTGCTGTGATTGTACATATCCCATTATAGTTGACTTAAGACCATCTGGCAATCCATTGTTTTCAGTGTTGGAATAGCCCTACCAACCTCTTTTAACTTGCAAAATAACGAAAAGGATCGGTCTGTTTTGGTGCAAAAGCTCGATGCGTCCCCTGTGCCAGCTGAAAGTGTGCTGTTTCAGTCACTAATGGCTTCCTGTGTGTTTGCAGCCCAGAAGTAGTAGGACAAAACCCCTTTATGGCTTTGAATAATATCAGCTGTTGTCAAATAGATATGATCACCAAGCACAGGCATTTCATGCTGGTCATCTTTGGCATGGCTGGTGCCTGTGTTGGTTGCCTGCAATGCCATGTGTGCTGGCAGTCATCTGGATCTGACAAGTGAAGGTCATTCTTCAAGGTGCACTTCATTGCAACAGGAGTGTACCCACCCAGAGCTGGTGGTGTGTTGGAAAGAGCTGCCCTTCTGTGAAGGTGTGGTGTGACATTACACCTAATTAATTTAATAGTAGGATGCTGCTGAAATGGATGGTCTTGTTCCTTTGGTTTCCATCCACACCCAAAGCCACGTGTCTCTTGTAGCTTCCCCTTGAATTTAGTAAGGAGTTTGGTGATGGCTGGCTGGAAATGCTGCCTACACTAAAGGCACCAAGCAACTAAAAGACATACAGTGGAAGCGATTTGCCGTGTGGCTGCATAATCATACATAAGGGGGCAGATTCGAGAAGACCACAATGTGCCTCTCTCAGCTCACCATTTAGGTTGGCTGAGCTGTAGCAGTCAAATGGTACTTTATGCTTTCCTTAACCTCCATGTTGTCTTGAGAGTTGGTAATAGAGGGGAATTTCTCCACCATCTCTGTGTCGTCTCTCACTGCAGGGGTTAATTTGGACTAACATACATATAATTTATTCTGGTGAGGCCGAGGAGCTCACGTAACAGGAAGCCTCTCCATCGTAGCAGCAAATATGTAGGAAGTCAGATCTGATTTTGGAAGCAGTAAAGCATGCACACTGTTGTGCTGTGTGGTCTGAAATTCCTGGTTTGCATTGGTTTGGTTTTTGTTTGTCCTGAAGGTGGGTGGCTGAATAGCGTGTTCTGAGGTTACACCATAAAGGAGATGTCAACCTGTGGTGTGTTAAAATGGCTCTGAATTTCATGTTGTAGTAATGCACCTTAGGATACCAAACTGATCAGGCTGTGTCACAGAACAGCCCAAACAGTGTGTCCTGTGACTTTTTCCACATTGGAATTGCCCGTGTGGTTAAATGTGTCATTGTTGTAGGTGCCTGAAATGATGTATCCTCTGACCTACCTGTGCACGTCATGAGTGTTTTGGTTTGGTTGTAGATCTGTTTCATGGAGGTGGGACACAGATTTTGGCAGCTATTTTCCTTGGGGAGTGACTGACATGATGTATTTTCAAAAGTGTTTGGCACTGAGCTCTATGAAGTTGCTGGATTTGGAGTAAATGAGTGTTCTATGCTTCTTTTTTTTACTGACTCGCTACATGATTTGTGTTGCTATTATATCGCAAACCATCTGCTTTCTTGTTCTTTTTTTTTTTTGAACTGTTTTAGATGGACCTTGACTTGCAAAAAAAAAAAAAAAATCATCTTTTCTGCTTCAATACCTCACCTCCCCCATGGGTACTCCCACCAGCACAGCACCCTGGTACCAGTAAATAGAAGGTAATAAATTAGCCTAATGTATGGGTAGACACTTGTTGTATGACAAATTTGCATTAGCCTTGCACGTACTGATGGGCTGAGGTTGGAGTGCTTCCTGGTGTGAATGTTCATTGTCTTTTTATTGGTGAGATTATTATGTGTTGGCTGGAAAAGGAGAAAATGAGTATTTTTAAACCCAGGAAGAGTTGGTGTCTTAGACAGTGGGCCGTGTGTTGTGGGTGGCACAGGTGCCAGAATTACTGTGATAGCCTGTGTTGTTTGTGTAGGTTGTGTTAAATATACTTTCATCCCTGACGTCGATCTGGTTTTGCTGTTCTCCATGAAAGGTCTTGTCTCGTACTAAATCTTTTTTTATTACCAGTAAAAACACTAGGCTTTCTTTTCACTGTGAAAGTGTCCATGTGTTTTAAGGGACTGTTTTGAGAGGTGTGATTCTCATGGAGTCCCAACAGGGCACACTTTGCATGCCCTTTTCTTGGCCTCTGGTCATCTAGGAGGCCAGGAGAACCTAATGCTTATTCCCAGTGAGGGGGGGGATGAATGCAAAGCTCTAGAACAGCGAGAGGAAATTAGTTTCTTTTTTATTTTCCTTTATTTAGTTATTGCTTTTTTCTTTTTTTTTAGTACAAAGACTGCCTCTGGGTTTGACACAAGTACAGAAAATTGGGATGATTCAGGCTTAAGCCTGAGTTCATAACCCCACTCATTATGCTTGGATGTTGCCTTGGCTTTAGGCTCTTGTTTGGCACAATTCGTGTTGCGATAGTGAAGAATGGGAGGAGGAGGAACTATAACCCCCTGTGGTTATGTTGAATGAGTTGGACTGTTTTCCACACCACAGTATCTATTGTAAGAATTGCATGGTATCGGTTTTTTTATCTGCCTGAAAATAATATTAATTTCTTTCTCCTTGTGTACCAAGTGTCTGTAACTTGGTGCTGAACGCTGAGGCAGAGTCTGCCTGAAGGAGCAGGCCTCCAAAGATCCAATTCTCCTTTACTAACTCCAGGAGGAGGAGGAGCAGGCTCCAAGTAGGACACCAACAGTACAAGCCCAAACACCATGTGTAGGCTTGCTTTTCTGACTGTCAGCTTGCAGCAGTGAAGTGTACAACAGTGCAAAAGGAGTGTCTGTAGGGAACCATGAGGAAGGATTTGGGGAGAAAGGGAAAGAGTACAGTGGGGTAGGAGGCAATTTTATTGTAGGAGAGGATCTTCACAGATGGCAGTGGTAAGGGATCTGTCAACGTGCTGCCATGTGGTATAATATGAAGAATATATTCAGGGTTTGTTTACCCTGAATTCTTGCAGTTGTTTAACTACATTGGTGCAAATCCAAGTGTGGATTCAGGTCTGAGCAGAATGAGCTCTACGTGATGTGTTGGCAAATGTGGGTGCTCAGTAAAAGGCTGTGGTTTCCTACATGTGTTACTGAAACCAACTTAGTTTATATATCTTACAGGCCGGTTTGTTTGGTTTGTATCTTTTAGATATTGTTTTTTCCTACTAAATGCTGATGCTGCAAAAATTACTTGCAAAAGTATAGGTGGCTTTAAAAGCTGAGTTTGCTTGAAACATTCTTACCTTGTGTGCTATGTGGTATCTCAACTAAGGAGAGGGGAGTTATGTTGCTGCTGTGCTCAGTGTTCATCCAAAATAGTGAGCTTCATTTGCATAGACCCTTCTGGTGTCGGGCTTATGGGAGGGCTTTTACTTTCCTGTGTGTGAAAATGCCTGAAGAAAAATGTCAAGTTGAAAAACATAACTTGGGTTCAAAGTAAGTCTTTGTTGGGAAAGCTCTCTTAATGACCTCGTGCGTAATAATCTACTGAAAGAGGGGGTATGTGGGTCAGGAATCCTGCATTTACCAGTCCTGAGCTTTGCCTGATAGATTTCACAAAATCAAAATGGCTAAACTAAGGTGATGATTTCCTACAAGGTTTGGCATGAAGATTGTAACTGCAGCTTCCTCATTAGTAAGTCTGAACTGAAGCACTGAGCTCTGTCTTTGAGGTTGAAGTCCATGAAGTAGGAGGATTGCAAACCTGCATCTATTAATTTCAGGCAGTAACGATACTTGGCCAGAACTCAGGCTGTTTTCCTTGCAGCTCTTCAGATTCCCCTAATGATGATTCAGATGCATGCCTGATAGTGAGATGTAATGTGGCATTTGTGCTGTAGTGTTTTCCCAGTTTAACTAGCCTGTACCAAAAGCAGATGGCTTTGATTCTGTTCTCTCTACATTAAGGATAAGAGGGAGAAATAAAAGGAAGCTTCTTCTTTGCTGTTTCCAGCTTCTTTTCCCCATTCCCCCAAAGTGCACGTAGATCTATGTTGTATTTTAAGTCCTGGAAAAAACTGACATTTTTACCAAAGACAGAATACAAATACATGATAAACTTATCTTTAAAATAATCTATACAAGCAGAAACTACCGTGCCACTGAGAGTAAAAGCTCAGTCTTGTTTTCTGCTGTGATACAATTGAAAGGGAAAAGGACTGTGCTTTATATAGACTGGGAATAATCTGAACAATCCCATGGTGCTTCCTACTGTACTCCACCTACCTTGCATCATAACTTCCTTTCTCGTATTTATGGCCAAAAGCCAGTACAATATAAACGGAGTAGTGTATGCGGCGGGTGAGATGGCAAGGACTGAACTCCAAGCGTTTGGGTGTGGCTGTGGACAAATGTTAAACTTTACTCTGCATTTCTGTTGAACCTTTGTTGAACAGCTGAATATGAAAAGGATCAGGGGTAGCAGTCATCCTGTGTGCCTGTCTTCTAGTAAGTCTATTATTATCTTTTGCTTACCTTAATCTTTCGCTTACCTTAATCTTTAGGCACAATAAGTGAGGATGTTGCCTCCTGAAGGACTGTTTTCAGGCTCTGAGGAACTTGATGCAAAAGAATCACTGAATTACTTTATTATGGTAGTATATTTTGCATTGAATGGAGAGCTGTAACTGCACCAGCTCTGAATGCTGCTTATCAGATCAGGAAAATGTGCTGTTGTGCAGGCTGTCTTCTGTTGTTTAGAAAGTTGCATCAAGTCAGCAAAAATACCTATTTTAGCTGCTGATTTCTTTGTGGCCATCTGGGAAGGTGCAGCATCAGTGTACCCACTAGGTAAGATGCAAGACTTCCATTTAAAACTCTTTATTTGAAGGGGTTTTCTGTTTATCAGGGAAGACTCATTTATGGTTGAAACTGTGGGTGGAAGCAGTTATTTCTTATTTGTCACCTGCTTGAAATATGATAGTCTATTAATTATAAAATTTCAATATTGCTAGTTTTTCAGCGAACTAGAACTAACTTCTAAAATACATTTTAGTTCACAATGTAAATTCATAGAATCTTAGAATTGTTTAGGTTTGAAAATACCTAAAGAGTGACTTTTAATGCCTCCTTAAAAATGAGAGCTAAGAAAATGTGTTATGCAAGCTAAGACCATTATTTAGCTGTGCTAGGGAAATATAAAAACCTTGAACACTAGTAATGAGTGGTTCAAGGGTATTTGGTTTCAGTCTAAAATGCAGCTAATATGGAATGTGGTACAGAATTATGGTATTAGCTCTAATGCAAGGTAATGAAATGAATAATGATTTCCATAGGCAGTATGCTTGTTTGGCTATCAAATAATGTGATTGTCTCTGTTTTTTGCCTTCTTGTACACCTCAGTTTCCCTGCCTGTAAAGTAGGAAACTGCTTGCTTGTGTCATGACTTCCTGACCACAAGATGCTTTGAAGATGAAGAATACTATGTGAATAGATGCCACAGTTTGTATTGTATATTACATGCTGTGCAGGAAGACCGCATAAAGTTAGGAATTCAGCAAATACTGAAAAGCAGGGTTGTTATTTTTTAAAATATATTCTCTACTTGGTTATAATATCTTACAAGGGACTGAGTTTTGCTGATTGTTGTTCATTGCTGACATTTTATGATCTGAGTTAGATCTTTCACTAGAAACCTGGGGGAGGAGGGAAGTATGTGCCTTTAAACTCAGGTAGCTTCAGGAATTAATGAAGTGCTTGTATTTTAATTTGGACCATGCACCATAATAGTGTTCCCCTGAATACTTGCATCCCAAATAATTGAATGTTATTAGTATTTTAGTTAGAAAATGTCCAGTCTAACATCTTTTAATACCTAAGATGTGTGACATCAGCTTTATAATAACTAAGGAGTAAGAGAAATCTTATCCTTACAGAAACACCATCAAAGCTGCAAAGTAAATTGCATTTCTGTTTTTCCCCCTTTAATCAATAATTGAAGCCTTCTGATCTAAGGAGAAGAGTGATGTGAGGCCTTTGATATGAAATGATATTTCATTGGATGGATGTAAATTATAAGACGTGTGTCTGCTCAGGTTAGTATTCCAGATGTGTTTGGAAGCCATTTCTTCTGGTTTTGGCACTTTTTTTGGGTGTTTTTTTTGTGTGTGTGTGTGTGTATTGCAACAAAGCAGGAGCCAAAATGTGGTGTGGCCATAGCCTTGCACTTCTGCAGAGTTAACCATTCCTAAATTTTTACTTTCAGTTGAAAATGTATTTGCAGATGTTGAGATCTGTTATGTTTAATACTCGTATAATTCCTGTTGATGAGCTTAGCAATGAGTAGGTCAGATTTGCAGGCAAATGTAAGGCTGTTTGGGACTGTGGTGCAGAAGAGAGATGGAGGATTATAAAATAGGGTGTGACTTGCTTGATTTGATGCCCTCTTCTGTCCTCCTGCTTGGTTCCTTTCTTGTTATATTCTGTTCCTGTTCCTGGGTGTGCTACCATCCAGACTTGGAGGCTGTAGTTGAGGTGATGCATGAGTAATATGAGCTGAAACAAAATTTCATGCTGAGGAGACTCAAATTTGGATTTTATTATATTTGTGTCTTAAGTGGGAGGCTTTTTTGAGACATGAAGTCCTCCTTTATGTTCAGTATTCTGCCATCCAGTTGTTTGTAAGTCATATACTGCAGTCATTCTGTGCAAGAGCTCTTTCTTCCTTTAGCTCATGTGACCTTGGTCATCTCTTTGCCCTTGGTGCAGCCGATCGAACTGCCTCGTTTGGTGGCTCCATAACTGCAAACTTTTATTTTCTAAGCTGTAGCAGAGTCAGCTGAAATCTGTGATGTGATTTTAAAAGGAAGTGCTTCAGTAGGTACACAACACATCCCTGGTTTCTCCCAGGTATGCCACAGCACTGCAGTGCTTTCACATTTTAAAGCTTTCCAGTACCTATAAATAATGAGTTTGTCTTTGAGGTGGGGAATGAGGGGAAAATCTTTAGTTTAGAACTTACTTAGGGACCTGAGTTTGGTTTAAAAATGCTCAGTCTGTATGCTGGGCATTCCTAAAACTCATTCTTTAAAAGTCTGTAGAGGAAAAAAGCCCTGATCCAAGGTTATATGAAATTGCCAGCTATTTCAGTATTTGCCTTGATGCTGTCTTAAAGAGAAGTTCATGGTCTGACTGTGATTTGTCTTCTTTTCATTTCTTTTGTCAAGTCCTTCACTTATATCTAGCTTGAAACTGAATCTTTTTCTTTTTTTTCCCCCTGAATTCTTGGATGCCTGTATACAACTGTCTTAACCCCTTTGGTTTTGCAGAGGAGCAAGAGACTGCTTTGTGCTCCAGCTTGGTGGAATCTACAGGATTCCAACTTGTGAAGAGGGTGTCATGAGGGTGTTCTTATTTCCTTTGTTTTTCTTTGCCACACAGCAATAAAACTGCAATATAATCTGTTAGGGTGGTTAATGCATGTCACAGTTGAACCATTCCCAGGAGGAGGGTGAGTTCTTGGGATCTCGGTGCGGGGTGGTGCAAACCACAGCGGCCACCAAGGGTGATGAGCAGCACCCAGAAGCCAGAGTAGGCTTTTGGTTCACATGAGTTTCTTTACCTTTTCCACTCCTCTCTGAGGGGAGACATCTCTGTGATGGATACTCCCTGGTCAGAGCTCTGATGTGGCCGGGTGGGGAGCAGGGCACCCCAGGAGACCTCGCAGATGTGCAGGCAGTGGTGATAAACATGGCGACTGTTTTGGTGTGAGAGGAGGAACACAACTATTTAGAGAACTTAGTCATCTCAGCATTGTCCCTGGAGCTAAAGGGAAGCAGAATGAGGTAACACCAATATCATAACCTTTTAGTTGCTTTAGACTCTAAGGACTCTGAGGTATGTTTTTAGGGAATTTGCAGGGTTTGTTTGCTTCCCCCCCCCTTAGTTCCTAGAATATGTAGGATAGAGGTAATGCAGACACTACAAAGTCCCAGAAATGGCCCCCACACAGCAGGTTTGAGTGCTCTTGGCTTAATGTATTAGTAATTATCCTGAGCATTGTGGATAGAAATGGCAACTCGTGATCCTTCCTGTGTAGTTGTCTGTATTGCTAAATCCTGAGGATTAACAACTGGATATAGACAGGCACACTGAAGAGTGAACAGCCGTGCTAGGGTCAAATTAGGTCTGCTTTGTGTATAATACCATGGTTTTTATAATTTTCTCTTAATTCCCATCTGTGAGCTCATCTTTTAAAACTAACAAATGTTATTGCAGATACACAGCCTGTGTGATTTAGTGGTGTTCTGAATGCGAGGTTGTACAGCATTAAATGTGAAGGGCTGACGTGCTTTACACACCTATATAACCCTGTTCTAAAGCTATTTAGGTGCCTCTTTTGTTTTATTTTATATTCTTCTGCCCCAGTTTTTGTGATTAGGAGATATTCTTACCTGGCTGCACCTGGCATCCTTCCCTGTCAGCCTCCTGTAGAAACACTGCATCTAGAAGGTAGCATGTTCAGTGACAAAAGATTAAAGCCAAGTGTCAGAGTTCCTGCTTGGAAAGCTTTGTCTTAATTTAGGTCAGTACCTCGTTGTGCTGTAAACAGCAGAATGGTTGTGCTTGTCTCTACTATATAATAAGTGTGTGTGGTAAACTGATCCTACCTACCTGCCTGCCACAGCTTTGGCCCACACAGAGCATCCTGGAGAGGGGAGCAGTGCTAAAACAAATTCCCTGCTGCCCGTGGTTGAACAGCTGTGACCCTGGCTGGCAGGCAGGATGTTCCCCTCCAAGAGCAGGACTGTGGAGGGAGAAGCAGCTCCGGTTCAAGCTAAAAATCCTCAAGCACTGGGTGTCCTGCTCCATCTGCCTGCCTGCTCTCCACAGGGTTAAAGAGTTTACTGGCTTCTGTCGTCGGGGCAGTAACCAGAATTTTGTTGCTGCCTTTGCATTTTCCACATCCTCTCTCCTAATTTCCCTCCTTACAAGCTCCAAGTTTGATTTTTTCTTTGTTTGTTTTTGTTTTTGCTCCCCCCAGTAATGTGACAAGGAAAGGGTTGGGGGGAATTCAGCTATTTTCCTAAGGATTACAGGCAGTTTTAGCTCGCTCTCTGTAGGCTTTTTCCTTTCTGAAGAAAGGTGTTTAGGAATTTATCAGAAACCCTTGTCTGGGGGAGCTGGGCAAAACCAGAGGTCAGAAATTCTGCATGCTAAGTCTGGTGCAGTGCCAGGGCCCGAAGCACTGTTTGCAAGTGTTTATACTGCCACGAGTGGGCCAAATACTTGTAACAAGACATGCTGTGTGTGGAGTGTTTTCACAGACGTTTTTAAGAGTAAAGGCAGCTTCTCTCCTAGGGGTGGAGGGGGGCTCTTGGCACTCAAAAGAGCCCTGGAAAGACTTTGGAGACATCAGGAATGTGTGTGTGCATGGTTGTATTCCGGAAGAATTCCCCAGAGTGGGTTCTTAAAACCATGAAGCTAAATTTCACTTTGCAGTGGCATAAAGAGTACTTCCTCCAGTGTATTTACACAAAATCACAGAAGTAATGGTTCTGGTAGTGGGTTTGTTGTGGGACTTCTCATTGCTTAAATTTATTTAGATGGATATTTATATCTCTTTTACCTTGTTCGATTTTGATTCCCTTTTTTCCCCTCTTTTTTGACTTTTGGACTATTGTTTGTAATGATGTGTACCCCTTTCATCCTCTAAAAAATGAGAACCAACAAGGATTTGTCTTTTCCTGAGAAAACACCTTTCCCAGCTGTATGAAAAAGACTGAATTGTGTAGGTTTCTTTTGCTTGTAATGCTTAGTGGAGCAATTGCTTTCTGGAGATATTTGACTGATTTTTTTTTTTTTTTTGTTGTGTTACTGGAATTCATGTAACTAGCGACCAGTTGATACTGAAGTTGAGAACAGGTCTCAGAAGAGAATTGATGTGAATTTTTAGCTGGCAGCTCAACTTTGATAGCAGTTTAATATTAATAGCGTATAGCAATATGGTGTTCAGTGGCAGTAATCATCAATATTTTCTATAAAATATGGCAACAAATATTTTAGAGTGGTCGTTTTGTAGTTGTGGCAGGAAAGATGCGAGCAAGAATAACATCTAGCTGTGTGGTATGTTTAAACAGAATAACCAAAAATCAAGGACCCTTGGACAGCTGTGAAGAGGAAGCCAAGTGAAATATCCTTGCTTTCCTGTGAATGGCCTTTGGGGGGATCTTGTATTAAGACTTAGACTTAAGGAATAGCAAGTTGACTTGTGTTCCTAAGAAACCTTCTGATGAAATGTGTTACAGAAATGCAAGTTATGTTTCCACTTCACTGCTTGCATAGTAAGCTCTGGGGATTTTTTTTTGTTTGTTTGGTTGGTTTTTTTTTTGTTTTGTTTTTTTTTGGAATACCAGACCTAACTACCATTGTTTTTCACTAGAAAGAGTACTTCTGAACTCTAGATGACTGTTTCTCCTACTGCTGTGTCAAATGGGTGCAGTATATACAAAGCCATAGTGCTGTCTACTCTCTTATATGGTTCCGAAACATGGGTCATCTACCGCCACCACCTACGTCTCCTCGAACGCTTCCATCAACGCTGCCTCCGTTCAATCTTAAACATCCACTGGTCAGATTATGTGACCAACACATCTGTTCTAGAGCAAGCAGCTATCACAAGTATTGAGGCCATGTTACTGAGAACGCAGCTGCGATGGGCAGGGCACATCTCAAGGATGAAGGACCACCGCCTCCCTAAGATCCTACTCTATGGTGAACTTGCCACTGGCTGCCGCATGAGAGGAGCCCCGAAGAAAAGATACAAGGACTCCCTGAAACAACATCTCAGCCTTGGCCATATTGATCACCATAACTGGTCTACTCTGGCCTCAAATCAGGAGGCCTGGAGACACACCATCTATAACGCTGCTGTCTCCTTCGAGAACACACGTAGGATCACTCTCGAGGAAAAAAGGCAACGCAGAAAGAACCGTGTCTTGCAGAATACACCATCTAAGGAGTCTTTCTGATGTGCCTTTTGCAATCGGACATGTCTGTCACGTATTGGCCTCATAAACCACCAGCGTGCCTGTAGCAAATGTGGATAGACCCTTCCCAAATCTTCGTTCCCGAAGCCTCGCCATGATACACATAGTGAGGTGGGAGGAGCTCCGGCACATCACTTTGAGAAAAGCAAGGACCAATAGGTCCAGATTTAAAACCACCTAATCCTCCAGCAATGTAATTTTGTTAAACGGGATTACTTCTTTAATGTCTCCCGCTTCTACCTTAAAAAGAAATTTGGTTTTGTTTTGAAATCTGTACGCATGGTAGTTGATAACAAATTACGTAATTGTGTTGGAAAGAATTCATTTACTGAGAGGGTTGTGACTCCAAGGTGCAGTCTGCCTTTGTGTTATAAAGTAACTGTGTGCTGTTGCCTTTTGTCTTTTCCAGATGTTTCTGACCGTATACCTCAGTAACAATGAGCAGCACTTCACCGAGGTGCCAGTCACCCCCGAAACAACCTGCAGAGATGTGGTGGAGCTGTGCAAGGAGCCTGGTGAGAGCGAGTGCCACCTGGCTGAAGTGTGGTGTGGCTCAGGTAGGTCAGCTGGTACTTGGTGAATTACTGGGCATTCACTGCTTCTGATAAGGTAGCACACGGAGATCTGACAGAAGTGATCCTGTCCCAGAGGGTTTCTACATTACCATTTTGTTAATTTGTCCATCAGACCGGCTGTGTGATAATGCACCCGCAGAAAGGCCCGCTCTGCAAAAATGAGTTCAAAGCAAAAGGAGGCGACTCAAGCATGCAGATGTTTTTATCCATGCAACCCTTCTCTACCTTAAATGAATCTCTGATGGGTTTGAGAAAGTTGTTTTCTCTTCCTCCTTCTCCCTGCAGTGAGGTCCCAGTGGCCTCTGTGGGGGTTTTGAAGTACTAAGTATTAGCAGTTGTGTGACCAGTTCAGAATCATTTCTTTAACCTCACAGCTATTTTCACTTGCAGTGGCAAAAGAAAACTTCCTTTTTGAGATGACACCTTCATTGTTACCAATTGTGTTAATTGAGTTTGGATGGGAAGGAGTGTGTTAGCATAATTAGTAGGAGTGACCTGATGTTCTCTAAAGAAAGTGGGTGGCAGGGAGGACATAGAAGCTACTTTTGACTAACCCCTATCCTTTTAAGCCTGTGGAAAAGTGGGTTGTGTTTGGTCATTTTTGTTTTTCTGTGTTCTTGCTGATTTTTGTCTTGGAAGTTCAAATCTCCCTAGCTTGCAGTGCTCCACTGGAACTGGAGAACATGTCAACAAAAAACCGAAAAGCTAAAGTATGGCTGAAGTCTCATGGCTTAAATGGGAAAGGACTCTGGACTATCTCCTGTCTCCATGGTACTACTTACATGCTGGTAGCCATCCAGAGGCATAAGATAGATGAATCCTGGACAGGTTTTTAAGTCATGAAAAATCGCTATGCTTGAGCCAACTTTTTTGAGATACTTTGACAAGATTGTAAAAGAATCAGATAATAAGGGCTTATATTCCTGTCTTCCTCTGCTGTTGGCTCAGGCTCACATCTGTTCAAAGAAGTCTCTGGTGAGATAGATGTTTGTTTAATAGTGTGATGAGGTGCCTGGGTTGTCTCTTGATATTTAGATGCTTCTGACAGAGATGTTTCTGATATTTCTAGGTTCAAAAAATGGAAGAGAATTTTTCTTTTCCTTAGGAAATAGAGTATCTTTTCATAAATAATATTAAAGTAAAATTGTCAATTCAGCATGGAAAGAGTTCTTTTAGGAATGTATTTTTATCATACATCTTTGTCTAAATCAACACAAAGTCTACAGTGAAAGAAAAGTAAAATAAAGGTTTAGGTAAAGCTACTGAATTTATAGTTAGCCTTAGTGCCCACAGCTTGTTAAAGTGTACAGGTAGTTGTGATGAGGGACAGGGTTTTCCTGTCCTTACTAAAGCTGGAGCCCTGCTAGAGTAGGCAGCTCCTCTCCTTGTGTTTTTTGAACCTGCATTCTTGACTGGCTTTGGAGATGTTGATGTAGAGTGTGCTAGAAAGGGCAGTGAGATTGTCCTGAAATCAAAGGATAGCATCTTTAGTAAAAGAAAAGTGAAGTCTGCCAGTACTCAGTGTCCAAATGGTCATGTTAAGCTGAAAAGTAAACTTCTAGGTGAGTGGGACCTTATAATAGGTAGAGGTTTATTCATATGATGAAGTAATCAGCTTCTCTGATAGTCAAGGAGATGTAAGAAAATAATCTGGATTCAGAAACATAATGGGAAGCAGAGAATTTTTTTGAGATTAGTCTTTGCAAAGACGTCATGAGATACATGAGAACAGATATCTAAACGTTACTTGCACAGCTATTGTCATAAGACAACATTTCATCCATTTCTACAGTGAACACATTGACAATTGTTTTAGAAATCAAGTTATTCTAGTTACCTCCACTGATTCTGTCATATTTGCTAGTTATTTACTTCTGTATACAAACACTGGGCAGTGTGTGTAAAACTGAATACAGAGTTATTAAGATTGGAAAAGACCTCCA
>NW_016690218.1:2551269-2592490 GCF_001604755.1 Lepidothrix coronata
GGGAGAGCTGTTGCAGTCTGGTCAAAAGTGGTGATTGCAGTCCAGTTGAGGGTGGTGGTCTAAGTCTGGTTGAGAGTGATGAGCTGCAGTCTTCCTCTGGATCCCACGAGTGGTTAAAAATGTTCCAAGACTCCAGGATTATATATCCTCCTGTTCAGGCAGGAATGCCCAATACTTCCCTCAGGGCAGGGAGTTCCACAAAAGGTGTGAGGACAAGAGCATCCTCCTGTCTCACAGGCCTCTTAACACCTAGTTTATAGCCTGAGGAGTCAGGCTCTATGGGCAGAGGGTGCCCATAGAATAGTCTATTGACAACAGTTTCTGGGAAATGGCATGGAAGGCTATAGAATACACAGTTTTGGGTTACACCCATACCATGATGAACTGGTCTCAGCTGTTCTAACTAGGACAGTGTGTAAAACTGAATACAGAGTTATTAAGATTGGAAAAGACCTCCAAGATCATAAAGTTCATTTGACTGAATACCACTGTGTCAACTAGTTGTTTTTCCAACACTTCCAGGGATGGTGACTCTACCACCTCCCTGGGCAGCCCATTCCAATGCCTAACTATCCTTTCAGTGAGGAAGTGCTTACTGATGTCCAACCTGAACCTCCCCTGGTGCATTTTGAGGCTATGTCCTCTTCTCCTGTTGCTGGTTGCCTGGAAGAAGAGGCCGACCCCCACCTGGCTACAACCTCCTTTTAAGTAGTTGTAGAGAGTGATAAGGTCATCCTTGAGCCTTCTCTTCTCCATGCTAAACACCCCCAACTCCCTCAGCTGCTCCTCATAGGACTTATGCTTTCGACCCTTCACCAGCTCCGTTGCCCTTCTCTGGACTCACTCCAGCACCTCGGTGTCTGTCTTGTGTTGGGGAGCCCAGAACTGGACACAGGATTTGAGATGCAGCCTCACCAGCGCTGAGTACAGGGGGACAGTCACTGCCCTGGTCCTGCTGGCCACACTGTTGCTGATACAGGCTAGGATGCCTTTGGCCTTCTGCTGGCTCATGTTCAGCTGCTGTCAACCACAGCAACTCCAAGATCCTTTTCCGCTGGGCCGCTTTCCAGTCACTCTGCCCCGGCCTATAGCGCTGTGTGTGGTTGTTGTGACCAAAGTGTGGGACTTTTATTGAAGTTTCAAATACAGTTTCAAGTTGTACTTGTTAATGAAAAATGCAGTAGTCACAGATCAGTAACATTAAATACTTTAGTACTGGATACATGCAAGTTGTTTTGGATAAAATATATCTTTTTCTTAAGCATCTCTATAACATCCAGGAACAACTATTTACAAGATATGTTTCCATGTATGTCCTGGATTTTTTTTGGGGGGAGG
The DNA here is from genome assembly GCF_001604755.1 of Lepidothrix coronata. Classification (NCBI taxonomy): domain Eukaryota; kingdom Metazoa; phylum Chordata; class Aves; order Passeriformes; family Pipridae; genus Lepidothrix; species Lepidothrix coronata. The sequence continues at coordinate 2,552,608 of NW_016690218.1, forward strand.
GGGCAGCAAGGCAGAGAAATACTTTTAGCTAATCTCATTTTAGATGTCAGCAAAGTTTGCTGTTTTGTTTTACCAAGATAAGCCATAACTTCTGTTTTGTTTGCATATTACAGTGAACAAATGAAACTGCTTTAAAACAAACATTGTGCAGGACAGCTAACCTTTTGGAGTAGAAACAAAAGATTTATGTTGGAAAACAACTTCTCAGACTTCAGATTACTGGGATCCTTCTTACATCATTCCTCTCCTTTCTGACTCTTGCTCAGGAATTTTAGCTTCTGTTGTCAGACCTTATTAAGCATACTTTGAAAGATTGCTGCAAGTGTGCTTGAGGCACTCTGCTCCCTGAAGGGGGCAAGTTTACTACTCTCCCTGTCCTGCCAGTTTTGCTTGAAATTTTGCCCTGATATTCTTCAAATTTCTTGACCTTCCTATTTTTGTCAGAATTCTGTTAGGTGACTACCTTGGCCACTGTGGAAAGCAGTCAAAAGGTGTGTGCGTGTATAAAAGTGTTTTTTTTGTCTTTATGAGACAGATAGGGAATTAAAATGAAAACTGATTATTCTTTCTTCTTGAGCTTTCCAAATGTACATTTGTTTGGTATTTGACAATCTCTCTGACCTTCCTTTGAAGTCAGTATTGACAGAATCCTTGTGTAAAGGGCATCTCCCTTGATTATAGAGTTTCAATTGAGGTATTGCCGAGCTGCTAGAAATGTGTCTCATAAGCCTGCTATATATCCTCTAAGTCAGAAATCTGACAGTGGTACTGTTGATTTTTTTTGTTTTGTTTTGGTTTTGCCTTTTTTTTCTTGAATTAAGGTTTAGCAGATGAGGAGCTTTTTTAGCTGTCTAGACAAGTAACCGCCAAGAGACTGCTTTTTCTGTAACAGTGACCTACTTGCTTATTCTGTAAAGCTAATCTCTTTTGACAGTGACTCCAGAAATTTTCCTTCCTAGATTGCTTGAGCACAGCTGCAACATTTTCATTTAAAGAAATGCTTTTATGTTTTATGCTGAAAACATGTTAGTAGCTCCTTTTTTTATGAAACTGAAAACATTTATACTAATGCTAACAATTTTTCCTGCTGAAAAGATTATTTCATATTAAGATAGTGACTTTGAAAGACTCCATTGAATGTGAATGAACTACTCTCTGATTTCTTTTTTTCTTTTCCTCCCCTTGCATAAATAATGAAAGGAAATTTTCAACAAAAGCCGTGTCAGGAAAAATGAAACTAGTGCAAAAATGATGGTATTTAATTTCACTCTTTGTCTCATTTCTCAGGCCAGGAACAATGTCTTCTGGTTGTCTGACATCCAGCACAACCTGATCATGAGCCCCAATGCTGTTAGAAGATATTACGACAGTATCTTAACTATGTAAAGTTCACTACTACGATATATTGGCCACACCATCACCATCACATTTAAAATAGGCAGAAAAAATTATGGCAAAATGTCTAGAATAGCAAAAGAAATTGCCTTTATGTGAAGATTTAGAGGCCAATAAATAATTCTAATTATATCCTGTCTGTGAATGCCCAGCTATGAAGTATGTCAATTTTGAAAGAATGATAATACAGAAAGATAGCAGTACTGCTAAATGGGGTTGGTGGATATAGGCTCACACTAGATTTTTGTGTTATCAAAAGGCAATGAGTACGGCTTAAAAATAGGATATATGAATCCTGAATGTGGGAATAAGAGCAGGAAAGGATATTCAGTGGAACTTGTGCATGTAACTTTTTCATCTCAGTTGTCTGAAAGACAATGGCAAGTTCTTATTGGACTCACTTTTCACTGTCTGATCATTTTTTTACTTTGAGCTGTGAATCCAAAGTAGTTCAGCTTTTCAAGGTTTATCAGAAATAGGGCTTTCAAAATGCATCTGATCTGAGCTTCATGAAATTTGCTGTCCAAGAGAATGAGCCAGATCTATGTCTGACAGGAGCTGTGGGAGAACAGTTGAAGTGACAGGAGCTGTGCTGGCACGCTGAGGATCAGGCCTGTTGGGAACTGCCTGGGAGCCTTTTTGGGGTACTGAGTGCTGCTGCCTGAGCTTGAGCGCAAGGGCTGCCATCCAGCGTTGGATTGTGATCCTTAGGAAGTTAAAGGAAGAATTCCCTCTTCCTTTAGAGTTTATCTTTGCATCTCTCCTAATTCTTGTTGGAATTAAGAAGTAAATGAGTCCCTGTAGGAATCAAAGCAGCAGTGCCCTTGAGGAGGGTGTGGGAATGACTGAGGAATAAGTTTGTCTGGGGTACTGAAGAAGTGGAGCAAAAGGTGCACCAGCACATTTCCTGTAGTGGTGAGTGGGCAAGATGATTTGCAAATACAAAAGAAAGGCACTAGAGCTGAAAGGTCTAAATTCCCTGTTTGTTTTCCCTCAGGCTTTGACAGTTTCTCAGCTTTTCCCTTCAGGTGTGGACTTTTAAAGGTCTGCTATTCAGAGGTGTTGGTTTAGTTTCAGAAACAAGGAGTGATACTGTGGCTTCTTAAAGGAAAAGTAGAAATGCCTTGGGTGAGGGCAAGGATTATGTGTACCCACTGCACCTGTGTAATAACAGGTGTTCAAATGAAAGATGATGGATGGATATTTTTGTTTTGGTATGTGCCCAAGCTATGATGGGAGGCAGTAGTCAGCTGTTTTTTCACCTTTTCAGAGCGTCCCGTAGCCGATAATGAACGGATGCTGGATATCCTGCAGCGCTTTGGGATGCAGAGAGGTGAGGTTCGCTTCTTTCTTCGGCATGAACGCTCTCCCTGCCGGGAAGCAGGTATGTGTTGGTCTCAGCTGGTTCATTTGTTCAAGTCTCATTTCATTCCTCGAGGTTAAGGAATATGTTACTTATTAATGTTCGTAGTCAGTACAGTGTTGCAGTCCCTCTTGTATGACCATTATTTTCCTATGAACCAAGAAGGCTTGCAACAGAAAACTGGCTATTTTTGTGAAGACTTCATCCTTCCTTACCATATCTGGGAATATTAAATCCAGATTGAAATTCCTGCAGGTTTTCTAGAGTTGGTTATCCCTGCATCGTCTGAGGGTGTCCTGTGTTAAATATATTTTCTGCAGCAAAATATCTAGAGATGTGTGATGGTCTCTTCTTTTAAATCTAGTAACCAAACTGTTAGCTAGTGATGTAATCTATATTTTGGGCTCAGGACGTTTCACCTGGATAATACTTTACCAGGGTGATAAACTTAGCATACTTGGTAAAAGATAGAGTTCTTCAAAGTTTCTCCTACAATCTACACATTTGCATGACTTTCAGGAATAACGTTAAATGAACGGCCTGGTCATGTTCTCTGAGAATGTAATATCTGTGCACTGTAAATTTAAATGTAAAACCTATAAAGGAAGTTACTTTCTGCTTTTCAAGGGTTTTCTGTGCATCCTACATTTATCTTTTCATTAGAATCTTTAAGACTTTTACTTTTAAAACAGTCTACTGGATTCTTCTTCATCCTCTTTTCCTGTTTTCATCCTTAGTAATCTTCCTCAGTGTTGGAAATACTGCATTTCTGTTAAGTGGCTTTGTATCCAGCATATTTTAAATGACTAAACATATCTTGATATTTGAAATGTGTACTGATGATAGAATGAGTGCACGAAAAGCTGAAGCTGTGCCATTTCTACCTACTAAGGATCTTACAGAGCAGTTTAGTTGTCAAGATGTATTTTTTTCAAGTCCAGGGTGCTTGTAGTATTAGGATTATTGTAATTTTATTGGCTATAGCATTGCTAAGCAATATATTTGAGCTCTGCAGTTAATCTCGCAGAAAGATGGTCTTTAAATAGGTATCAAATGGGCAAGAAGGTAGCAGTCATGGCTTCATCCTGTAGAACATGTATGTCCTACAGGGAAATGAGTTTGGTATTTGGTATCTGAACACTGTATGTGATTTGATAGAAGCATTAAAGTAGAAGTCTAGTTAAGTAGCATCTGTACTGACACAATGACTGCTAAGAAGAGAAAAAAAATGTGCTTTTAAACTATGTATCTATAATACACACTTATTAGAGGCTGACTGCCTGTTCACCACAGGATAAATACTGAAATAGCCTGCTTGTTGGTTAAGCTGTTTTTCTTTGCTTTTTTTTTTTGAACAGAATTATAGTTTAAAATGTTGTCATCAAACAGCAACCTTTTCAAAAAATGTTTTGTGTCATGAGTTAAGTTTATCTTAGGGGTAAGCACATGAGAAGAACAGGTGTTTGGATTCTAAACTATAATGATTGTACTCCTTTTGTAGTGAATGCTATGTCTAAAAGGATAAGAAAAAATCTTAAAATACCTTACCATCTTTGACTATTTCTGTCTAGGCCCTGGACAAAGGTCTCAAGATCCAGCCTTCAAAAGAAATGGTGTGAAAGTGCCTGGTGATCGAAGAATAGAGAATGGAGTAAGTGCTTGATGTGACCAGTATAGTGACACTGGAGGCTTCCCCTCTTTGGAGATAGTGGTGCAAATCCTACCATGGAAACTAAGAGACTATTTTGGAAAGGTTGCTAATGACTGCTCTAAAATTGACACAAAGCCTCTAGCAGTTTTCATCCTGGCTTTCTGTTTTAAGATGTCACTGAGATCTGTAGGCTACCATCTCTTTGCTTGTACAGGTGATGCCAGAGCAGCAAATTCAGCATACTTCCCCTCCTCTACTCCCATCAAAAATTTTCTCTCATGCCACTTGAGTTTAATGTTTCTGCCCCCCGGTTTGGGGCAAAAAATTCCTAGTTCCAGATTTCAAGATGAGACCATTTAGTGTTTCAACGTTGAATTCCTTGTCTGACATTTCTTCTCGCTCCGAAAGATATAATTATGGATATGAGATTGAATCTTGATTTCAAAAACATGTGAACGGATAACTAATAATAGTTCTGTCTTAAAGTGGTGTTTCCCCCTTGCCCAACTATATTTAAACTTTCCATTTTCTTTGACTTACGTTGAATTGCAGTGATCCACCTACGACCACAGATCTATCCTGCCATGTGCTGAGCATTCTGGGCTCAGTCAGTCAAGGCTGATTCATGCTGAGCTTAATTATAAAGGGCTCTGAAATGCCTCTTTAAAATGCTGCTGGGATTTTGCTAGAAATATTAATGTTCCAAGAGATGTCATCCTTTGTGAGTTGCTGAATTGGGCTACACATGCATAAGAGCTTGAAAGTATTTATTCTTTTACTATTAAAAGGTGGCATTTTGAATTATTTTATTGGATATTCGGTGGGTTTTATTTTTAAAGACTTTTATCTTACTTTTCTACAGTAGCTCTGTTGAGTTACATACTAGCCATATTAAGAATTCTAAACCTAAAATGCTTTGGGTTTTCTTTGACAGGTGAGTGCTCCAAGGATGGACATGACACTGGCTGAACTTCAGGAAATGGCATCCCGCCAGCAGCAACAAATTGAGGCTCAACAGCAATTGCTGGCTAATAAGGTGAGTTTGGAATTAGATTGTTTACAGCCAGGAACAAAGGTGTAGTAAGAGTCACGTGAGGTAGAGAGAGGGTTGGGAATTTGGTTTTTTTCACCTCTTATAACCAGAGCCCTTTCTTTGGCTGCCTGTTTTTAAATTTGAAAGTCAATCTATGCAAATACCTAGTAGTAAAACATTAAAATAATGCCAGTGATAGAAGTGACCCTATAGCTTCCTAAAAGGATAGAGCACATAACATTAATGTGTTGTCATTCATCTTGGTGGTTCTGTCAGTTTTATTTGTGCTCCATGTGGTGACCAGCAATTCACCAGTTTGATCACTGAACAAGGCTTTTGTCTCAGGATATAATGTAATGCTGTCCTGCAATGATATCTTGCCTTCTCCTGATAGAGTTCAATGTGCCTGGTTTCCTGGGGCAGCTCTCTGGAATAGATGGCACGTATGTGATAAAAGTAACTAGGACACTGATTTATAGAATACTTGCAGAACAATAACAGAAAAGCTAATGAAAGCACACAGGGTGCTCCTGAACTGTGTAGAGAGAAAAATACTCTGAATGCATCTGCAGAACAGTGGCACAGAGTTGCTATTTGACTTAAGTGTTGTTGGTACACACTACTCTTGAAAATATAACAGAAAATGCTGCTTTTGGCAGAGAATCATTAAATGTGAGCCTGTCCTGGATGAGTTCCTATGCATTTCAGAATGTGCTTTACTGGGGAAGAAGTCTGGTTTGAGGATCTGATCTCACTCCTCTTCCTCTGTCACACGCTCCATCTCCCTCTCGTTTTGACATCAGCTCTGTGCGTGTCCCAGTCTTTAGCATCTTCTTCAGTTCCTTTGGCCTTCAATAACTTTTATCTTGGGGAAATGCTTCAAACTGTGGCTTTCCAATGGTTCTGCAGCACCTAAGTGATGTTATGGGCTATCAAAATAGCCAATACAACTTTATTTCTGCTTTATGGTAAGAACAGGTATGACAAAGGTGCAACTGTAATGTAAGTAAGTGGTCAATCAACCAAGTGATTAGAGTTTTCACGTGAAATTCAGCAGCACAGTTAATACCCATTCTGCCTTGTTTAATTTGCCAAGGCAGAATAGTTGCCCTCTTCTCAGTTCCAGCTGAGATGTATTAAATATTGGAGAAGCCTAAACTTTCACAACTGTCTGTTTCACTCACAAGGTGATGGCAATACACCTTGGTCTTATAAATAACACTTATAGCCACTATATATATGAAACAAGAAATAGGAACATGATATGTATTTACTGTAAAGGGAGTTGTACGGGATTTAAAAAAAGAAAGAGTTGAGTCTGGATAGCTACCCATCAGGTAGGTGGCTGCTGCCTGTGGTTTGTGAAGAGTAGCCTTGTGGGTGTCCCAGTGGTAGAATTTTTCATTTAATGTCACTCTCTGGAATAAACCTGCTTTCCTGGACGCCTCTTCAGAGAGACTTTCCATTGCCTCTTTCCTGCCTTCTGAAATCAGATGCAATATTAAAAATAGATCCCGAGGGAGGAAATATACACTTTCTTTTTAGACATGAGCTGTAATATCTTTTTTTTTTTTTTTGACATTTTCCTGCGTGGGAGTAACTCTAAAGTAGTACATACACTGTAGGTGCTGCCTAGTTTTCTCCGGAAGACGAGCTCACTTTTTGCTCTGCCTTTTTTATTCAAAGTGCACTGTTTTTATTCAAAATCCCTGTTTTCTAAATATGACTGGTGATTTTTTTTTTTGTGGGTTGTTTGGTTTTTTTTGTTGGGTTTTTTTGAGTTATTGTGGAGTTCTAATATTAGTAAGCAGTGGTAGTCTTGGCTGTTACTGGGTGCTTGGGAAAGTCTTAATAGTTCTACTATCTTGGAAAAACATATCATCTCCAGAACTGGAAGCCATGAATAATGACCAGTGATTTAAAGGAATTCTCTATAAGTGATCTGGTGGTCTAATGGTTTCTTTTAGGTCTAAATTAGATACATGTATATATAGAAAATGATAACACATTTTACTCTTTTACTCTTGGAGAGGCAAAAGGATCCTCTCCACTAAGATGATATCTGTTGTATAAATGGGGGCCAGGTCACTTTGAAGGTTTTCCCATGTCCTGAATTAACTGTGTTGTGATAGTGGTGATCATTGTCAGGAGACAGTATATTTTCAGAGCTTTGGTGTGCAGTCATTCCCCATCTCACAGAGGTTTTAGCAGAACTAGTAAAATCACGAATAGTGATGAAAAATACCAATAATTTATGGAATACCTTATATAAAGGTATTTTTAAAGAATGTCTAATATTCTCCAGCATGACTTACAGTTTTTTAAATGTGACATATTCCAAAGATCTGTAAAGTACAAGTAGCATGGAGAAGGCAGAGAGGAAATAGTCACTAGCTCTTGCAACTCAAGAGCCAAGTAGTGATTAAATGAAATAGGCAAATGTCATGGAATGTGAATGCTAAAATTTTTCTTAAGCCTCAAAAAGTTTTGAGCAATTTCATGGATGAAAAAATTACCGGGAGCTGTTAGACATGGATACCACCTCTGTTTCAGTGGGTTCTTGTACTACAGCATGCAGTTCTCCACTTATAACCATTGGGACATATTTGTGTTCGGTATGTGAACAGGTTCATGTTTGCTCTGTTCTCTCAGACTTCCCTTGACATTTTGGGAAGTTGGGATACTGGGCTGAAGCTGATCTGAACTGCTGCGGTGACTTTTTTTTTTTGTCAGTACCTTACTGTAACTTCATCTAAAAAAAAAATAAGTTAAAAAATCCTTGTCTTGACTGCAGGAACAACGTCTGAAATTCCTGAAGCAGCAAGATCAGCGACAGCAACAGCAAGCTGCTGAACAGGAAAAACTGAAGCGATTAAAGGAAATTGCTGAGAATCAAGAAGCCAAACTTAAAAAAGTGAGAGCACTGAAAGGCCACGTGGAGCAGAAAAGACTCAGCAATGGGAAATTAGGTGAGTTGCTGCTTGGGGAAAGTAGCCTATGGTTTTTCAGGAAGTGCAGTTCTTGGAACTCTAAAATTTCTGGTGATTTCAGTGATTCAGATGAGTTATTTACAGCATTCCAGGAAATGCTGATCTTAACAATTTCACATATTGTATTTACCAAGAAAACTCATGAATGATGTAGAATAAAATCTATTTTCTTACTGTATTTTAAAATATCCCATAAGAGCACCCTATATTTTCAAACCTAGCATGTCTGCTCTTTAATTACAGTGTAGGTTTTTTCCTTACTTGAATACCTTTGTGTACCACAATAACTTTTTCCATCCTTCATGTCAATACCCTACACATCTAGAGTGTTATTTTCTTGGCCTGTAACAAAGCTTTGCCTGATACCTATGTTGCCTTTTATGTGAGAGGTAATTTAATAGCCAAATTGGCAGCATATTTCCTTTTTAATTATGTGAATCTGACCACAGTCTGGCTTGCTACAGTACTAGTTGATTGCTTGTAGTTCAGCATGTTGATGCAACATTAAATATTTATTTCAGACTTAACATTCACACATATTCTTCTGCCTACCTTTTCATCCTCTATACATACATATTGTGCAGAACTTGGTATTTCCAGCCTGACTCAAATGAAAATATATTGGTTTGTTAAGGTAAAATATAAACATGTTGTTTAAGTAGGAGGCATTGTGGTTTACAGATAAAGCAAAAGTGGTTTTCTATGGGGAGAATCCACTTTCTGTTTGGGTTCTGTTGCACAAAATAAACATGAGTTTAAAGGCATAGAAGGATAGTAGAGTAGTACAAGATATTGGAGCATGTGAATCTGTTTTTCTGCACCATCCCCAACAGGTCTAGTCTTGGTGATACTTTGAATTCTTACTGATTTTTTTTAAACTTTGTTCTATAATAGAACAGTTTTGGCAGTGGGAGCAGCTGATGACAGATATTTGTAATAGACTCTAAAAAGCCCTCTGAGTCTTTGTTTAATAAAACAGCTTGAATGTTTTGTCACTGACTTCTTATGACTTAAATTTAGAGTTTTAAATATCATAAATATGCCTTGTGGTTGAGTGAGCGTCTTCATATGCCTTGTGGCTGAGTGAGTGTCTTCCTGCTGAATTCAGCATTCAGTGAATTTAGGCTTCTACAGATTAATTCAGTCTGGGAGTGTGGTTTTGTTTGTTTCCATACTTCAGAAAGTAAAAGAAGTGTTCTTTTTCCCTCCCCATCAGTGCTCTAAGTAGACCAAATTTACATAATCATGCTAGTGAGTTTTCTTTTGCAAATGCTCGGAGGAAGGGCTGGTTTGGCTCTGTGCAGCCCTGCTCTGGAGGCCGGCAGGGCGCTCTCTGTCCCCTTAACCGCTGCCTTGGAAGCGGCCCACGCTCGGCTGTTTCTCAGGGCAGCTATTGTGCTCCCTCGTTCTTTCCAGTGGAGGAGATTGAACAGATGAACAGCCTGTTCCAGCAAAAGCAGCGCGAGCTGGTGCTGGCCGTGTCAAAAGTGGAGGAGCTCACCAGGCAACTGGAGATGCTGAAGAACGGCCGAATTGATGGTTACCACGACAACCAGTCGGCTGTAGCTGAGCTCGACCGCCTGTACAAGGAGCTGCAGGTAATGGAAAGCCAGCTTGTGACCCACAATTCTTAAGGGCTTAAAAGTTGGTTGGGTTGTTTCTTACCATATTGGAAAGAAATCCTATTGCTCCTGTTCCTGACAGACCTGCGTGTGGCTGAGTGCTGAGGATGGAGGATTAGTTGTGCTGAAATCAACGTAAAGAGAGGAAGGAGCACGTTGTGTATATACCTTTCCTTTCTGCAGTTTTGGAGACTAACCATGTTTTCTCTGGAGAGAAAACATGACTTGACTTTTTAAAAGGCTTTTCTCTTTGTAACAGGTCCCCGTCCCCTATCCTGAAAGTTAATTTGTTTTTATTTTTGTTGTTTTCTCCTCCTCCCCCACTGCTTTGTGAATTTATTCAGTTGAGGAACAAACTGAACCAGGAGCAGAATGCCAAGCTGCAGCAACAGAGGGAGTGTTTGAACAAGCGCAACTTGGAGGTGGCAGTCATGGATAAGCGTGTTAATGAGCTGCGAGAGCGTCTGTGGAAGAAAAAGGCAGCTCTGCAACAGAAAGAGAATGTACCAGTAAGTGTGGGATATGTAATAACAAAAACATTACTTTTATTTGTTGCCTGTACAGTCTGAAGTAAAAACTTGCTCGTGGGGAGGGCTGTTCAGACGCTAGACTTGTCATCTTTATCCATATGTAGAGGAAGTCTTGTATTATTAAAGTCCTTTTCATGGTACATTAGTGTTAACCTACTTACTCTTTACAGACAAGAAATCTTCTTATGCTGTCATGGATTTTTTTTTTTTAGTTTTTTTTTTTGGTATTACTACCTCAGGTTTATAATTCTTAAAACTTGCTTTTTCAAAAAAGCATTTTTAATATTGGAGTATCATTTGCTACTTGTTTTATCCTTTTTGACTTTTGTTTCAAGCTCTGATGTATGGATACTGCAGCATAAAATTCTTTACATTTTCTTCTTTTACTTTCCCAAAGGTTTCCTCAGATGGGAATTTGCCCCAACCAGTGTCTTCTGCTCCAAGTCGAGTGGCAGCAGTAGGTCCTTATATCCAGTCCTCTACTATGCCACGTATTGCTTCCAGACCTGAACTTTTGGTGAAACCAGCATTTTCAGATGGGACACAAGCTTTGCAGGTACCTGATGGTCCGCTAAAAACACAAACTCTGCCCAACATGAGAGCTGGGAACAGTTCACAAGCTAAAGCTCCTGCAGGTAATGGCTTATGATTAATAGTTCTTATCCAGACATGTTTTGTTTTACCTAACAGCTTTGTTTTGGTGTTTGTTTTAGAGCAAAGTGTTATTTGAGATGTCAGTCTTACTATTTGCAATTTTTTTTTTTTTTTTGCACCAGGGAATACATTTTATAAGCACTGAGGATATATGATTTGTATCATTATAAATGTTATAACAATAGTGTTATAACGAAGTAATTATCTTAGTGAGCAATTTGATTTGTTTTACATTGTGGAATGTAGGAGGATTTTTCTGTAAACTAATTAATTTTTTATTTATTTGGAAGTTCTGCTAAAAACTATACGCCAGTCTGTGTTTGAGTTTCTAGAGGCAGTTTTAAGACATACCTGTAACAACCTGGTGCTTGGATTTAAAAACTAGTAAAGCCAAGGTTTTGATCGTGCGTTTTGGAAATGACACATGTAAAGGATTAACCAGCATTACAAGAAATATTACAAAGCAGGCAGTTGATTGTAGCACAGAAATAGCAATAAAGTTATTGACTTGATGACGTGAGGCTTGGCCTCTCCTACTTGGAGAATTAATGGAGACTTGCTTGGCTTATCTCTGTGGGTTTCTCCTATGAGAGACAGTTCAGTTCCATGAGAGAAGTGTGGAGAAACTAGAGAGTTGCAAATATCTCTTCTGTGCTGTCTTGGGAGAAGACTCACTTTTTTCACCTGGGAGAGAAGAGAAACTCTTATTTTCTGAAAAGGAAAAAATAGACTGAGCTTTTAAAATAGTTCTGGTTTGTTTTTCTTTCTTCTCCTTCCCTCCATCTCCAGTTTTGGCAGGTATTATTAAAGTAACCATTGCACAAAAGCAGTACGAGTGTCTCTTGCTGTATTGGAGAGTGGAGGAGTGTTTAATTTTATCTGGTTTGCTGATCCTAAAACACTGGAGTGTAATTTTAGCTCTAGATCATACAGAATTTTTTCTAGAGGAATGTGTGGTAGTGAGCTATTTGAACTGAAACATCACTTCTTATTTTTTAGCATTTAGGCAAAATGACTGCATTGTTAGAGTTTTTGGTACTTTGTCAGAATGGAACTTGTATGCTGCTGCTTATCTTTACTGTTTGAATTTAACATTACTTATTGTATTACATTATTTAGAATTTAGTAGAGAGAATTTGGAGTATTTAATAGCAAGTTGAAACACTTCCTTAGTGATTTTTTTTGAACTGTATGTCTACTGCAGTGAATGTAAAGATCAGCTTTATTGCAGTACCTCTGCAATAAACACACAGATGATTTTTCTGCTGTTTTGGATGTCACTGGCAGGGCCAGCATCATGTTTTTCTTTGCACAGTATGTGTTTTTCATACTTCCTTAACCACTGTGTCACTTTTAACTTACTGCAAATATGCAAAGAAAGTTTCCTACCAACTGGAAAGAAGGCAATCTAGAGAAGCTTCTTTTTTGAATGCTCTAGATGCAGGTGTGTTCTAGGACAAATAGTTTTGCTGCAGCTTTGATAGTTGTTTCTGAACTTGGTTTGCATCCTCTTTTTAAAACAAACAAATGAAAATCTATAGTGACAGGATTTATAGCAGTTAACCTGTATGGGATACTTGCATACTGTCTAGACCTGATTCTTAAAAAAGCCCGCCTACCTATAATAAATAAGTCAATAAAAACTACTATTTTAGCTTAATCTGTTCCGCTTGTTCTCTCCTAGTTTCTGTGGTCCCCAGTGCAAAACCTTCTCTGTCTGCCCCTGACTGGAATAGTTCAAATGCAGACAATCATATTAGTCAAGGATCAGCTTTGACTTCAGGAAAAGGAATTGTGACTAATGAAGGACAAGGTATGTTCTCATGTGCTTGGCTAATCTTAAAATATGGAGAATCTAGCTGATGATATCTGTCTCTTCTAAATGCTTCATTGAATACTGAGAATCCATTTGAAAGCACAGAAAACCCATATTGCCGTGTAGTCCTTAATATGGTGTTGCAGGGATTTTAAAAAGAAACCAAACCCACCACTCACTTCAGGTGAAGTAGATACTAATGCCTTTCCCTATATGCTCCTGTTCAATTTGTGGAATACAGCATTTGGCAGGCCACGGGGTTCTTAGTGCAGGGGAAAGATGGATGCAAAAAACATCCCTTGCATACACTGTGGTGAATATTGCAAAGATGACTTTTGAAAGTCGTCTTCTCTCTAACAGCTGAAGGAGAAACCTTCTTACGAGACAAAGAGAAGAAGGTGCGTCCGTTCTCAATGTTTGATTCTGTGGACCAGTCTGCCGGGCTCGGCACCCTGAGGAAGAACCAGAGCAGTGAAGATCTCCTGCGAGAAGCACAGGTATGCAGGAAACTTTCCATCCAGCAGCTTTTCAAACATTGCTGTCAGAAAGTTCTCTCGAAAGTACCTAGGTCATCTTTTAAAAGACTGCTTCTAAGGAAAAAAGTCTTTCTTTTAGGCTTCTAGTGGCAGTTGGTAACTCAAAAATCATTCTTAACAGTCACTGTGATGGAAATCTACATTTTGGCTTAATACATAAAAATAGCTGTATTACTTGTACTAGGGTATATGTGTGTATTTTCCCCCCAAAGAATGGATGTGCAGAAGCATTTGCATGGGTTTTTAAAAATCATTTACACACTTGTTTCACGTTTAATGCAACAGTGTCCTTCAAATGTTTGATTACAGCAAGACTTCCCACTTAAATTTTGACACAAGAGCACAATTTGATGAGGTAAGGGAGAAGTAACAGAACTGGGGGACGACAAGTACTTTGTTGGAAAGCAACCTCTTGCCTACAGATGCTACTAAGTGTCTCTGATATCTCTAGAGAGAAAATACTGTGCCCTGCCATTGCTTGGTGTTTTAAACATAGCTGTTACAGAAAGAATGAAAGAAAATGGGTTCCAACTATTATCTAAACAACAATGATGATAAAATGTTTCAAGCAGTCTCTTCCTGTTTCCAATGATGTTGTAAACAGTATTACAGCGACAGTAGAAATACTAGATACTGTGTTCTTCTTTGAGGCTCTTTGATCCTTCACAGCAGAATTGTGAACTATGTTTTACTGTTTTATCTTAATTAAATTTTTTTGTCTTTCAGACAACCAATAAAAATGTAAAGGTGCCACCACCTGTCCCCACTAAACCAAAACAGATAAACTTGCCTTACTTGGGTCAAACCAGTCATTTGCAACCTTCTGATACAAAGCTGGATGGAAACCTGCAGAAGCTGCCTTTGGCTATTGTAGCTATGGGGAACAAGCAAAAACCAGTGACACAGCAGTCTTCCCATCCTTCTCAGCAGATACAGCAAAGAATTTCAGTACCTCCTGCAGGTTCTTCCTCTAGCCAGGATCAAATTCTTCCTTCCTCCAAACAGGAGAGTCCCCCAGCAGCAGCTGTGAGGCCTTTTACTCCTCAGCCAGCCAAAGAGACTTCACAGCCACCATTTCGAAAGCCTCAAACTGTGGCTGCAAGTTCAATTTATAGCATGTACACACAGCAGCAGACTCCTGGGAAGAACTTCCAGCAGGCAGTGCAGAGTGCCCTGACAAGGGCGCAGACCAGGGGACCGCACTTCCCAAGCGGTAAGTATGTGGATCTCTGCCTCTCTTCTATCTGATAAACCTCAGATACATGTACTTTCCACCTGGTCTGTGGGAGTAAAGCTATTCCTCAGGGGAATTAAGCAGGTGAGCGCTGCTGTAAGAATCCTAAGTGGATCTTCCCTGCTGTGAGTGTTAACGAAAGGTGTAAATTGTCTGCCTTGCATTTGCAAGATAACTAATGGTAAAGCTGGTTGCCAGATTAGTTCTGTTCAGTTGATTGTATTATTCTGCTTCTTTGCCCTACATAAAGAATACACAACCTAATTCTCCTGTTTTCTTTGTTATTTTCTTGCTGATAAAACATTCAAACTTGGTTTTTCCCCCCCTACCCTTCTGAACTGCTACGCAGTGTATGGCAAGCCTGTGATGGCAGGAGCTGGTGTACAGAATCAGCTGCCGCAGACGGAGAATGTCTACTCAAACCTCCAAGGCAAACCAGGCAGCCCGGAGCCTGAGGTGGAAACAACAGCCTCTGCTCATGAGAATCACGAACCGGAGCGAATTCCCCGTCCTCTTAGCCCGACCAAATTGCTGCCTTTCTTATCCAATCCATACCGCAACCAGAGTGATGCCGATCTGGAAGCACTACGGAAAAAGCTGTCCAATGCACCCAGACCACTGAAGAAACGTAGCTCTATTACTGAGCCAGAGGGACCTAATGGCCCCAACATTCAGAAGCTGTTGTATCAGAGGACCACTCTGGCTGCAATGGAGACTATCTCAGCTCCATCGCATCCCTCCAAACAGACGGCATCAGCTGCCAGTCCTGAAAGCCCAACAGAAATCCCAAATCCTTATCTAAGCACAGAAACAGAAAAAGAAACATCTGCTTCTATGCCAGAACCAGCTATTGCTGAGGAAACAGAAAACACACCATCAGATCAGAGTGAAGCTGTTCTTCCCTCCATACCTTTGGACCCTGTTCCTGAGGCTGTATCAGACAGTGATGAACTCACTCAGCCGAAAACAGAAGAACCAAGCCTAGAAGCTCCACTGCCACTGGAGGTATACATGGAAGAATATCCTCCATACCCACCACCTCCCTATCCATCAGGGGAACCAGAGAGTTTGGGAGAGGACTCATTCAATATGAGGCCTCCTGAAGTTACTGGACAGTTTTCCTTGCCTCCTGTAAGTATTAGTTAGTTTATAATTTGGGTGCCCTGTCAATAAGTCATTTCAAGCTCTGCAATAAATTCTGTGCATTGTGGTGTAGACCTTAAGCAGATATGGGACAACAGTCACACAAATGGTCTAGAAGTGTCTCTGTGGGTATCTCTTCTATTTGTGTGATGGTCTTATCTGCAGACTGAATGACAGTAATGAAAAGCCTCTGTTTCTCTAGAATTAATGACATAATGAAAAGTTTCAAATGGAATCTGATATACAAAAAGTAAAATTCTTCAGAACTGTAAACAATATTCCTTATAGAAATCTGCCTACTACATCCAATTTTTACTTAATTTTTAAGAGAAATTAAAGTTGATTTTTTTTCCTTGAGGTACAGATACAGATTTCACAGGCATTTCCCACTACTGCTAAGAGCTGGAAACTAATTATCTTAATCCTGGATTTCATTTGTTTATCTGAAAAGTGCCTTGCTTGAAAAATATGGAGAAACCAACCTCTTTTGTTTTTGCTTTGAAAGCTCATTTGTAGACATCAGCTATATGCATTTCTTCTCATGAATGCTTTCTGAATTTCTTTGGAACCTAATTCAACATCAGTCTTTTCTCAAGTTGCATCAAAATGGAGTCTCTTGGGGCTAAGGGTGGGCAGCATTTTTGTCTTGTTTATTTTGGAAATTTCTTTCTCTGTGTGTGGTGTGATGTTATCTTAGTGCTGTATAACAGAATGTTTTATGTTTTTGGTTTTTCAAAGACTTTCTTTAAAAACCTATCACGAATACAATTTTAATAACTTGATGCATGGAAGTGGTTTTTTCCACTATATCTTCAGTGCAGGGCAGTTAAAAGCTTTAAATGTGCTTTTTAACCTTGTAACTTCTGCATAGAATAGACATGGCATGTTTCCATGCTTTAAAGATTTTGTTCTTGTTCCCTTTTACAAGGAAACTTTTGAGTGGTAGGATTTCCTAAATTGTGAGAACTCATTTCTAGTTGGCTTTATAATAATTCTGCAGTGATGAGAAGAAACCAGCCCAACTTCTTGATTTCTTATTTAAATACTTGGGTTGTGCTGACAGGCTGTTTCTTTAAAAAGCTCGTACTTTTGATATTATGTATAAATCAACAGGCAGAAGAGTATTTTCTGGGAATCTCTTCTTATATCTCTTATCTTCACGTGTTTGCTCTTGCAAAATGTGAGTAATTTCTATTCATCTTTGCCTGGACATCTGTCAGAAATTTACATACCCTCATGAATAGTGTTTATTGCTGCTGCACAGCCAGCTGGGGCGAGCGCTGAGCTAATGCTGGGTGCATGTTCTCTGAAGGAAAGAGTACAAACTCAGCTATAGAAATGCTTGGTTTCCAGTATCAATGGGTGCATCTAAACCATTTCTGCACTTGGTTCTATATTCTTTGCAAAACCACTTTCTGTAACTGTTTTCTTCTGCTAACCTCTGCTGAACTTACAAAAACTTTAGGAACTTAACATCAGTTGAGTTAAGTGGACTGTGCTGCTTGGTTTGTGTAACAGCTGTGAGAGTTGATGCTAAAATTGTCCAAACAAAAAAAAAAAAAAAGAGGCTTTTCCCTGATTTTCAGGAATTTGGGAGTTTTTGTATTTTGTTAATGTTTGATCAAGGTGACTTCTGTATTTAAAGTTGAACAGTGACCTTGTCCGGAGATAAAGGCAGAGGTCTTTCGTAGCATGTCTAACATAATATATTCATAATGTATCAGAGAATTGGTAGAAAACAGTATAAATTTCATATTAAACAGTGCTTTAGTTGATCATTTCTGCTGTCATTCCCAAATTAGCAGTTTTGTATTCTTGTTTTTCCCGGGTTAAAAAATGCCTATAACTTATCTTTTCACAGGGGAAGAGGACGAACTTGCGTAAGACTGGCTCTGAGAGAATTGGGCATGGAATGAGAGTGAAATTCAATCCCCTTGCATTGCTTCTGGATTCATCTTTGGAGGGGGAGTTTGACCTTGTGCAGAGAATAATTTATGAGGTACTAATGCTAACTTGCAAGACAGGGCATAGCAATCTTGGTTCAAAACTAGGAAGTTGCAGCTTTCCTGGACTGGGGAAGCTAAAAGAATAGTGCACAACCTAGATCTGTCCTTGAGGACATAAGTCCTAATAGGTCATAAGTGATCATACCTGGAGGCCGACTTTAAGTGTGTTAAATCCCCAGTGGGCATTTAGCATCAAGACTGTAAATTTGCAGGGCAACTTTTTTCTCATTTCTTATGTAGTGTTTCATCCCCACATTGTGTGGTATTAGATAATTTGATAAGCAAAATCCACGTAAACTTTGCTCACAGTTAAATGGGCAAATATCAGAAATCTGTTAAAAGTACTTTTCTGAGTTATCAAGATACTGTTTCTCTGAACCACCCTAGGTTTTCACTGTTAAAAGAACACTGCAAACTTATATATGAGTCTTGTTGCAAAACTGGCAGTTGTTGTAGTCTTCTGCCTATTGCTTATGTCCTTCCTAGAAATGTCTCGAATTCATATTTCAGAATAGGATAACTCACTTTTATATGTGAAGAGGTGTTTATTCTAGAGAGTTGCACTAGAATGTGAATGGTTCCTTTCTGTCTGAGCAGGTTGAAGATCCTAGCATGCCCAATGATGAAGGGATTACTGCGCTGCACAACGCTGTGTGCGCTGGGCACACCGAAATCGTGAAGTTCCTGGTGCAGTTTGGGGTGAACGTGAATGCTGCAGATAGCGATGGATGGTAATGAGTTCTTTGAGTGGCTCCTTGAAGATGCTCTCCACAAGAGAGCCATGGCTTGGGAGCTGCTGCAGGTCCCTCACAATATCCCTCATTTTGCTCCTATGGAGCTGGCAATGACTTCTCCACAGCAGAGCAACAGCAGTTCTGTGTGGGGCATCACATGAGACTGTGCAGAGGGGAAAATAGGGAGATTTATACTGATATTCCCCATATGAAAAAACTGTGTCTGAGGCCTGGTAGGGTGGGTGCAGTTGTTAGGAAACTGCTGTGTTTGAGATACTTAAGACAGCTTATGCATAATGAGCCTTATGCTGAAATTCCCAGTGGTCCTCTCTGAGATAGCCCATAACTTATATGTGCTCTGGGCAGTATCTACCCCTGCAAACTCTTCTCAGTTCTTTGTTTTGTTTTGTCTGAGTATTGGACAAAGTGGAAAACTACAGCCTGCAAATGAGGCTTGCAACTCATAATGGGCTACAAATCCTTCTCACAGGTTGCTGAGGAGATTATTTACAAAAGGCTGCTGCAGGAGGCAGTGATTTTACTATTATTTCTGCATATAACAAAAGTATCTGAGGCCTAAGACTGAGGGACAACAAACATCTTTATTCAGCCTTAGTGGTTACCCCAATTACCTGCACAAAGTCAAATCTTGAAGTAATTGTCTAGATTGTAAGAGGCATGATGTCAGGAAGATTTCTGAGCGGGTTTTTTAATATTGATTAATTTTTTAATTGTTATTGCCTTAATAAATGTTCTTAGAATGTTAATGGACTATGAAAGGTAGCAATAACTAGAGATCTGTATGGAAACCTAGCTTTAGGGCTCAAGCAGCTCTCGATGGCTCCCGTTATCTGTGAAAAGCGATTGCTCTTGACATCCTGGGTTGAGTGCTTTGGTGGGAAGCCCTCAGTGCTGCATTACTGATTGCTGGAGGTCACACATGAATGTGGTTTGCTCCCAGGGCTCTCTGAGCGCTGCCATGAGCAGTATAAGCCAAGTGTCATCTTCTCTTCTTGCCTTGCAGGACCCCGTTGCACTGTGCTGCCTCTTGCAATAACGTGCAGGTGTGTAAGTTCCTGGTGGAGTCGGGCGCGGCTGTGTTTGCCATGACCTACAGTGACATGCAGACGGCTGCGGACAAGTGTGAGGAGATGGAGGAGGGCTACACACAGTGCTCCCAGTTCTTATATGGTAGGTGCCATCACTGAGTTTTGGCAAGTGCTAGGGGCTCACCTGGCACTTTTCAGTACATTTTTGCATGAGGAGGGGTAAGTTGCACGCTTGGGTTGTGTGCCCATGCTTCAGGTTCCTCTTGGAAGGAGAGAGGTTTTAGCCAGGTTGCTGTCACAGAACAAGTTCCATCGAGACCAGCTTCATAACATCCAACCTATGGAGGAGATCTGAGTAACAAAAGGCTTCCCTACATCAAAAACTTTGAGTTAAGCGTGTGCATTGACAGATACACTGGTGTGAGGTAGCAGTCAGGTGAATCTTGTCACATAAGTACTTCTTTTACATAAAAACAAAGGTATATATAGTATACAGATACCTCAGTAGGCAGTTCATACCTGTTACCTAGTGTCTTTGAATGAAGAGTATTTCCTAATGTGCACTTTAGAACCAGGAAAGGTATTGCCAAGTTTCTGCCTTGATGGAGATTAGTAAGCACTGAATTTGACTTCAACTTTCTGGCTTATTTTCTTCATGTGCATTTAAAAAGAAATCCCATATTAAATTTAGATTTTATTAAAATAATAAGACTACAGAGATACTATCTTTTAATGGAGAGAATGAATTCCCCCTAGGGTGTGATGAGTATTAGTCAATGAGGTTTTAAATTACTTTACTGCATGTTTTGTGTGTAATGGGGTTTTAAATTACTTTTCTCTGTTTTGTATGTTGTTCTTGTCCTGTAGGCACCTACCAGCTGGTGTGTCATCCCTCTGTAAGATGTTAGTGTAACAGCAATGTAACACAGCATAAAAAGCTGTAAGACTGCCTCTCTGGTTTTGTGGAACAAGCGAGATTTGAGTTTCTATGAGATGCTCAGCCAGCATATTTCAAAACAGTCTGTCCAGCTGTCCTCACTAAGCTTGAAAACTGTATCTCTCAGTGCCAAATATACAGTTTTCTCTATGAAGGGAGGAAACCTTCTTAACTAGCATCAAAGTCTGTGGGTGAAGCAAAATTCCATTTAGTTTTGTATTCAGACTCTCTAAGGGTGATCATCAAGAGCAAATATCCAAGGAAGATTGTAGGACTAGATAAAAAATTAATAATACTTGTCCAATATTTTGTACTGGCATTAACTCTGATATGAGTTAAGAGATGATATCTTTGTGGTGAACAGCCCTTGAGGGAATTCTTTCAGGAATTTGTTTAATTCTTAAATTCAGTTAAACAATCCACATCTTGCTGTGGAAAGGAAGTCCATGGTTTCATTAGATACAGCATGAAGAAATGCATTCTTTTTTTTCGTGTTTTTCTTTCTGGGCCTACCATCTGGTGGTCTCACTTGATACTCTGTTTTTTGTTGGGTTTTGGATTTTTTGTGTGTGTGATGAGATACTTATCAATGGGTCATGAAAGGACTGTAAGGCTTGAGCCTATTGCCAGTTTTTTCCAGATTGCAACTGCTGAAACTAGGGCATCTCTTGATATATTGGTTGTTCAGCTATCGAAGTTCCATATTGTTCCATTAGTTATTAATCCTATTGGTAAGGCTGGTTCTGGTTGCCTATAATTATAGTAAGAAATTCCTTCACTAGCTAAATCTGTTTCTTGCTGTAAAAGAAATTTGGGAATGTGTACCTGTCTGTTTCCAGAACAGATATGACATTAAAACCTGGCCCTCTTAACTCATCTGTAAGGTGAGAAACCTTGCTGTAATTCTTTAATCCACCTAATCCCTTTTTGTTGTAAATTGTGCCCAATATTGAATAACATCAAGTGCAGGTAGGTTTAAATAAAACCACTAATCCTTCAATGTTGATTAAATGACAAGTCTGATGCTGCTTAAGTATGCAATTTTTCACTTTCTAAGATGTAATGCTTGTGCTGTCTCTTAAGAGCATGTTTGCCCTGCTACCCTCCTGTGACCCTTAATACCTCCTTAGGAGACCAGATCCATTGAGTGACTCTTCTGTTTGTCTGCTTTGATGTTTAATGCTCAGTTTTACCTTCCATGTGGGTGCAGAGCACAACTTTTGCCAAACCTGTAATTATGCCAAATGCAAAGCAAGAGAAGAGTTTCTCTGGGCAGAGCTTATCATGCAGTGGAAGTAATTTTAATTTTATGTGATGATCTGGTATGCAGAAATAAAGAACTTGATTTGAGCAGATGCTTCCTTTAGCAGATGTAGCTAAAAATCCTGTACAATAGGTTGTAATAGGTAAGCGATGAAAAGGGAAATGACAAGTTGTTTTTACAGTGTGCAGTACTCTTTGCTCCTGGAAATACGAAAGCCAGACAAAACAACTCAGTTGGATTCAGTATTTTAAAATAAAATAATTACATAAGAGAAAGTTTGTATAACAATTAAGATACCTTTTGCTGCTTAGAGGCTGAGGAATGTGTTCAGAAAGAATAGTATCTCATTTTTGGCTACAGCTGTAAAATGAACTAGTTTTAAATAACATCTGCCAGACATGTGTGTACTCCAAGACACCTTGGTGTAGAAATAATTTAAGAGAATTGTGTTTCTGAAGTCAGTGTTTAAAAAAAAAATAATCAAAATAGTGTCAGAAAGTAAGAACTGCTGAGAAGTGTTTGAGTTAACCAAAAGCAGCTGGAGGGTAGCAGACAAATCTTTCAGATACAGGTCTGAGATGCATCTCGTCTTAAGGTTCTGAAATAAAGTGACACGAGTGGCAAATGATACAACAAGCATCAAAATGACAAAAAGATTACTGATGGACTAAGAGTACAAACAAGTCTTTTTTTGCTCATCACTTAGGTCTAGAAAGTGTGAACACAAAACCATAACCTTTTCTCAGTCAATGCTGCTCTCACCATTTACCTCGTATATTTTGAACACACGCAAGGAAGGATTCTATCTGCTGTATGTAAGGACTGACTCCACAATGTCACCTCTTCCAGGACTGACTTTGAGTAAGCTGATGGCACCATGCTGCCAAGTGTGATAGGAATTGATATTGGATTGTCTTTTTATTTTTTTCCTGGACTGCTCTCCAGTAAGAGTAAAGCAGTCTTTCCACTTGTCCTTTTTCTTTTCTTTTTTAACTAATTAATTTTTTTTTTTAAATTTAGCAGCTCTATTTTCTATGTTGCAGGAGTGCAGGAGAAAATGGGTATAATGAACAAAGGAGTGATTTATGGACTCTGGGATTACGAGGCTCAGAACGATGACGAGCTCTCGATGAAAGAAGGAGACTGCATGACCATCCTGCGCCGGGAAGATGAAGATGAAATCGAGTGGTGGTGGGCACGGCTGAACGACAAGGAAGGCTACGTTCCCCGCAACCTGCTGGGGGTGAGTCCTTCATACTTCCAGAGTCAAAAAGACCCCACCCTAATATGTGGAGTATACAAAGCACTGTATACTCATCATATCTCTTGCATGTAGATGAGGTGCCATTTTAAAAGTCAAGAGGAAGGAGTTTATGTTCTCCGTGTATTCATGTGGGGAACAGAATGGGTTAACACCCTTTAAGACACCTAACACAGATTATATTGATGAGTGCATAAAAGAACAACATATGTCATCACCCTGCTGTACACAGCAGGCTCATACTAACCTTGTCTCACTATCTTAGAGAAAAAACCCTTTTATTCAAATATGATGTGCGCATAAGGGTTTGTTGAGCATGTTCTCAGGCACATGGTGTGATTTTTGGGGCTGTCCCGTAAAGGGCCAGGAGTTGGACTCAATGATCCTTGTGGGTCCCTTCCCACTCAGGATATTCTATGAGTCTTTGTGAACTGGTTTTCCCCATCTTTCAAAAAGTGTTGTACTGACACAAAAGGCCTTAAGAACCGAGGCTTGCATGAAGAGTGAGTCATGAGTCTTTCCCTGTCTGGGTATACACAGTGCACCTTGTGATCTGAGGATGTTTCACAGGTATAAACACTGCAAAATTCTAGGTTATCTTTTCTCCTAGCATTGAAAAAGAAATTACATTGCCAAGTAAAGGCAGATTTTTGTTTTCTTCTATGCTTTTTAAGTAATATTTAACAATAATATTTAAACAAATGGCCTCTCCTTTTCACCTTCTGTACTGACCTTATTAAAAACTGTGTACAAATAAGATATTTTCAATTATGTCCCCATACTTCTCCTCATGGCTGAGTTGCTAGAAAACCCTGGCAGATGGACAAATGTATAAAAGTTCCATTAAGCTTTTTTTCTGCATATCCAGTTGCCCTGCTGCTGGAGATAAAAGGTTCTCCAAAATTAACCACTCTGAATTTTAGCTGATTGATTTATGATGCTTGAAAGAGGCTGAACCTCCTTCCTCATGCAGATAATCCTTACTCTTAAACTGGTTAGATGCAGTTGCTCTGCAAAATCTAATGCAAAATCAGTTTTCATTTCTGTATCACTTTCAGGTCAGGCCTGCCCACAATGTACTGTAAAATTCTCCCTAACGTAGTACTTCTGCTCAGTGATTTCCTCTCCAAAATAAACATTTCTAAATTGAGAGCAGCCATCAGCCCTGCACAGTGAGGTTAAAATAGCAGCTTTTTTATTTTTTGCCTGCCCCAGTGTGAATTGTGCATGTGCTACTTGTTCATAAGCTTGTGCACTCAGCTGAGCACAGGTGTGTAAGAACACAAGGAGTATCTGTGCTTCTGTAAAAAAAACCCCAAAAGCCCAGGGCAAAACAGCTTAATCTAGCGATCACAACTTGTCCTTGTAAGCACAACACAATCCAAACAGAATCTTGGGGGAAAACTACCCAAGCACAGTATTAACTGTTACACTCTTGTGTCTGTTCAGTTGTTCTAGTACTTCCACTGAAATATTCTGTGGTTATTCTCAAAAGCAATTACTGGACTCTTAATATAGCAGCTGAAATCCAGGCTGTGATGTTCAGCGCAGAGGAAAATGTTTGGTAGTTTGATAAATTCTTAAGTTGTATTTATATCATGGTTGTTTTATCCTTTTGCAGTTAGATGTACTGAATAAAAACAAGGATTAAATTATCTGCATCAGTACTCTACCCTGCCTGCTGATGCCCTAGCTCCCTAAGCTGGCAAGATAATACTGGCAAACGAAATCTTTTGAACACTGTCAGGTGTGATGATAACCAACTAATTTCATCTCTGCTAGTGGTGAAATCATAGCAGGCTGAGATGGACCTTGTGGGTAGAGTTGTTGGCTTTCTCTTAATGATTAGTTGACTATGAAAAAAGAAGAAACCAGGGTCTGGTTGAAGGGAGAAGAGAGCACATTTAAGGAGAACTAAAAAACCCAAGATACATTGTAGACATGCATTGCCATTTAGAGCATGGAGAATTCATTTCCCCTAATTGTATGAAGTGTGTCCCTCTATCTTTCATATGCCAGTAGCCATGCTTTTCAGAACAGTAGTTGTTCCCAAAGCCCTTGCAAGTGGGAGCCAAGAGCTTCCCAAGCATCTTGGCACTGTCAGTTGTCACCCCGTACCCTTGTGTGTGTGGCCAGAATGTGTGAACAGCATGTGGCTCAAGGGCCACAGGGTGCCAGGTACCAATTTATGGCTGGGCAGTTAAATGAATTGCACTGGCCACATACTCTCTGCTAAGTAAAGCACAGCTCTGACATCCTTCTGCAGCCAGATGTTTCCAACTTGCCTGAAGATACACATGTAAAAGTTGATATGCATTGAGTGAGAGAAAGCAAACCAGATTTTGCTACCTCTCCAGTCCCCCTTGCAAAACAGGGAACAATCCTACAGTTCACTGAACACTAAAGTCTCTTGACCTACAAAACCATGTGCTTTTCCTGGCCCACCCACCTGGGTAGAGCTTGAAAGTTATGTATTGTGTGCTGTTCAATACTTTCCTTTTGAACTGACATGGTTGGTATTTTTTTTTTTTTAAGCTTGCCCAGGAATGCTAAATTTATATTTGTTAGTGACCTGGGTGTTTTTATAACCATGCTTTTACTACTTCAGATTACATTAGCATTGTAGCACCAAAAAGAAATTTTTTGTTCCTTTATTTTTCTTTAAAAAACCTAACTTTTTAAAGCAATAAAATTTTAAACCTTATTTCTGTTTTACCCTCAGCTGTATCCGAGGATTAAACCTAGACAAAGAAGCTTGGCATGAAATAGTACAGAAGCCAGATTCTTGAAGTACTAATCATGGACGACTTATGAAAAAAAATTCATTTTGTGTTGGTTCCAATATCATGAGACTTATTTCAATGACAATGTAATTTGAAAGCTATGAAGAATGTGCTTTGAAAACAAATGAAGGATTGATGCATTAGCAAATGGATGAGGGCATTGTACAAGATGAAATAATGCTTGCAAGCAAATGAAATTCTGCTGCCTTTGGTCGAAGCAAGCCATTATGTTCAAGTACCCACTTGGGTTTCTTCAAACATGGCAGAAGAGAATTTCACATTTTTTTCTGTATTAAGTACAAGGACCTTTTCAATTTACCATTGAAGGAAACTTGGCTTTGTCCAAATTTATCCTAAGGCTTTTTCCAGATGGGAGAAATTAAAGTACATGCACAGCACCCAACTGCTTATTGCTGGAAGCAGAATGTTTGTTAAAGAAGCTAAACTGAAGTGCATCTGAACAGTGACACCCACCTGACTGATCCATTTAGCAATAACTTTTAAAAAAGCTGTAGCATCTTAGAGATTCTATGTATTCAAACTATTATGTGCTGTAACAGAAAATGTAGTTTTAGATTCCTCTTTTTACAAAGAGTCTCATGTATTTATTGTATTTTGTACTTCGAAGACTAAGTGTAGAAACTTTCTGTAGTCCTTGACAACTTACTTGTTTTTATTCCACTGTGATACCATTAAACTTATGTCTCCTCTTCAGCTTTAACTCTGGGTATTTTAATGGCAATTTTTATTAGACCATGTGAAAATGTTACCAGTACAAAACAGTGCTGTTTTACATTACTATTCAACTACTTTCTGTACTAAATTGAACCCCTACTCCCCCATGCATTCAAGATAGTCTTTTGCATTTAAAATTAAGTTGAATCTGTTAGTTGCACATAAACTTCGTTTATCTTAAAAGCTAAGGGACATACTTAAGAAAAAAGATTTGGTACAGGTGTTTTCCAAATAAAGCCTTTCCTATGGAACTATCCTTTATATCTCTCTATTTGGGAATAATTTGATAATGAACACTATTTAACAGAAGATCAAAAATTTCCTTAAGGGTATTTATGAAGTGCCTCACCCTGCAGGCTCATGTTTTCCTGCTAGGTAAGTCCTTACTGCTTTCTGAGAAGGTGCCTGTAAGTAAAAGAAATGGTTTATAGGAAGGAGGACACAGTTCTTCAGGGCAAACTGAAGTCATCAGCAGCCTGTGCACGATCACAGCCTCAGGGTGTTGATAGGCTGGGTAGGGGGTATATAGTATCAATTACCTATCTTAGAAACCTCTAGTTTCTCAAGCATTACTCTTTTAAAGTATCAGACTGTAACATTTCATGAACTAACAGACATCCAGAGTCAGCTCCAGAATGCTGTTTTTCCCCTTTAAGAGGCAACAAGCAAGCTCTGCTCTTGAAAGCAAAAGCTCTGTACATGTGCTGTGATGATCTATATCTAAGAAAAAAAAAAGTGTTTAGTTGCAGCAGAAATAAGTCTCGCAAACTTTATTTATACTCTTTTTATTTAAATACTTTCTTGCATTTCAAAGGAAGATAAATAAGATACAGGAACTCAAGATTCCACCTGAGAGGATGGGCTTTCTCTTGGAAGAGTCTTGTTGCCAACAGCCTCCTGTTTCAGGCACATCAGTGGTGAGGAGGGAAAGACTTGTCTTTCTGTTTGGTCAAACCTGTACTTGCTATTCAAATTCTTCAAAGAATATTTAACTAGAATAACACTGGGGCTTGACAGAAGGCATACAAGGGACCCTCTGTCTCTGATTACAGGTGTTTAGATAAGATATGCAATACTATCCCTTTTCTAATTTCAGATACGGAGGATGGAGTGGAGCTGTTATTCAAAAAGCACTTATTAAACCACTGTCAAGCTATAATGAGCTTTCTTCCAGGAGTCCTGTAAAACACCTTAAAGACAAATATATTAGCAAAGCAGTATTTTCAGAAGTTGCACTGAGGATTAATATTAAATTAAGGCCCTTGTCCAGAGGGTCTATAAGAGTAGCTAAAGACTGTCAGAGCCATAAAAATGAGGTTCCAAATTCTTCTTGTTGAAGTAGAATGCTTTCCTTCTTGCAATAGCGTGCAAAATTTGCTATGTGTAAGTTAAGGCACATTCATGTTAGGATATTACTTGTACATAGCTTGATTATCTTCACCTGGTCATGCTCTTTTTGAGGTCTCAAGCTGATGCCAGTGGCTCAAATGACAGTAAAGCACAGCCACTGTAACAAGAAGAAAAGGGCCCAAGGTTAAATTTAGTAAAAAGACTTGTAGCAAGTATGCACATTACCATTTCTAGAATAAAGTCAGCCTGTTGTTACAGAAGTAATTTTAGCATCTTTCCTAAATGATTTAAATTTATATCTCATTTAGGTCAAAAGAGTTTTGGGATGATTTGCACGTTCCTCCTTTAGTTGCAGAAATAAGTTATGTTCAGGTCATAAGCACGTCAAACACAAGTAGGAGGGTACTTTTTGCCAAACTTAGTCCTTTCTATAGGGCACACAGGGTGCAGAAAGAAGCAGACATGGATAAGACCATGAGTCACTACTGCACCTACATTTTACTCTGACAACAGAAAAAGCAGAGAAGAAGCCAAAATTACAGCCAGTACAGGGATAAGGGGCTTCTGGTGCAGGGAACCTTGTCTGTCTGTTAGAGAATATGTTGTGATGTAGGTACACTTTTAAAAGCTAACCTCTCTTAAGGCTGCTTACAAATACACAAGCCAGATAAGTCCAGCATATATGTGAATACATATAACCAGCCATAATCAAAATGGAGCAGGACAGACCCTACTGTTTACATCCCTCCCTCCCTTCCCCCAAAAGATGAAAAAAAATGTTTTAGAGCTAAATGAACTTACATTAACAAGGTTCAACTCTATTGTTCCAGTTTTCTCAGTATCCAGTTTTTTAAACATTTCTGTGGTGGGAAAGAGATGACAGATAAGGATGAATATAGGAACTAATTGGAAAGCCTTCCCCTTCCTTGTGCTTCAGGATTGAAAAGGAACTTAGTCCCAGAATCTAAAACTTGACAGTGACCTACACCCCAAACCAGAAAGGGCCAATCTAAAGTCATTGTGCAGAACCAAGACTGAACATTTTTAATTAGCTGCCTAGTATTTTTTAATCAACATACCATTTTTTGCATGAAAGACTAGCTGTGGTTCAGCAGCCTGGGCTTAAGGGCTGATTCCTGGATCTAGGAGAAGCATGCAAACTGGGATGCCAGATTTATATATCAGTTTTGAATTTGTCTGAATACCTTATCCTGGACTTCTGGACAGTTATCCTGCTGCAAACACAAAGTAACAGAGTCTGTCTAGTTATTGAGCGTGTACTCACTGAACAAGGTTTCAAGCCGAATCAAACACCGGACGAAGTTATCAAAGTCAATGATGAGGTCTTCGTCAGCAAATCGAGCCACAATGATCTGATGTAACTGGCAGTTCAATTTGAACCCTAAAAATACATTGAGGATTTAAAAAAAGAGACAGAAAAAATTGTGCAAAAACCTCCAACTAACAAAAAACCCCAAACAACCTTACACACTACCAGAAATTCAATTACCTTCTTTTGGTTAAATTCACAAATTTTAAGAGTATTTACTTCATTTTGGAAACTCCCAACAACCACTTCTGTACTTGGAGCGATTTAGAACTGTGACTAGGCCACATGTGTTCTTCCTGCTGTGTGTGCTCCCACACCTGGACTCCTGTTTCCCAGGGGATATGGCCAATTGCTCCAGCTCATGGTCCTTCCCTGGGTGACAAGGGGGCTCCAGACTCAACCTACTGAGATGAAGCAGTGGCTTTCTGTGGGCAAATGGGTCTCTCTTTCCAAACAGTGTCTAAACATTGGTACAAACTGAAATGCTGCCTCATCTTACATGGTGACGAGAGGGGAAAGTTCCAGAGTGCCAAAATGGACATTAGGATGGCCCCACATGATCAGTAAATTAGTCTGGGATTGTATGGGTCGGTGGTATCTCCCTCAAAACTCAGACTTGCTTTTTCAGTGTTTGCAGTAGCAAACTGACTCCTAGCACTCCTGTAAGCATCACCCCTTGGTCAAACCACTTCCATTCCCTAGGTCACACATCCCAGTTCTACCAGCTTATGCCAAACCCACATAAATATACTCAGAGAGACTCACTGAAAGACAAGAGTATACTGTTACAAGACCAGATTGTTGCAATTATTTGTGCTTCTCCAAAAGCTGATCACTAAAGAAAATAAGTGCAAACCTGCCACTACTTTGAGATGCTTTTAGTGAGCCTGCCTGGCAAGACAAGAGCCCAAGCTGAGCATCTAAATCACATGGAGGCCTTCAGGTCTGGGAACACAGGATTTTTCTGCTTACAAGTGATATACAGGAGACTAGTGAGCATCTATGAACCCAGCTTGAAACTGATATAATCCTATAAAGAGACAGATCAATATAAATACCTGCTGCTTCCAGCGCCCTCCTCATCTCGTAGGAGTTCATGGTACCGGATCGATCCACATCAATTTCCCTGTAAATTTTCTGCAAAACACAGAAGCCAAAGTCAAACCTTGACAATAATTCAGAGCGTGGTTTGGCTTTTGTCAGAAGGGAAACATTTTGAAATGCAGCCTGTGTGTAACTTAGGAGCATTTGCAATGTTGATCTGAAGGACTTGGTGTCGATTTCATCTAAAAGCAGCTTCAGAAAGTAAGTCCGTTACTCTGGAGAATTCCTTGAACACCCATGGCACTATCACTACCAAAGTGGAAAGGCTGACACCAAACTCACACTCTTAAGTAGACAAGTTAAATATTTGGATGAGAGTTAAAACAGGAAGCCCTCCCAGAGTAAGGCAGGAAGAGAAGCAGCCTCTCCTTCAGCCCTTCACCCTAGCACCTGAAGGACAAGCATTCACACCTTTGGACTCCAAGGGACAAAACCTGAGAGACTGAGGACACAAACCACTGCTTTGGGAAATGAGACTGTGCACACTGTATGAGGCAAATCAATCTAAAGCCACCTCTACATGCTTCTCCCAAAGAGATTGCATCTCACCTGGTATTTCTGAATCTTTGTCCAGAGGGTGTAGAACTCCTTCAGTCCCAGTTTACCACTCCCATCATTCTTCTCTGAGTTAAGGGAATTTCTTTGGAGGGAAGAAAAAGGGGTTTTCTCTCCCTGTGCCAAATTTACTTACATGGGCAGTTGTGACTTTAAAAAAAAAATTTGCAAGTAAAAGAAGGATGCAAGTCTTCTCTGAAGGACTTGTCCTCTCTGCAGGACTCATCCTGTTGCATACACAATTGTCATCCAAGATGTCTGTCTCAATCAGTAAGCTGATTAACTTAAACTGTGACCAGTTCACAAGATCTTTCTGCTCCCCTTTGCAGCTCTCTGTCTTTCCTCTACAAGTATAAAAGAGCTGAGATGATGCCATTTTGTTCTGTGTAGTTGGTTCAACACCTGCAGTTACAGGAGCATAAGTCCTAAGTCTGGATTATAAACAGGAAAAGCCACAACCAAGCCTGCTATTTGCAGAACTTAAGTTCTTGTGCAAACAGCTAACAAAAGAATCTGCTACGGAGTCCTTAGGGACTGCCATATTTTACACCAAATTATAGCAGAGCATCACCTTGTGTTGGTAATTTTCTCTTTTTCTAACTCTGCAATTCAACTCCCACTGCACAGAGAAGCTGAACACAACTATTCTTAGACTTGAACCTTCATCCTACACTTTTTCCCATATTCTGAGGAATAAAAGCTCCTAAAATCCTGTGTACTCTCAGCTTCCTGTATTTGTTTCCCTCATTTTCCATTTCCTAGGTCCTCATGGCTTTATGATGCTCTTACCAACTCCAGCCAGATAGCAGAGAGGTGAAGTGCACCCAGATATGCACGTACAGCTCTACAGCCAAGGCCATCCACACCATGCTGAGAGCCAGGTGCCTTTTTCCCAGCACAAACACCACTTTGTCCCCAGCTAAACCAGAACACACAACAACTGGGAAGGTTTCAAAGCAGATCATAACATCTGATAATGGATTTTCCCTGCTGCCTGGGAGAATGCATGTGTCATGGTGAGCAGTGATAGCAAGGGCCTGCTTTTTCAGGGAAACCAGGGTAAAACCAGCTTCTCCACCTCAGATGTCATTACTACATAAGGATGGACCCACCAGGCAGCAAAGGCAGGTCACCTACTTCAGCACAGGCAGAGGAATATCACCTAGGAACGGCCTTAAAGGATACATCTAACAGGTCAACCATTATTTTGCATGTCTCAACACTAAAGCCATCTGATTTAATATCTTGGCCTGTAAAGAAAGAGCAAAACGCAGGATTATCATTGCATGCTGTACCACAGCACCTTCCTAAATAGCTCACGAGCTCTCTAACCAGTGTAGACACACACACCAGCCCTTATTTGCTTCCATGAGATTGGTGGCTTCCTTCGCAGCTGATGAAGAGGCTTTGGGTGAGAGTCAGCTGGGATGTTTCCCCAAGCAAACAGCCCAGTTAGTCTAGTCAGAAGTTGTGCTACAGAAGCAAGAGACAGAAATAAAAGCTTTCCTGCCCTTACTGTCTGCCTTCAAAGACAACTGTAGACTTCTGTGGACAACATGGACTTTTAACTTACAGAGGTGAACAGTCGGTAGCTTCATGCAAGGGCTGAATATCAAATCAAGCTTAGTAACCAGCAATACCCCATTGCTAACTGGCTGGGGTACACAGACATACAACACAGTCCTGACCATCTGGATAACATTTCACTTTGGAAATTAAAGAGACACATTTCTCTAAACACTTATTTCTTGAGCACTGTTTAATGGAAAGGAAAATAATGCAGAGCCAAGTTAGGAATCACTTTACAGAAAAAGCAGCCCAGAGCCTCAAAGTTTCTCCTCCTCCTTAGGGACACTGCAGACCATTGGCTGGGCTACTGTTTGAACCACTCAGGAGTGGTTCAATACTGAAGTAGCAGCCATACTTCTCTTGATTATTATCAAGCACTAATCAAATCTGTCCATATTCTTGGTTGCCAATTCCCAGTGGCAGATGCTGGGATAAAAGACACCCTTATGTACCCTGCCAAAGCACACATCCTGTGAAACACCTTCTGGGCTGGCACAGCCCCAGCCTTTCTGCAGCCCCCTGAAGCAGCAGAGAGAGCATGTGGCTGTGGCCATATGGAGAGCCAAGGGCAGGTCTGGGGCAGAGCCCAGGGCTTTGAGTCTGCCCAGGCTGGTGGTGCCCTCTGTGCTCCCACGGCCACGCTGGAAAGCCGCTGGTGGCCAACTGAAGGTGCTGTCGGAGGAAGGTACTTACGTTTAGCCATGATTTTATTCAAGATGCTGCGCAGTTCAAAGGCTGAGATCTCTGCATCCTGTGGAGAAGAGGAAACCAAATTTTTCACTGTGAGCTGCAGACACCACCTGCAGCCTCTGACTCCTTTGCATGAGCTGGCCAAGTTCAAACATCCCTCCGAGTTCATTTCCCTTGGATGGAAACGCAAGCACTAAACTCTCCCAACCTCCCACTCCCAGGAGCACCACCAATTCCCAGACATTAGCACATCCAGCAAGCTGTGCCCGAGCCCCCAGGCAGCCGAGGGCAGCTGGGAGAGAAGGCACAGCCCAGCCCTCGAGGCACCCCTGTGCCTGCACCATGTGCTCTGCCCAAGGACAGAATTAGGGCCCTGCAGAGATAAAAGTCGAGCCTGCAGTTCAAAGAGAGCTAAAGACTGTTCACCAGGAGTGCTCACAAATCACAGCACGCACAATTATGCACGCACTTGAAATCTGACTCAGCCCAAGAACTAAACTCTGTCCTGGGGGAGGTGTCTCTCTTACCCACTCACCCATGATGCCATTAAGATATTACCAGAAAAATACTCACATTTCCTGCTAGCTGTCCAAAAAGCCTTTTAAAGTTGGGTTCGATGTCATCTTCACTGATCTCGGTCTAAAAGACAGAAAGAGAGAATGTGGAAAGGAGGAAATTTTCTGCCTGAGAAAGACTTTGTGCATTTCCTTGCCCCTAGGAAAACACAATTAAAATGGCAAAGTTGAAGGTAGAGTGTTTTTGCTATGATTTTAATCAGTTTTATTTTCAGGGACACCTCAAAATGCTGGCATTGCAAATGCTGGAAAAAAATCACACATGGGGTACATGCATTAGTAGGCAAAACATCCCCAGCTCCAGCAGGACTAAACATATGGTGAGCTACTAGTTACTCATGGAAACAACATCACATGCAAAAACACCCCCACGGCTGAAAGCTGCACTCTCGGATTCCTGGAGAGCAAAGGGAATTTCCCGTGGCTCTAGTTAACCCTTCAGAGTGTACCTGACCTCCTCCACCTAGGAAGTCCAAGATCTGGATAAAGCACATGTTTCCATTACACTGCTTATGATATTTCCACTTGCTTGACACTCAGTTATGGATACTGAAAGATCTTTTCCCAAAGTTCTTGATAATGCCTATTGAAAAATATTGCTCTGCACAGGGAACAGGCACTCCAACTTCTGCTTATTGACAACAAAACTACCTCAATTTAAAACATTTGAGATACCTCTTCAAAATTGGCCTCAATTTCATCATCTATCACCCTAGAAAGATAAAGAAATCAATATTAAAATCAAAACAGATCACTTTTATGATGCTTTTCCTTCAAGCTTCAGTTAAAGAGAGATTCTTTAAAATATGGAAATAATAATTAGTATTCAAAAGTTACTGGATTAATCAGTGACAGACACTGCATACCACAGGGAAAGCAGTATTTTTCCAGCTATGGCAACACGTTACAAGCCGTGCAATGTCCTGCAGAGCCACAGACAGGATTTTGGGCCACACATAACTCTTTGGGTCACTCAGTGTCACTGCCTAGAGACCTTAGCCCAGGACCAGGCTCTTGGGTGCAAATCAAACTTTATCTAGTCACTTTTTTTTTTCTTTCTTTTTCCTTTAAAACAGAAAAAAGTGAGAGCCCTGAACTGTGATGTGTTTCATGCTGTCCCCCAGGTGCTGTGGGAGCACCACACCTACTTAAGCACTGCTAAGGGCCCAACCAAAGCTGAATGTGTTCTCACACAACAGACATCCCAGCTTTCTCACCACAGCAGAAACATGCAGCAAAATATTACAGGATAGAAAAAGGATTTTGCTTGCTTTGAATCAGGGAACTTAATACAAAAGATATCACATCCCTTCCTGAGGCTTTAGCCCAGCTGCTCTTTAAGATGTGACATCTAAATTTTTTCATGGTTTTTACAGCTAACAGTGTGATTTGAGCCAGTTCTGTTAAAACCCATTTTAACTTCATCCAAGGTATCATTTGGTTGAGCAAGTATCTTGAAATTTTTCCAGTCTGATCTCAATGGTGTGAGATCAATTGTGTTGATCTGTGTGTTCCCAGGCAACTGAAAGCACCGGCATTTCTGTCTCCCAAGGGGACAGCCCAACCTGCCCCCCCCCCGGGGCTTTCTTCTCTCCACAGACTTAACTGTGCTGTAGCACCCACCTGCCCAAGGCCCCGTAACTACAAATGTCTGCTCAAGCAGGGATAATTATGACAACAACAATAATAAAAAGTTGTACTAAATATTATTACTTTTCTTCCACCATTTCTTCCTGCTAAATTTACTCAAACTTTCCTTAGTTGCCCATGAGGAAACTGGGGACAAACAAGAACTGCCACGATCCCATCCATACAGGGTCATTGTGCATCCCTCTTTCCCTCCTGGGAAGTGGATGTACCCCATCCCTGGGCTGTTCCATCCTTCCATGCCTGCAAGAGGGACCAGAGATTGCCCATGTGCTCACACCACTCTCACACAAAAAGGTACGTACGTGGAGTTTGCGTTTTTTTCAGAGAAGACCCGCAGACAGAAATCCCCGTTCTTGTTGGGTTCAAAGGTGGAGGGCACAATGATATATTCTCCTGCAGGGAGCTTGAACCGGTTCAGCACTTCCCGGAGGTTGATAAAGGTGTTTGATTTTTCTCTTGCTTTGTTGGTCAGGAAAAAGTTTTTGCTCAGATGAATATTCGTCTGGCCAGAAAACTTATGCAAGGCAAAGAAAGAGGAAAAACCCACAGTTTGCATGCACTGACATTCAGAAATTAAAAATACAATAGAAATATCAATTAGCTATGTATGGGGGGGGAGAAAAAAAACTCTCAGCTCCACAGAACTGAAAGAGAAGAGAAAGGGAGTGGGTGCACCCCACCACAGGACTCCTGAGATGTGGCCGCAAATGTATTTTGCAGATTATCACAATAAATCATTCAGGTCCTGCTTTTGTTTTGCAGATGATGAAGGGTGTCTGAAGCCATTTGCAAATTCTTCCACCAACTGTTTCTCTTTAGAGTGATATGGCATAGGAGCCATGTCCCTCTGGTCCCTGGAGCTGGTGCCACCTGGAGACGGCAGCTTGGATCTGCCTCTGAGGTCAGGCTGCCTTAAGGCAGAGACCTCACTTATGGAGGGCTCCAAGAATAAAATAAAATAAAATAAAATATTTTGAGTGTAACACCTAGTGAAAGGTGTCCCTGCCTATGGCAGGGGCATTGGAAGTAGATGATCTTTAAGGTCCCTTTCAACCCAAACCATTCTATGATTCTATGATTGTCCAGATAAAACTTTTCTGTGCAGGGGTCTTAGAGGTGGGCTATTTCAGCTCTAGGAAATCCTTGATGATTCCAACATCAGGAATGTGCATGTTTCAGAATCCTCCTCCTTCCTGTCCTGCCAGGTTTTTAAGAATGCAAAACCTGTTAGACCTGCTGCTGTAGTGGGAGATAAAATTCTACCCTTTGGGCAAAGAAAAAATCATGGGCACTAGTAGCTAGAATCTCTTTTTTTAAGGAAATGAGATTTTTCAACCACTAGGGTGAGAGCTGAGTGGCTGACAGTACTGCTAAAAGGTATGTAAGAAATTTAATTAACCGGTAGCACCATATTTTTCGCTGATGAAACCACATTTTACACAAAAGTAGTTGGTTTGAGCATAGTTTCAGGCACCATGGGGTACCCTAGTGGCTTCGCTTGTACGCTCACAGGTACAGCAAAACCAGTAATGGGGTCACCTCGGCATTTTGCTCAACTTCAGTCATTCCTCTGAGGAGCAACAGCTCAGAGGTACCTGCAGCCCTCCTCATATTGCATAGGCAGTGCTGCATTGCCACTCCTCTCTGACTCCCCAGGGTGTACTGTTAGCTATCTGCAGGTAGAAACAGGGAGAAACTAATGAAGGTGGTGCTTGGGGAAATGAATATAAACACTTCCTTGGAATATTATTCATGTGTCAAACATGAACTCTGTGCAGAGCTGGGAAAAGCAGCTGTGCTCTGGGGGAGCAGATGTGGGTCTGGGCTGGGATAAGAGCGGTGGAAGAGCTGCTTTGATGAGTTTCTGCAGTACAGAGCACTCTTATCCCAATCCAAGACGCTCCGAAAATGCAACATGGGCTCAAGGCCCCTTTCAGAATAAATGGCCTCTAAGTTTAGACTCTGTGCAGTCGTGTTGTCCTGTGGACAGGAGGATCCTCTGAACCATTTCTTCCCACAAGCCCTTCAGCCTCAACTCCACCAATACATGCTACATACCTCTGGGGGCACCTGCAAGGAGAAAAGGAGAGAGTTATTTGCCTGTTGAATGGCAGCTCCAGGGCTACTTCTTTTCAGTTACTTAGCAGGTACATCCACACTTGAAAAAAGAAAAAAAAAAGGCTTGAGGGGAAGGTGAATGCTGAGCCCACGCCACACAATGCTGAGTGCTGGCTCAGCTCCCAGCTCCATCCTGGAGGCAGGTGAGGCTCACCTGGGGCAGCGTGGGCACAGCCTGACACAGACAGGCTGGTCATGGCTTCCTGCTGACTCTCCTCCCTGCAGCCCACTGTGCCCACTGTGATGTTTTTTTTGTAGGCTCAATTTCTCTACTACTTCTTCCCACCTCTCCTTTCACATTCCTGCCCCTCTGACCTCTCCACCATCAGGAGAGGAGGCAGTGACTGAGCAAGGAAATAACGCAACTTTCTGTTTCTTTATGGCTTCAGAGGACTTAGCTTTGCTTTAAACCTTATTATCCTGTGGGGACCAGATCCTTTGATAAGCTTTTCAAAGCTGGGATACTGATAAAACAAGCAGTTGTACATATTGCCTGTGGTTACAGAGCAACTCACAGACAAGATCATCATTCCTATTTTCACTGCCACATAAGCGCCGCTGCTTTGCAGCTCTGTCCTGCTTCAGGGGCATCTCTGACCCTTCACTCAGCAGAAGGAGTTTTACAGGTGTTTTTGTTGGTTCTGCTGCTGGTTTCCCACTTCCCAAGGTAGCACAGATGTCCCAGCTAGGGTCACAACCCTACTACAGATGCTCCCATTCTGCTGCTTTCACCACAGCCTGACAAGTGAAAGGGAGACTGGATTTCTGCACTTCTTGTTTTTCAAATAGTTATTCTGCTCTTCCATTTAGAAGGTGGGAAGTGGCCTCTGTAGGTAATCTGGTCCAACCCCCTACTCAAAGCAAGGCTGATATCAAAGTTAATTATTTTGCTCAGGACCTTTTCCAGCCTAGGTCTGAATATCTCCAGATATGTTTAGAGGTGGAAGGAGCTTTCCTTTTCCTCCCATGCACCTGTACAGCCTTACTTGCCTCATAAATTGCAAAGCCAATGGTGTGCATGTCCTCTCCCATCTTCCTCTGCTTCCGCCGGTGCTTCTGAATCAGCCCAATGAGGAAAGTGCAGCCCCCCTCAGGATCATCAGGATCCTCATCTTCTTCCTCCAGCTTGATTAAATACTGTGGATTTGTCCAGAAAGTGTCTGGGAAGTGGATTTATGCAAACTGCTCAGAGGCTTCTTTGAAACAAAGGGTGTTGATGTGCATGTCAGCTAGGACAGACATGGCTCTGACTTCAAAAATCATGTGTGACAAGGGAAACCTCCTCTTCTCCCCCCACCTTTACAACCACAACTTGACCCTCATCAGGGGGTCGCATCTCCCAAATCCCTGCACTTTTTGGACATTAGTCCAAGATATCTCGGGTACATTCTCCTCCTCCATAAGCCACCCCAGACCACCTCCCAGAAGCTCTCACAGAAGGTACAAGTGGACAAGCAAAACATTTCTCCAGTTTTTCTTACTTGGGTAATTCCTGCAACCCCCTGCAGTGGCTCCTCGCCTCCAGTTCCCATCCAGCTTCAGCAGGCTCCACTTCTTGTACCTGTCACTTGCCAGGGTGTCTGGAGTCAGGTTGCAGATCTCCAGGCGGGAGTAATGCCTCAAGAAGTCGTTGAACGCCATCCTGTGGGAGGCAATGCCACTGGCAACGTCTCCTCAGGATGGACAGGTTTTCCATACAACCAACTTACCTATCCTCCCTCTCACTTACTATGATTTAGCACTAGGATTTGGGGTGATTGATTTTGTACACTCATCTTGGAGAGCATACTTGGAGAGGTTACTTCGTGTGAAAAAAAGCTGGGCAGATGACATTCCCTTCTGCCAAAATGGAAACCTAGTGGTATTTACCAAAATTCCCCATCTTCATGTCTCCTGGTCAGCCGCTCCCGCACCTCAGGGTCAACGCCACTCCAGTTTGGGCAGCTGAAAGAGAACCCCATGTCAGCTACAGCATATGGTACAGGTTAAACCCTAATTTGGCTGTTCCGGCACAATGATTTCACTTTCCACAATTGCAATATTCCACAAGATAGCAGCTCCAGAACTCTCAAACCACTGCAGACTTAAAAATATATGAACCCGGCCTATAAGATATCTCACTTCTCAAATATCCAAGGTAAGGATGAGAAGCAGAGCTCTATTTTCAGAAAGTGCTAATGCCATGACTGAGGCAGAGCTTTGTATT
>NW_016690218.1:2592556-2601138 GCF_001604755.1 Lepidothrix coronata
TTTGTATTAGAAAAAGAAAGTCTCAGAATAAAAACTGCCCAGCCACACAAGTGAGTAAACTCCAGTTTTCATTGCTAACAACAGAAACGGATTTTTAAAGCCCTTTTAGAAAGTAAGTTTTCAGAAAGTCATGACTGAATACAGGCTTTTAAATAAGCAGAAACTATAGTGAGGTTTCTAGGAATCACCAACCAAATCACTGCATCTTATGTAAAGGCAGGTGTTTGCATGAAAGGCACCACATATTGTGACACCCACAAGGGAGACAACAGTGATGGGATGCTTCTCTCTGAAACAGTTTAGAGTGAACATCACATCCAGGTGTGACTTACAGAGGAGTTTGAGATAGGGAAAAGACAGACAACAGCAGAAACATGACTGGACCCCTGCAGTAAAAGCCTACTGGCAGTGTGTAAGCCATCAACTCACTTGTCGTTCCATTTCCCAGTCCACTCCACTTCGCCCCAGGGATTTCGGATTCTGATCAGCTTCTGCACTGTTCCTCGGAAGTTCACCTGATGTGATCAGAAGTATATGGAGAGTTACTCAGGGACACAGTACTGTGCTCCCTCCCACATCTTCTACAGTAATTAAAAAACATGACAGAGCAAGTATCTTGGTGTTCCGCATGACCAAGTATACACACAAACATGCACACATCTGGTCCAAAAGACACAAGTCAAACTGATTCTGAATATGCTTCATGCACCCAAGCTTGTCCAGAGAAGTTTTATAACATGCACAAACCAAAGTTCATGATAAGAAAAAATGTCTGTTTTGTGCCACTAAAAAATTATCTCTGATAAGATTTCAAGCAAAGGGAATGTAAAACTGCTAGAGGACTGCCAAAAAGCAGGTACAAAGAGATATTTCTCTAAGTCATCATTTATGTATAAACCGTCTTTTTACATTCAAATGCCTTTTTCTCCCCTCCTTATATGTTAGATGAGCCTGTTACAAGAGATGGGATACTCAGACTGGCCACAACCCCTCTGACCACACTAATGCCCTGCAGTGCAGCAGCATTGGCCCCTCCT
Organism: Lepidothrix coronata; assembly: GCF_001604755.1. Lineage (NCBI taxonomy): Eukaryota > Metazoa > Chordata > Aves > Passeriformes > Pipridae > Lepidothrix > Lepidothrix coronata. The sequence goes on from NW_016690218.1 coordinate 2,593,594, forward strand.
CACACTGTGCCAAGGCTGTGGCTTGTCATCTGCTGCTTCTGCACACACTGAGGCCAGGCCAAGCATAGCTGTTCAAATTTCAGTGGAAACACCCACTCTTTCCGGGGAACACACAGTACCCATGTGAGGAAGGAGCTGGTGCACCTCTAGAGCTGGAAGCCAAGAAAACTGCAGAGCAGCAGCAACACAGAGTCCAGAGATGACAGACACCTCAAGATGAACTATCCTTACAAAGTCCTCACAGATCTCCGATGGAAAAGCCTGGCTAAGTCATGCCTATTTGTGAATTGAAGACAACAAACTCCCTCTTCGCTGCTTTTGCTGTGAGAAGAGGACCAAATGAACACCCACAAACCTGCCTGTTAGCAGCGTCCACCTCAGCAGCTCTCTACACCTCACTCAAGTTTCAGAAATTATTTCAGAACCAATTATTGGTGAAGTAACCCTAAAACTCCCTAGACATGTATAAGGACACCACAATCTCTTCCTTTGTTTTCACTTGTCTTACCCTCAGCAATCACCCACTCTTCAGTAGGCACCTTGCATTCAAATAACATGCCCTGCTGAAAAGTGGTTTGGCAGGCAGTTAAAAGACAATAATAGATATTTTGTTTGCTTTGTGCACATCTCTCATCTTGTGCATTTAAGTTACAGTGCTGCCTATTACACAGAACCGAGTTGAAGGGCCTGGTCACCAGCAGAGGGTAGTGTGCCCTCTGCACAGAGCTGCCCACTGCCCTGCTCACTGGGAAAAAGCAATGTTTATGGAAAAATAGGGTTTTTTTCAGTCATACCACCAAGAAGACAAATTTCTGTTTGTCCAAAACACACCAACTCATTCAGCATTCCTTCAGAAAGAGGAGACTCAAAACCTGATTCAGTAAAATGGGTGACACTCAAGAATTTGCAGTGTTGAAGATGGATTTGTGGCTGTCACACACAAAACCCCTTTGGGGTGGCACACCTACCTCCTCTGCCCCCGTGACCGAGTACGCGTGTCCCTTCACCAGCTTCTGGGAAGTGACTGCCTCTGTCTCTGCCGCACTGGTGATCTGGAGGAGCAAAGAACATCTGTGAGCGTGGCTTCCCATGTGCAGGGGATCCAGCAAAGGAAAACTTCCCCCTCCAATGGAGCTTTAATCTCACTGGCAGGCTGCGGGGGTGGTTTAGCTGCTGCACAGAGGCAACAAGAGTGGGGAGAGGGAACAGGAGCACAGATGGTGGTGCTGGAGCTCCAGATGCCATGTTCATGGCAAAGGGTGCACACCAGAAGCTCTGCACCACAGGGGAGCTCCCTCTTGGCTCCAAAACACTTGGTGTGGTGCATCCCCTCTTGTGCATTTCCAGTGGGGATACACACAATAAACTCCGTGTTCTCAAAGTAATGGGGAAGAAAACAGGGAGTGACTGGCCTGAGGCTATCTAGGCATCACCAGGGATCACACCCAGGTCCAGCAACCCCCAGTGCTTTCCTTCAGGGTTAAAACACTCCCTTCAGCTCCACAGCAGGGTGTGAGGTTGTCTTTGTTTTCCCTAGCACTGCCACCCTGGAACCTGCCATGCAGGGCAGCAAGGCTGAATTTTAGATGCCATTGGAAGCTGAAGGCACATCACCCTCTCACTTTTTCATAGCCATTAGAATACTTGGGCTGTCTGGCCTTTAAACACTGCAGAGAAAAGTCACTTCTTGCTAGGCAGCGAATGTTTAACCACCTATGAAACACATGGCTATCACTGTCTTCCCACCATTTCAGAAAGTGTGTGATCTCTAAACAAGCATATTGGAACCTTAAGAAAAGAGAGAGGATGGGATTGAGCAGGCAGGATTCCTACTGTCAATTCACGCCCTATTACTGCCCTGCAATACGTTCTCCATGTAATGCTTAATCTCTGTGTCCCTATTTCTCTCACAGATGATTTTACAAGATTTTTTCCAAAGCCTAAACTCAGTAACAAAAAATTTACACTACAGAAATTGCCAGTACATATCAGCAACACAATATATTTACTCTCCTTCACCTTCAACAAGACATTTGTACTGTGGGACAAAACTCCAGATGTCAGATTCTTATCTGAATGAAAACAAGTAAAACAGGCCTCGAAAGTACCATGAAGTCAAACACTGATATCAACCAAGTACTTTTCCTGCTGTGAAGCTTCCCTCTCCTGGGACTCTGATTTAACTTGAAAAATGGGAGGAAACATTTACATTTATATTATGAATGGAGTTCTTGTAAACAATTTACCTTTCCTTTAGACATAACTAAGATGCAATCTCATTTGGGAGGAGGGTGATTAACACAATAACAATACCCAGATTCATTTCAGTAAGGCTAAAAGCGATGCTGAATCCTTGCAGGCAGGGCCAAAGCTCCTCTTTTCCTTCTCATGCATGTCCAGCTTTTGACAATGTGTTTTCTCATAAATCCTCTTAAAGACCTGGCAACAGTCTGAGCCTCTCTGCTTCAGATTTTCTGGGAACATTCAGATCTGTCCAGATTTTTTGGGAACATATTAGGTGCAACTTGTGTGTCAAAAAGGCTGCAGCAAGGGTGGAGGTTGCATTTGAGAATCTGCAGGAGCCATTAGCAGCAGCTTTCTGTCCAAATCTACTCACCCCATACCATCCTGCTGCCAAGCTACCAGCTTTCTTAGGAACAGAGATGTACCTCAGGACCCCTAATGAGTTCCCTGTATGATTCATTACCATGAACTTACAAAACAGCAAAAGCTCTAAGTCTCAAGGAAGAAACAAAGGGTTTTTACTAATAAAGTCTATGTTTCAATCTAACCCCACGAAAGCATGTGCCTGAGTCACGTTTGTGGGTCAAACTCTCTAGGCACAAGTAGAGCAGAGAACCACAGTAGAGGGGAGCGGCATCCTGTGTGCAGTTCCTGTGGATGGTCCACCCCCCAGCTGCCTGTGCGCACAGCAAGAGCTGAGTGCCCAGCAATAAGCCTGCTAACTCACATCAATGGAGCAGCCAAGGAGAGAGCCTTTCTGAAGGGCCTTCTGAATGATTTTGAAGAGGTTGGGAGGTGCCGTCCGCAGCTCATACCATTCTGCAATTCCACCGGTGAAGTCCTCGAAACCTTCGGTGGTGGTGCCACCAGAAAGAGCCTCATACGATCCATTCAGCCTGCACAAAACGAGGAACACACAACCATCATGCTGCTTGCCTTCCTCTTCTCACACACACAGCCACCAGGTTTCCCTGCTCTCCTCTTCTCTTCAGTGGATGCACTCAGTGTGCCAACTGTGATGGCATTTCTGCTTTCAACAGCACTACAGCAGCTACGAATTACAAATGTGCCCTCCCTTCAGCTTTGCATCTTGTATTTGGAAAGCCCAGCATAAAATCCTATACAATCATGGATACAGGTTGCAGGTTCAGTCATATCAATGACAAAATTCATGAACGCTATTTGAAAAAAAAAAAAAAAAAAAGAATCAAGACCCAGCATTTTGCCTTTCGAGTTCCACAGTCTTTGTATCCCCTTAACAATTATGGGTCTGATTCTCAGCTGATCTAAATTTCTTAAGTAAATTCAAAATTGTAATGTCAGAGGGAAGAATTCCTCTCTGCCCAACCCAAAAATTGAGATTCAGATATGAGCGTCTTTGCCTCTAACACGGACCTGAGCATGCAGACTGATACGCTTTGCACACTGAAGCACTGCAGCTGCAAGCTCTTACAGGTGCACAGAACACAAGAAACGGAGTTTCCCAAGCCCTGGTGACAGGAGACCACTTTAGGAACAGCCTCACGACGCGATGCAAGAGCTGCTTTTTTTGGCTAGCAATATAGCCAATACTTTGGCTACTTGTCTTAGGCACCTATCAACAAAGCTTCATTAAAGCAGCCTTTGTGGGATACTCCAGAAGCTGTAAAGGCTAATAATTAGGCTGACACTTTAAATGCGTAGTATTCATACAATTGAGGATGCTGTGGGGAAGCAGCAATTTGAGTGGGGTGAAAGCCTGGCCTTGACTCACTTGGCATAGGCCTTCTCCAGCAGCGCGCTCCAGAACTCGCTGCCCTCCGCCGAGTGCACGAAGAGCAGCTCCCCGTTCTTGGTGGGCAGTCTGTCGTCCACCACCACATCCACCCACTCCCCGTACTGCCAGAACTGAAAAGAGAGTACAGACACCTTGTCACCATACAGGGATCACACTGTGCACTCCGGTCACCAGGAGCTTTATCTGCTAGCACCAATTTCCTAGAGGAAAAGCAATCTCCCTTCATCCACCCTGTTCAGGGATGCATGTACCCAGCTGGCTCTGCTGATGGAGGGAGGACCACAAAGGCTGCGTCTGCTCCCAGCTCTTTGGTTAATGGTCTTGTTCCTTCCACCACCATCACCCTCCTTAGCTGTCTCCCTTTTTCTGTTTGGCCCTTTGACATCCTCCAAAACTATTCCAGGAAACCCCCCCCACAGAGACACAACCAGTCACCAGCTCCTGGCCAACAGTACTGGGGGGAGAAGGCTGTTTTCCACACACCTGGAAATGGAAAATTCCCGCATATTTATCCTGGAAGCTTTGGTCTTTGGGAACAACACGGGCCAAAATTTCTTCATTTAGGGTGAGAGAAGCAATGGCAGCCAAGAGCCAACAGTCCCCTGTAAAAAAAAAAAAGAAAAGAAAAAAAATAAGAATTAAGTTCAATATTCAAACTTTATTCTTTAGTTTTTGTACTGCATAGGGATTGTGTATTAGAACCAATAAACCCCTCAGCTGGGATATGATGATCCCTCCCATCACCTTACCTCTAAGACAGATCAAATATATGAACACAAACACCCTCCAGTTGCAAGCAAGTGTTTCCTCAAGACCAAAGTCATTAAAAAAAAAAAAAAACCAAAGCAGGCTTTTTCTGATCTACCACCACAGTTATCACCCACTCCGGGATTATTTGAAAGAAAACTTAATATTCAACTGAGTGCTTACATATTAGGAAGCAGCATGGGGAAAAGGCAAAGAGCCTGTGGTCACATCCAGGTACTAGGGGTGCAGTTTCTCCTCAAAAGGACAGTGTTTTCTCAAGCATAGGCTACATTCCTTTCTCTCCTCCATGTTTAATAAATGCCTGTTGCTTTGCCATCCAGAGACCTGTCCTCTGGACAAGCTGCCTTTAAGGTCTCTTGCCAGCCTCCCTCCAAACAGGAGCTCCTTTCACCTTAGACATCCCCAGAGGCTCTTGCTTGAGGCCTCTCTGTCTAGTCCCACATTTCATCTCTGGCTCTAGTCACCAGAGAGACAGGAAAGGCCTGAAGGCAGGCACTGTTTCCCAGTCCCACACACCTCTTCACCCTGCCTGGGATGGAGCCAACATACACTGAGCCTGCACACCACAGCTCCAGGGCACAGGCTGCCTGGACAGTGTTTTTCCACACCATCTCCTGCCACGCAGAGAGAGGAAGAGACCACAGCTCTATAAACATTACACCTTTACTTTCTGTAATTATTTTCAGAACCCAGTGTTACTTTAACAGGGCAGTTACCTTTCTGCTCAGCCATGGGCTTCCTGCAGCCCGTTAGCAAGGCAGAGATTTACAGACCCAGATGATCCCCTGACTGCCATAGCCCAACACAAATCCCCTTGTTAGAATTACCAGATCCACTGTTCCTTCTTTTTGTGAACAGAGTGTAGCTGGTATTACACATCAGACCCCACAGAATGACACTGGATGATTGCAGGTTGAAGAAGCATGAACCAGCTGCAGCTGCCAGCAAGCCAGAGGCCAGCAAAGCAGAAGTCCCTATACAGTCTTCTCTCTCCCATAGGAAAAGGCTCAAAGCTTACAGGTGAGAAGCTGGGATCCAAATGGGAGAAAGTCTCAGGGCAAGTTAACTCTAAAGCAGCCCTCAAGGTCCACCCTCAGGCCCGAATCCATCACTGCTCAGACAGCACTAGCAGGAACACAGGCAACCTGCAGCTTCCTCCAGGCTGCCCCTTGCTTTTCATAGCTGACCCCCAGAAGCAGCCACATGAATGACATCTGTCCCATGGACCTTTTCACAGTTCATGAAAGGGGGAAGATATGAAATTGCAGAACAATTTCAAAACCCATGGTGCTTTTACTGTTTCATTACCTAGACGGGAAGAACTGAACATAAAACTTTCCCTGCAGCCTTGCCTCTGGCTGCTTGTACTGCAATGGAAAAATCATTGTGTCAGAGTTTTCAAACAGGAAAGTCACCTTGCTATTCTGCTGTGACAGGTTATGAAGCAACAAGGATGTCCCTCCTCTGCAACAGCACATTCATGTCACCCCGCAAAATGGGAACTCCTCTTACAGCCTCCTTCAAGGTGCTGAGACCCTCTTCTCTGGGAACTGTGCATCCTCTGGTGCTGTAGTGCATCCACAGGTATTGCCACACACCGCAAAGGTGCTTGCCAGGAAAGAGACTGGGGTCAGAAGATATTAAGAGGCATTTTGAGATGGGTTAATCTACAATTATGGATCCTCTCTCCTCCAGTCATGCCAGGGATTTAGCAGCTACCCTTCACAGCAGTTTTCACAGAGTATCTTAAGTTGGAAGGAACCCATAAAGCATGAGACAAGTCACAAATAGACAAACTGATAGTTTAACCTGTCTCATCTCAGCACAGAGGCCAAATATAACTGATAACCCATAGAGAGGTGCCTATCCGAGCATCTGAACAACCCCAGCACACACCCCATGCTCTACAAGGCTTTTATAGACAGATTCATGCAACTCAGAGGTAAAGTAAGTCTTGGGCATCTCAGACCTATGCTCCAAGAGAACCCCAGAGTATTTGACATTGGTGTTACTAACCTCAGAAAAATCGTGTTGATTTAAATTAGTAGCAAGTCTGGCTCAGAGGGCAGCTGTCCCACTATTCCCAAGAAATACTAGCATTTCTATTCCATACACAAGGCAGGGGCTGGGCAGGCAGAAAGCAGCACAGAAAGAGTAAATGAACAATTCAACATGACCACAGTATCTCAGGAAGCCTCAGTCAAGAAGCTGATCAGGCATCTAGATTAAGAGCATACACCCTTCAGTAATATAACATATCTTTGAGTCATATTTCCCCTGTAGTAAGAAGCGTGGAAATTCAAGGAGAAACTCCCCCCAGAGGACCTCTATGCCAATAAGCAGAGTCTACAAAGAATTTCCTTTACTTTCTGGCTGTTTCACCAAGGCAGACTGAAATACCAGACTCTTGTAAAATCTCTTGGTTGAGAGTCTGACAAACACAGATCTTAACTCGGACAACTCTGGGCAAGATCTTCTTGAGGTTTAAAGGCAGATGCAGCCTATATGGGAGACACCTCATCCTTTGGTTTTCACATTTAAAAGTGCTCAACAGCCAAAATATCATCTCTTCCTTTCTGAACAGCCATCACAAAAAGTAAACTTGATAATTCAAAGCCTGGATGAGAATAGATCTGGAAGTTTAGCCTGCACTAAGTAAGAATGAGCAGGGTCTTTACCAAATAGTCTAAACTATCAGAACTTGTACTTCTCTAAGGTTTTGGCAGTGACTTTCCTTTGATAGAGAAGGAAAATTA
>NW_016690218.1:2601151-2688303 GCF_001604755.1 Lepidothrix coronata
AGGCTAACAGACAGGTTACTTATAAAAAGACTTTGAAAGCAGTGTTAGCTAGGCTATGTTAATCATAGAGAATTTTTGTAAATGAACAATAGGTAGAAAAAGAAGAGAGAATAAAAAACTCACAGGCTGTGAGTTTATTTGTAGTGTATTCATACGGACAAGAAGTACTATTTTTTTCCTGTCCTGCTTCCTTTTTGTCATTTTCAATGTTTTACTTCTTATTCCTATACCCTTATCTCTGCATTTACCTAATCTCCAGCTACAACTAGAATGTTAGGAAAAAAAAAAAGTAACTGCAAGGCACACATAAATAGCCTTAAGGGCTTAAAATTGGCCATTCCAGAAAGAAAAGACAGGCAAAACACACCCAGGAAGTGCCTGAAGGGCTGTAAGCAAAAGGCAGCTCCTCTGGTCTCTGCACAGCCCATGTAAAAATATGGGGTCAAAAAAAAAAGTACATTCTAATGCACATTCTGCCAATCACAGACTAGTCACTATTAAAACATTCATAGCTATAGATTAACAGCTACTGAATGTATTTATATTAATACCACACGAATCCAGGAAGCTTTCTGATTAAAAACATGAGTTTGTGGCAACCCACTGACAGTGGAGTGGTTGTCAGCATGAGAAAACCATGGATCTAATTTCCTAAATTCGTCCTAGTCAATTAGTTATTTTTTCACACATTTTTATGTAAGGAGGAGACACCTGCATCCAAACAGCAGATGAGAGACACTGTGCTGTTTACACTCCAGTGTTGTGATACCATGGTGACACTCCCTCCAAAAAAGGCGGTTAAGGGTGAACAAGGTTTCTCTGGCTTTGGATCCTCCCCTCTGCTGTAATGAGTCACCACATCCCACGTGCTGTCATTTGGAGCCAAAAAACATCACTGACTTCAGATCTGATACTGCAAAACTAACTCCAAATACTTGCCTTTAAAAGTTTCACCTAAAAAGAAAGAAAGAAACAAACAAACAAACAACAAACCAACCAAAACCCCAAACCTTTTCTGCACTGATGATCAGCTATGCCTTATATGCATTGCAGTATCATATAGCCCAGGTCAAAAACAGTGAAACAAATTTATGCACCTGGCCCATAGACCAAAGATTCCTGGGCTAAAAGGAATCTCTGCTCATTAGCTGAGCTGTTTGGTTACACATCCTCTGCCAAGAAGCCTGTTGCAGCACTGATGGGTACATGTGTTTTGGATGCCTCATCTGTCCCTGTAGTACTCCCAGATGTTCTGAAGGGCTTAGCAACAGCAGTGAAGCTCCACATGGGTACAAGCCTGTTGCTTTGTGATCAAGCCTTTTGGGAGATAAATAAGGCTACAAAAGCTTCCTATGGAAAAAAACCCAGCATAATGAAAAGTACAGGTTTTCCAAAGCACCTGACATCTTCCAGTGCAATCTTCTCTGTAACATCCTAAAATGCCATGGGACATCAATGTCAGCACACAAAATTCAAATAAATGGAGGCTTTACATTGTATTGATATAAATGCTGGTGTCAGATGAGGCAGTGACAAAAATAATAATAAAAAAAAGCATTTGCACAGTACATCTGCTATCCTCACTGTGTAAAAAGCAGAGATTCCATACAGGTTCTTAGTAACTCAATGGCAATACAGAGATAAGATCCATAGCATCTAATTTTTAATCAACCACAGGACTGTCACACAATACCAAAATCCTGCCCAGATTCACGGAAAGATAGTGGGGCGAGTCATCACAGTACTTAGTCATGGTGAAAACATTAAGACAAACAAGAGCAGTAACAACGTCCAACTGAAATATAGTTTGAGGAGGTAAAATAATACCAGCTGTGAGTGAGTTCACATCCTTTGGTGATACCATACAACCTCATGGGAACATCTGACTGGTCCAAAGACCATTAAGGCAAAAAATGCTTTTATCAGTCTAAAACAGGGTTTGGCATTCACAACTTGAAAATGAAGTTACAAATCTTTCATTCCCATGCTCTTGCTGTCACAGCATTTTGATAGAAAAGTTGGAAGCCTGCAGACAGCAGGAAGCAACTAAGTGCCTTCAGAAACTAGCATCTCTACAAAATGCCAGATGTTGAAATGGCATTACAATAAACTGTCATTTCTAGTTGAAGAACTCCATAGCTGCAAAGTTTCACAATAAAAAGAGAAGACAGATGTCTGGCACGTGTGTTAAGCACCGGGACATTCTTTATGCCAAAACAGTCATGGTGGGAGACATGATATTGGGTGGAGAAGGCATGGAAAAGAAGCTGGTGACATGACAACAAACCATGACACAACAGAGCCTAACCCATGGCACAGACGGTATTGAGGCATGAGGAGAACTAAGTAAATAATCTAAGTACTTTTATTGTCAGGGCTTTTTACACAAATTGTACCTAGTTGTCAAAGCACTAACCTAAAAACTTCTGAATGAAAACAGAAGCACAAAATATAAGCTTCCCTGTCTGTTGTATTTTTGGACATGAAAACACAAATAGCAGCAGGACTAGAAACTAAGAAGCCACAATGTGGCTAATATGCTGTTTGAAAGTGAACAAACAGAACACACAGCACGTATTAGTCATGTTTCCCTACACCAAGAGCTTTTCCTCAACTGTGCTGTCTAATCCAAAACCCTCTCACTACCGCTATAATAGGAATAAATAGGAGCCTACTGCTTTCACTTCACTTTATTTCTTCTCATGTTTATACAGATATCCCTCTTGCCAGCCTCCACGCTGCCTTCTGGGTGGACAGCCACAGTGGCACTCACCTAAAACCCCCTCTGGCAGGCAAGGCAGGAGAGAGGCTTCCAGATCGGAATACCTGTGCACAAATAGCCAGGCTAAGCCACTCACTCCCAGCTGTCCCCTGGGGCTTCCCTGCAGCTCCCAGGGCTCCTCCAAAAGAGCCCGACTGAGGCTGCCATTGCACAAACTGAGCAGAAGCCATGGCAAAAGCTTCAGCTCACAGGCTGGCCCATCCCTCCTGAAACACCCTGGTTTTGTTTTCCTTGAGAGCTGATCACCAGCAGGGAATCCCCTACACAACTTGTTTTCTCTGTACTGCATCTTTCCAGATTTCGGGGGGGTCCCCCCTGCTCAGCAGCACTCTGTTCCACTGCGGAAAGAAACGCCCCACTACGCATGCAACTGCTCTTCTAAGCAGATTGTTCAAGGCAGAAATTAGTCAGTCTCCTTTCAGGCACACGGATGTGATCGTGAAAGGAACTGGTCATGATCAGAAAAGCCAGCAGGAAAACAGTCTGTGTCATCCCTGCTTGGTGCATGCAGAAAGGCTGTGCTCAGTGGCCAAACGCACATGGTCCCTACCTGCAAATGCCAAGGAAAGGCAAGAAGGGTCTGAGTTGATGTGCAGAGAGGTGGTAGGATGCAAAAGGACATGTACAGCCTAGTATAAACCACGGTGTCCTGGGGCAGCACCTGCATGGAAAACTCAGCTTTCTGGCTCCACCTTACCTAAGGCCCCTTGGCAGATGTCAGTGCGAGTGGCTCCACCTGCTATGAACTGGGGGCTGGAACACAGCTCCTGGGAACAAAACAAGCCTTGCGTTACATATAGCCACAGGTAAGGGAGGCAACAAGGCCCCACCTGCAGCAAATTAAACAAGCCACTGACCACAGCAGATGAACAACACAGAGATGGAGCAGGTCAGGAATGAGAGTATGGGCACCAGACGCACCAAGCACAGTGAGAACGGGAGCTGGTGACCAAAGCTGGTGGGCAGCCATCTCACTTCACAGTATGTGCCGGGGGTCCACTGCATTTTCACACACGTGCACACACCACTCTGCTATTACCTCCCAGCCACTGACTAGGTCAAAGTCTTTCAGCAGCACCTAGGCACCTCGGAGTCCACCTGACCCCACGGCTCCCGTGGCTGGCAGGGCTGCTTCGGCAGGAAACCACACGGTGGTCAGCTCAACGCTCTGCTGCTAAGGGAAAGAGTTAACCCGGAGCGACAGCCCCGAACGCTGCCCAAGGCAAGCGGTTTGTCCACACGGAGAGTTCAGGATGGAGAGGATAAAGGCTTTTCTGCTTTGTTTGTTTTCCAGACAGAACACGTCACCCTGCCAGCCTGTACCCGCGTCAAAGGGAAGCCTCCGGTGCTCTGAGCATCCGCAGCTTCACAATCCCGGGATTCTGCAGCCCGGGGAGGCTGCGGGAGAGGGTCTGAGCCCGGGACTGCCCGCGCAGCGCTCGGCAGCCGCGCCCCGACCGGCTGCCCCCGCACAATTAAATCAAACCAAATTTACGGGGGAGGGGGGGGAGGAAGAAAAGTCGGACGACACGGTGGTGCCGCGGAATGATGCACCCGGGATCCCCCCACCCTCCGCCGCCCTACCGTGGGTCTGCGCCAGACGACGCCCTGCGTCTTGGCGGAGCGGGGTCCCAGCTCTCGGTAGCCGAGGGCGGCGGGGCCGGCGGGGAAGGAGGGGTCCTGGAAGAGCCGCCCCTCCTCCAGGCACTCCCGGCGCAGCGCCCCGAAGTGCTGCCCCAGGTAGGGCACGGCATGGCCGTGCCGCCCCGCGCCCGCCGCCGCCGCCCGCTCCTTCGCCACGGCCTCCGCCATCCCCGCCATCGCCACACCACTGCCGCCGCCACCGCCCCGCCCCGGCACGGCACGGCACAGCCCCGCCCGGGCCGCTCTGTCATCCCCCCACCTCCAGCGGGGGCCAGGCGACTGCTCACGGCATCCCCCGCTTTGCTCCAGTCCCTCCACACCAGAAGTCACTGACGAAGAAACTTCCCCTCCCGCTCTCCACGTCCGTGGTGCCACAGAGAACATCCCCGCCACGCAGCTGGGCGCCTCATCAGCTCCACACCTGCGCCAGCCCTGGCTCCCGTATCGCCACATGTACTCATCCATTTAAAAACACTGATATTTCCTGTGTAAAAACCAGAGCTAGCCCTCTCCAAATCTGTACGTTTAGAAAAAAAGACGAAGAGGAAAACCTATATGTACCCGGTATTGTCACCCTATTAAACCTTGAATACTGCACACAGTAGTGATCACTTACAGCTTGATTTGCTGGTGGTAACCAAAGCATGGGTTGCCGTCACTGCCGGCATGGAACAATCTACACCCCCTGCACAGCCCGAACCGCACACAACGAGTTCCCCCCAACACGCACCCCCGCCATACACCGCAGGGAAAAGGAGTGTCTCCGTTTTGGCAGCGAGCTGCTGCCAAGAATGGCTAAAATGCTGCTGCTGGCACCCGCATAGTACAGCAGCCCTCCAAGGGAGATTTCAAACCATTTGTTTCATATTTTAGATCTGACTCAGGATGTGCTGGGCACCAGGCAGCGGTCCCGGGCAGCATGCAGAGGCTGAGAGCCCTTTGTGCTGCACCCACTGCCCATGCTGGCTGCCCAGCTGCCTTGGAAGGACAGGCACCTCTTTTTGCACATTGTATCCCAAGCACTGGATGCACAAAACAGTCGTTTGGATCCATCCTATCTAGAAAAAAAGAACATTACTGTTTCAAAAATGCTCAAAGAACCATAAATTACTCAGCTGTACCATTTGATGAGATGTGGCGGGACATTTTCCTTGAAAATTTAAATCAGAAGTTTTTCTTCATTGCTGATACACAGTGCTCCAATGCACTGTGAAACACTGTCTGTTTACTTGGTAGTTTTGGACTTCAATCACTTATGATTCCTCTTCCTAGACTCAACATGGATCCTACTAGCACAATTCATGGGAAGCCATTGCCATTAAACAAGAAAAAAAGCTAAGCATTGTTCATTCAGTTCCTAGTGTAGCAGAGGAGGTCCCTAAAATCTTTTTGAAGTTAGATATGAGCGGTGAGAGCTGCACCAGCCAGCTATGTCTCTGTAGATCATGGCCATAGAAGGAAGCAGCCCTGATATCATGTTTGTCCAAAACTAGCCAGGCACAGAAAAACTGCTGTGCTTTGAAGGTGTCTCCTCTTCCTCATGGTCAGAAGGGCTCTCTGAATAAAGAGGATAATGGTTTTTTTGGCAGCATATTGAGGCACTTGGCAAATCAATAACACATGGAGAACTGGAAGCAGATCAATTAATGTTATGTGCTGTAAGTGCTCTCTGAGTGGAGCTGGGACATGCTGTGTGCACCCAATTACTGGTACATCGTTAGCCAAGGTCTCCAGCATGGCTGTGCGGAAGCTCAACCAGGACACAGTATGACACTGGAGGATGGTTTCGCTCAACTGTTTATATTCATTAGGCACTGCTGAATTATCTTACAGGTAAGGCTTTCTACTGAACCAGGAGACTGGAAGATAACAGCACCTCACTATGCAGGAGTGTAACTCACAATGAATGCTGTATCCCAACATCCCAGACAGATCTGGGAGCTGTAGAGCTGCTCAAAAAGTGTTTATTTGGCTCCACGCAGTGGTTCAATTCTGTACAGCTGCCACAGGTCAGACTTCTCTGGTTTTTCAAGAGTCAGGGTAAAAGAAAAACAGTGTCAGTTCAAAGCAATGACCCACAAAACCAGTTTTGGTTTGTGAACTCTACTGTAGCCATTTTCCAGCAGATGCAGAAGTTTAAGCTGGGTTGGAGTTTGTAATGTAATTACTTTGCTTTTCTTAGTCATCTCCCCTGCATCCCACAGATGATACTCACAGACCACTCTGGGGTCTGCTGGCTGCATGTCAACAGCCTCTGCTTGGACAACAGTCAAGAAGATCAAGTGTGTACAAACATGTTATGTGGTTGCTCTGTTCAGTCAGAGTTACCAGAGTTTTCTTAGAGTCTCTGTGGTGCAGTGGGACTTGAGACTGAGCCAAACAGAAAAGGAGATGAACAGATGACAGCAAAGACAGAAAGAAATTGAACCAGCAAGGATTCAATTAGGCAATGGGAGAGGAACCTGGGGCAATGCAGGGAAGAGGTATATTTGACATCATGGCTTGTTAGACTGGTCCCAAACATATAGGGATGGTAGTGTCCCCAGTGGTTTAATGACGGACAAGGATATGTTGGTGTAATACAGAAATTCTCTTACTATATGGGAAGTTGGTCGTCCCAGCAGCCACCTGAACAGCCTACCCACAAAGACCTCTGCAGTTAAATCAACAAGTCACCTACTTCCAGCCCAGCAGCAGATGTGGATGACTCCACAGTTAGAGGGAGGGAAGTTCTTTTGAGGACTACAGGAGCCAGTTCCTTGATCTTCTACATACTCACACAATATGCCCATTTTCTTTAAAGAAAGGGGTGATTTCCATTTGACTGTGAGACTAGTGTAATGCTCTGAGGTAAAATAGCAGTGCCAAGAGTAGTTACCCACTCCTGTCTCCCTAAAACCAGGCAACTTCAGAAGGAAAAAGAAATCTGACTTTTTCTTAATCTCCCTGCACACCTGCAGCTCTTCAAAGGAGTCACCAACTCTCACATTTCACGAGTAAAGTGGTTTCAGCTGTTACTGCTGCAGCTCATGCTGGTGCCTGATAAGAAGCATCCAGTTGCCACTTGCAGCATGGATTTCCAGGCAGGATGGGTTTCTGCTTCCCTGTATGTCTACACTCAGCAGTTGTGAGTAGCTCAGAGCTGCTATGCCTTGTAATATCCATCCTCTCTCCTGCTCGTTTGCCCTCCACTATACTCAGATATTGGGGAACAATGGGGAGCAACTTGCCAACAGCTCAGGAAGGAAGAAATGGGGCCATGTACCTGCAGGGGTTCTGTTCTTCTTTGCAGAAACTGCCCTGTCCTCACTAGGATGAGGATGATTTCCCAGGCTTGCAGTAGCAGTGATGATGTTTCACAAGGCAATTGCTTTCCTGTTTGGATCTGGGATCTGGAGAGGTATTGATCTTTTCTCAACATCGCAAGACTGGCTGCAGCCCCAGCCAACACAGTGTGAGGTGTCAGAAAGACCTGGATCATCCTGAAAAGTGCATCTGTCCTTTCCAGCTCCTTACAGTGCTGAACCATCACTCCTGGATCAGCTCAGCTGTGCTGAGGAGCTTCACACCTGGCATGCAGGCATTACCACTGTAGTATGTCATGTTCCTCCTCTTCAGGCACCAACAATTTTCTGGCATTTATAAAACAGTCAGGCAGGATCACAGCTAATTTCAATGTGTTTCCCTATAGGGAACCCACTAGGCTTCAGCTTGTAGCAAGCCTTCTCTCCTCTCCCCAAACACTTAGGTAAAATATTGCAACCCCTAAAACAATAACCTTATAGACAACATTTAGGACTTTTCATAGCTCTCACTAGTTTGACTATTAATAGTCACTCCGTTTTCACAGTAATAGGGTGGGTAGGAGCCCATACATCCAGAATAGGAGAAGCCAAGCTCTCTAAATTGAACTAATCCATTTTCATGCTGCAGGGTCTACAATACAGCTAAGCAGCTTTAATCCTCATTAGTAAAGTGCTGCGGTACAGGAGAGTCGTTTCAGTTCTCTCTAATGCATTATATCAGAAATGTATCTAGAACTGCTAGGTAATTGGCAGTTATTTTCTTCTAAAAATTTCCACTTTCCTCTATAAAGATACAGAACAGTCTTGACTGCATCAAATTTGCAGACTTTTCTTTGAAACCTAGATGATGCATTTTCCTGGTTTATTTTGTTCTTCCCTATTTTTCTCACCCTCTTGCTATTGTCAAGAAAGGGGGAGAGGGGAAGGAAAGCAGGAAGAGCCAGGCAAAAATATTCTGCAAGTCCCAGAAGCAAGAAAAATCAGGTTAATTGTTAAACCTATTTTTTTTCTGGTTCATGTTTCCCTAGGGGTTAATGTCACTTCATCAGCAGTTTTGGAGAGTCATGGGGAACCTGAAAGCTTTTCCCTCTATACTATATCTACAGCTGTTGCTGCAGTCAACTATACAGTCTAATCTTTTCCTCTTTTTTATATCCTCTAGATGGTGCTTATGTATCACTTTCTACACAAAACAACTCATGCTGCTGTTAATCAAGCTTGGAAAATGGATTTGAACTGTTGTACTACAGATCACTAGGAGCAGAGGGTCGTGGTGGACACAATGGGTGGTTATCTGGTCCAATACTCCCCAGAGAAAATGGTTGTCCTCAGCCGCTTTCCAAATGTGAGGTACAGGACAGAAAAATTTCTATGGCACATATACTGAAATTTATGATTAAAATCTGATTGTATTTCAAAGAATCATAGAATAGTTTGGATTGGAAGGAACCTTAAATGTCATCTTGTTCCAGCTCCGGGGCTGTGGGCAGGGACATGTTTCACTAGACCAGGTTGCTCAAAGGCCGATTCGACCTGGCCTTGAACACTGTCAGGGATGGGGCATCCACAGCTTCTCTGGGCAACCTGTTCCAGTGCCTCACCACCCTCACAGTCAAGAATTTCTAACTAATATTTAATCTTAACCTCCTCTCTGTCACTTTAAAGCCACTCCCCCTTGTTCTATCACTACATGCACTTGTAAAAAGTCACTCTCCAGCTTTCTTCTAGGTCCCCTTTAGGTACTAGAAAGTGCTATAAGGTCTCCCTGGAGCCTTCTTTTTTCCAGTCTGAACAACCTGAACTCTCTCAGCCTGTCTTCATAGGAGAGGTGCTCCCAAAATTTCTCTGCCTTACACTGTAATACCCTGATGATGTTCACCTCTGCTGTGCCTACTCGTGTCTGGTGGCAACTGGAGATACAGAGCACACAGCGTTTCAAGTGCACGTCTGAAAAAATACATGGATGAACAGAAGATTCCTAATAAAAATGGCCTTTTCCAATTGCTGGAGCACCATGCTTTTCCATGAAGAATCTTGCCAAAGCTTGCGCTTACAGCAAAGAAAGTGGGTACCTCAGAGTGAGTCTATTTGTCAGGAAAAAAAAATTGCGCCCTGTAAAGAAAAACCCGTCACCTCAGTGCTTTATTATTCCACTCCTCACTCTGGTTCAGTACATGGACATGCACAGAAGTATTGAAATGTAACAGGGATAAAAAGCTGGCCATCCTTCTCCTTTACTAGATTTCAACAGTACTAGTTTAATTTTGGGGTAGCTGATATATTAATTTCCTCATCCCAGCCTTCACTACCTGTGCCCACCTGGAACTGACCAAGTAATTTTGTTTCCTCCTTTTTTCATTCCCTCTCTTCAAATATTTGCAGACAAGCAACCCGGCTAGCCTCTGTTTGAACACCTTATCTCAACAGGTTTCAGTCTTTAAAAATTCTCTCTTCCCTTCCCCACACCTTCTGTCCAAATTTACCAAGGGGTAGTCATCAAACATGCTCTTTGGCAAACAAAGTCACTGCTTACCCAGCTTTTTGCTGGACATGCAGTGGTCTTTGCTAGGGTATCCTGGCCATTATATAAGAAGACAGCAGAGAGCAGCTGTGCTCCATGGAAAATATTTCTTCCTTCAGTTCCTGAACCTACAGACATTTTCAACCACCTTTCCAGGGAGGTGTGCACCCCTGTGTCAGTACAAAATGGGGTTTCTAGGGTAGAAACTTGGAGTTTTTCTACTACAAGAACAGGAACCACTATTTTTAAAGGTTTTATACAGCCTTTTACACCATAATTTTTTTCTGCTTTTAAATATTTTATATGCAGGAAATATCACCAAAAAACTGTAAAGAGGATGGTTGACTTCTCACTAGCTGAGATGGGGAAGGTACAATTTCTGCCCAAGGTCACACTGGGCATGAATAGCAGGGCTTACCTTCTATCTGGTGAAACAATTTCCCATTTTTGGCCTAGGTCATGCTCCTGGATTGTATCCTTGCTCTCTGCAGATCATATAAAGTGGTCAGCTTTAATTCTGTCAAGTTCACACCTTTTATTGATAATAAATTAAATTAAAAATTCCTACTGCTTTGAGAGTACTAAAGAGAGAGGTCCTTTTGAAAATACCCATCACTTAAGCCAAAAATGTGTTCAACTTTTCCCTAGCTTTAAAGCTCCATGGCATCTCCATAGCCATGTAAGCTGTAGCAATAGCTACCCAGCTCCAGGTTTTGTGGCTGTACAACCCTCCAACAGCACAGAGTCCAACCTCAGAAGGAGGAAAGGAGTTTAAACCATCTTCACCTGGATTTTTAAAGTATTGATCCTCAAACCTGACTTTCAGCACACTAAACTCACACAATCACTTTCTGTGTGTAAACAGGTGTGTCTGCAGAAACATTGTTTTTCCTTGCTCCTTGTTAAAAGAGTACTTTAAAAAGGGACTGCAAAAAAAAAAGCAAATAGCATGGGAGCAGCACCAGGCAGTGCCCACAATCCCAGCCATGCTGGCTGTGGCTCCCGCCAGCTCCTGCCTGTGTCTCTCAGGCACATATTTGCACTTCTGGTGCCTCCTCCCTTCAGGGCTGCAGGAGCACTTAGAGCAGTCCTTGGCTCCACCCGAGTCTGCTACCTGCCTATACTGACCTCCTCTCCCAGGAGGCAAAGCCAGAGCTGCCCCACACACTGGGAGGGTGGGCAGGCATGTCCAGGGTCGCGGCAAGGCTGTGCCAAGAAAGAGCAGTGGCGGATGGGCTCGGATCCAACAAGAATGCCATCAAGTATTTGAAGCAGGACTATGAAGCCCTGAAGCAGCAATGCCTGCAGACTGGCACCCTGTTCAAGGATGAGGAGTTCCCAGCCTGTCCCTCTGCTCTGGGCTACCGGGACCTGGGACCATACTCCTTCAAAACCCAGGGGATAATCTGGAAGCGCCCCACGGTAAGCGTGTCTATTTTACTGGGTTCAAATCTAATCAAAGTACACCTGAACATGCATGCTAAATCAGTGGTGAGCCTGAATATCCAC
Source organism: Lepidothrix coronata (assembly GCF_001604755.1). Lineage (NCBI taxonomy): Eukaryota > Metazoa > Chordata > Aves > Passeriformes > Pipridae > Lepidothrix > Lepidothrix coronata. Next base: position 2,612,913 of record NW_016690218.1, read on the forward strand.
TATTCCTGTGTGTTTTTTTCTTTAATTCTATCTTGCATTACCTCCACGGTTGGCAGAAGCAAGGCTGGAAAGGGGGTGGGGAAAAAAAAATCATTGTCTTCTAAGCCCGTTATAAAGCAAGGAGTCTGTGGGAACCTGCTTCATGGGAACAGGCTTCCTCCCTGTCCATCCCAGATCCTCAGAGCTACAAGTCCAGGGTGCAATCTAGAGATGGATTGAAAAGCCCCATGTGTATCCAGACAGACCATGGGGTACCCCTGGAGCCGTCGATTGTAAAAGTACCCACACCAAGGTCTTGCCACTGTGCACCTCAGGAAATCAGGCTAATATGTAAATAAAATCCTCTGTCTCACAAGCTACATATAACAGTTAAATAGCAATTGACTGGAATTGCTATTACCCAAATACATATATCCTACAAATGGCCTCTGATTTTAAGAAAGTAATTTTCATCAGGAAAGATTAAATGATGATTTTTTTTAAACTGCAAAATCAGGGCTTCAGAGATTTTTCTGCACTGTCATTTTTCAGTCATTTGTTTCTGTCTCTACTTTGCTCCTCCTTGTCATTTTGGCCCTTCTTGTAACATCAAGAAATATTAAAAAAATGAGGAAGGAAGGAAAAATCTCCAAATTACTTACCTCCCTCTGATGGGGGCAAGGAAAATGAGAAGAACAATAGATTTCAAGACTTTGATTTTTATTGTTTTTTTCACCTGAAAAGTGAGAAACAGAAATTTTCAAGTTTAATAACTCCAGGCCTAATAACCTTGGCAACCCCATTTGTCCATAAGCACCTTACTCTGGCACCCAGGTGTTACAGAAACAAGTACCATGGATGTGTCTCTTGGCTTTGCCTCTCCTTCTGGAGAAGGTCAGCCTTAGGAAACTCATTAAATTAGACTTGGGCTACAGCACTGAGCCTGCTACAGGCAGAGACACCCACAAACACATCAAGGTAAGGAATAACTGAGGTCTGAGATCCAACAGGGTTAAATGTTCCAGTCCTGCCTGCTAGAGACCTGCCCTCATGGGACCCCTCTGCCTTCCCGGCACTCAGCAGAGACGCAAGCAATTTATGAACACTTAGATGACAAGTACTCGGACCAACTGGCTTATCCCTATGCAGGGGTCAGAGCCCAACCCTGCTGCAAGGTGACACAAACTCTCTGCTTTGCTCTCTTCGGAGGGACCTGGATCTAATCTGTTTTTGTGTTGTGCGTGACTCCTCTTGGAGGCCACACCCTGCTCATTTCTCAGGCTTTTTCTACCGGTCAGCAGGTTTCCATCTGCAAACTCTGCCTGTGATTGCAGGCTGACAGGATCACCACTCACTTCCCTGTCTGCATCCAAACCAGAACCAGTGGGTAACTGGGAGGAAACCTGCTGGAGAAGTGCCCCCTGCAAAACAAATATCTGCTAATATCAACCCCTGTGACTGCTGCTTTGCGGACAGCGAGTGTTAGACGCTGCCACCACAGACTTATCTTCCGATTTCAGCAGTGAGTTTATAGAAAGAGAAAAGATGGAAAGTCAGCTGTGTGAAAGGTGTGTGTGGCACTTAGGAGTGGCTCAGAAAGGACAGGTGTCTAGGTGAGTAATAAGTCATATGCGGCTGACTGACACCAGGTGCACTGCTTTGGAGGGAGGAGAGAAAAACCTACAAAACCCCTATTTCTGTGTGGTGGGTAACCTGCTCCTGACTCCTATCCACCAAACAGAAGCAAAAAAGAGGTAGCTGAGATGCCACCTATTGCAAGAGGAAATTGGCTCTTTGTCACACACATGCACACAAGTAGTCCTGGGTTGCCCCTGTCTCTCCACAGGATGCTCAAAGCTGACAACTGCTGCTCTCTGTGAGAGCCAGTGACTGTCCTGAACCCTGCTTGCCAAGTTAGGCTTCCTATAAACTGCCCCTTGCTACCATCCAGAAGCTCGTGGAAAATGCTCAAGAAAACAGAGAAGGCTTTTGTCTCTAGAGAGACAATATTAACTTCCTAATATAGGCCATGAATTGTTGGAGAGCTCAGAGTTGGGACAGGAGTGACAGTCATTGCCATAACCTACTTGGCTGTCCCCAAAGGGCCAGGAAGAAAGGAGGGTTGTTGCTAATAAAAGCATTTGCGTGGTTGGCCTCCCAGGAAGCGGGGTCAGGGTTGGGGAACATCCTCCACGCTGTTGGCAGTGGAAACTCAGCAGAGCTCCAGTGGCACAGGCAGCAGCAACAGTCACAAACTCACTTGCACTGCTTGAACTAAAATCTCAGCAAGACAGAGTAAGTTGTAAATGCTGAGGCTGAATTTTCGCCTGTCTCCACAGTAGCAAAAATTCTCACTAACATCACCGACAGTCTCAAGTAGCAGGATTTGCCTCAAAAAATACAAGCAGTCCTCATTTTTTTACAGAAATGTTGTTCTGGGACCGTGTTAATCAGAGAGAAGAGAAAAGATATATTTTATAAGAAATGTTGAAAGTGTTTAATATTTTTTGAATATTGAAACAAGGAACAAGAAAAGGGAACTTCTCAGACCAGAAAGGGTGATGCAAACTCTGAAATTATGTCTTTTCAGGAATTATGTGCCAATCCTCAGTTTATAGTTGGAGGAGCTACCCGAACAGATGTCTGCCAAGGAGAGCTGGGTACGTACAGTGCTTCTGAATTTTGTTTTGTAAGAAGAAAAAAAATGCAGATTCATTTAAAAGTTTCTCATACACGGACCATTTTATTTTATTGGCCATCTCCCAGATGTAGTATGGAGAGAGGCAGATACCCAAGAAGGGGACCCATGTACCAGCATTGCTGCCTGAGACAGGGTATATATATGGGCTTGTAAGAGCTATGTCAAACTTGGAAGACACCAAACTGTCTCCTGGAGGAGGGAAGCTAATTATGTGGAGCAGAAGACTGGCTTGCTCTTGACATCTTAAGATAGAGTTGGCCACCAACCTAATCATGAGAACACTTGTGCCGAAGCAAGACAGTGGGCTTTGTGCCCATCCCAGCAAGAGCAGCTTCAAAGACTCTGGGGACAAGGGACACCAGGGAAATTTTCCCCTGTAGCCTAGTCCCTAGGGGTTTTTATCTGGGAGGCAGAGCTAGTTCCAGCCTCAGTTTCACACAAAACAAATACGCAACAACCAAGGAATAGAGCAGGAACTGGTTTAGTAGAGAGGCTGGGTCTATGACCATTTTGTGCCGAGCAGGGGGGTCCAGGCAGGAGTTAGAAACAAAGACCACATAATAAAAAATGAACAGAGCACATAAACCTCATAATATGATCCACAATGGCAAAATATTCCAAGGCCTTCATGCTGAATGCTCCTTCTGCTTGTACAGCATTTGGCATAGAGCTGCGAGTGGGGACAGGAGCAACCGGACACCAGCCACACCATGCAAAATCAGACAGAAAAGACAGTGTTGCTCAGCTCCCCAAATTAAGGCCTGATCCAGAGGAGATGTCTTTCAGGGAGCACTCATCCTCTCCTGGAGATCCATCACAGAAAGACTTTCTTACACGTTTTTCTCCAGTGCTTGCCGTTGACTTAACAGAGCTGCTGTGCAAGTGGCCAGAAGGGAGCTGTAAAGGGACTTGATCCCCCCTCAAATAGCTGCTGCAGCAGCTGCCTTCCCTGCCTGCCTCACTGATAAGATCCAGCTGCAGAAGACAGCAGCAGCAACCTCTCCTGACTACATATAGAGGCAGGAAGGCTGAAGCTCTTGTAATGAGAATTTGATAGATTAGACACAGAGAAATCAGCCTTTCTCCCTCCTGTGCTGCTAACTGCAGTACTCCTGACCTCACTGGTTTTCCAGCCCATCCATTGTGCAAATGAGATTCAAACAATTTCTGCAAGTCATTGGCAATAAATAATACCAATGCTGGTCTTGTAAACACAGCACCATTAAAGCAATTGCTGAAAAATTCCCTGGTGTGTGGGCTTATACTCCAAATGCTAAAAATAAGATGCCCAATCATATACTTGCTCCAGGATATTTATTTGGTGGATGCTGGGGAGATCACTTACTCTATGCTAGGAAAATGGTTCAGATAAGTAATAAGAGACATTTCTTGTCACCTTCTATTTGGGAAGTTTCTATAATAGCATTAAAACAAAAGAAGATCACATACCTGACATAAAACCTCATTTTCCTTGACAGTTTACAAGCTATAGGACTGAAGAATATTACCTATTCTTAAACTAGAAGAGGTCAATGTGTTATTTGTGTTTAGCCTGGAAACTGAATACAAATACTCTGAGTCCTTTTCTGCTTCTGTCACCTGCTGAATGTCTCTGTGGAGTCCCAGTTCTTTGTGCTCAATGGGCTTTCATTAGAGACTGCTGCCAAAATCCATCAAATAGTGGTAACAACAGAACTGGACCCAAACTCCTCCTGTGAATCTGGGGATAGTGTCTGGCTCTGGGTTTTCTGAGGCCAGCTTTTGGTGGGCAGTACCCCAAGTGCTAGTTGTGAAAGCTGCTCCAAACCTAGAAGAAAAGTCCCGAAATCTAATTCTGCTTTTATTAGGAGCTTGCTTTTCTCTCTCTTACTCTCTCACCAAGAAAAAAAAAAGATAATCCAATTTGTTTCTGTAAGGCTGCTTACAGTTGCTTCTACATCCACTGACCCTTCACAAAAACAAACTTCAGGCATGGGACTTCCCTTCTAGCATTCAGGTGTTTGCTTTACATCTCTGAGGCATACTAAGCTTTTCTGGTATTTGATCCAATACCTTGAATATCAAAGTCCTTGTTACTAAAACACTTCAATTGAAACAGACCCTGATTACATATTTACATAAGCCACGTATGTGACCGGTTAACAAGTCCTTGAGGGAAATAGAGCCTATTTTCAATAATCTTTTCTGACATGTTTCTTTTCTTTTAAAAATAAAACTGCAGGTCTGGGTTTATATGAACAAAAGGAACAAGAAAAAACAGAGTAGTAGTCTCACTCCATTAAACTTATTTCTTTGACAACAGTGTAAGCTAGATGAATATCAGCTTGGGAAGTTTGATGGGAACTTGAAAGACTTGAAATATTTTAAACGTTCTTTGAACCGTATCTTTTTGATAGCCTAGTAACAACTTGAAATGCAGTCACATAGTCTTAGTTATTAAAGGTGACTTATGAAGTTTTCTTGCAGCTATCTGAATAAGTTAACATTAGAACTGTTTGCAGAAGTTCTTAAGAAGCAAGTGACATAAATTTAATTTTAATAATATAAAACATACTGAAAACCCCTCAGTTTAATATTAGCTTTCCAGATCCACACTATTTATATTCATGAGCTGCCTTTTGTTCTGAATGCTCAGAGGCTACTCCAGGCACTGCAGCTCCTTTGGCCCGGGCTGTCAGCTGGAGGAGTCCCCTGAAGCCAAGGCAGATGCATGAGTTCACACCAGCTGAGGAGCCCACCCCATGCATGCTTTGTGCATGTCTTGTCCTACAGGCAGATTTAAAGAGATTACAGGTACAGAACAAACCAAAGCCTGACAGCTCTGAGATAGATCTGATACCTGTTGAGGGAACCTATGAAGCGGGTGTAGGTAGGACAGTACTTAATAATATTGGATTTGTTCACTTATTTTGCTGTTAGACGTTAATGTATGGCCCTTCTGACGTTCAGTGCCATGGCTAAGGGGCATTGGAGTTCTAGCAGATATATCTCAAAGCTGTCAAAAAATACATTCACTGAGAATTCTGAGACCTCAAAGAGAAGAAAGCCTGTTCCTTTGCTGGGTTCTCCTTTGCCTTTCTGTACACAGCTGCAGAGCATAATTCATTTCCATAGAAAACCTCAGGAAGCCTTTAGAAATCTCAAAGCAGAGGCAGTCTGCATTGCTATAAATGATAAGCTAGTGGGTCAGTGCTTCCTTGATGTCTGGTATGATGCCCCAGGTACTACGAGCTCTGAAGAAGGGCTTCCAGCAGAGACTAAAGCTGAGAGTCAGTGCTGCTTGACAATCCAGGAGGCAAGAGCCAGAGCATTGTATTTGGATCCCTTCTGAACACCAGGCACCGCTGAAATAGCAGTAAGCCAGAATACAGTCAGGACAGAAACACCTTTGTGCTGTCCAGTTAGATCTTGGTACCAAACACTTGGACTTTTGGCTAAATCTCACCATCTCTAGGTCAAAGAAGAGTTCAGATATTCTGTGTCTAGACACTTCAATGGTAGCTAAACAAAAACTGAGCACTGCTCTGTAGCAACTGAAACTAATCAAATTTCTCATTTATTTTATGGCCTCTGCAAGTGCAGCATGCTTGGGTAAACATCATCAATACAGAGGAGTCGCTCAGCTCCCAGGTCACTGAGGATTCGGTATTCTCTGCAGCAATTCGATTATCTCTCTAAACCAGGAGGTGACTGAGTAGCACTGAGAACACGAGCCATCTCAGTACATCTGTGAGCAGCAAGTGATTTTATTTCAAGTGCACTAACAGTCAAAGTAATTCTCTGTATATGGACACAGACACAGGAGCTAGGCAGAGCTAAGATTCATGTTTACCCTTTCCACCACAAACTCAAGGTCAGAATTGCTTAATTAAAAAAAAAAAATAAATTGCACTTTACGACCATTTCAAATAACTTCATATCCATGCATCGAGCTGGCTTCTTTTTTGGACATTCAGCAGCAACAGCAAACACTGTAATTGGCACTTGTCTGAAACTTCTGCTCATGATCTATGAGGCTGAGCAGAGGCAGCTATATGCCTATAGGTGATATAACTTCACAGGGCTAATGTTGAGAGGTTTTTTTAGAAAAATAATTCTTTTTATAAGCTAAAAGGCTACAACTTCAAACATGGAGTGAGCAGACATGCTTTTTGATATTGTCATTTTTCGGACTATAAGTTTACTGGAAATACATTCTAAATAATTAATTTAATTAATTGGTCAATTGGCCTCTTTTCCTTTCCCTCAAAAAAAATCACTTTTTTGGAAAGTAATAAAATAATTTTCTTACAGTTTGAAAGATTATTCATAACCTTTAGCTGAATCAGGGCAAGTTTGAGTGGTCCTATATAATTTGTCTATCTAGGGAACTTGTGCTGTTGCACTGTCCTTTTGTCATAATCACAAACAAAACTCCAAAATTTATTGCCCACAAAATTATGTTAAACTTTGAAAAAAGAAACATGGACTGTCAAGTTGTACTTTTTTTAGAACTAGTAATCTATTATCCAGTGGGGCTGAGAAAGCTTATTAATAGGCCATGATCCCATTGTGGTGTATAAGAAGGTAAGAGGCAAACTGTGCAGTTTAGGCTCCATTATGGAAGCTCCTTGATATGGACAGATTTCTACATCCTCTTTAATTTGTCTTAAAGTAAATATCACAGGAGCTTGAATGTCACGCATCACTGCTACATAAAGATGCCCCCAAACTATCTACATTCAGACACCCTATGCAAACCCTCATTTTTATCAAGTTACTGCACAGCAGCCAATTCCCACTTGGTTCCTTTTGGAAGGCATGGTTGATATTTGTTCAGGCACAAGCTTAGTCAAAGATATTAGGCCCCAAAGTAAGGTTTAGAGACAGGACTCTGCATTGCTTAAGTCAGGCATAGCTACTTTTAAGGCCAAGTTCACCACTGCAATTCTTCCAACACAATTCTTTCCAGGCTTGCTTTGAGCAGACTTGCCTCTAAACGCTTCCCTGGGAGGTTGGACTGCATGGTGTGTTTGAGAGAGGCAGGAGCACCCACATCACTCACTCTCCCAGACGATAAGAAGTTAATTCATACTGTAAGATAGCTGTAAAGGATTTCACGCTGCATTTGGCATCTTATGGGGTTGAGATTCTAAAATTGTTCAGTTCTGAGTCAGGGAAGTAAATAACATACTTAAGGAAACCCCCCTCATTTCACTGAATCTTCTGCCTAATTGCGCATCAAACATACACCATCTTCAGCAAAGCCTGCAGTAGTTTCTTGTTCACTGACTATAAAATCTTGGCCTGGACCAGGAAGGGGAAACCCTTCCATGTGTTGCACATTGGGAGAGCACCAACTTGTCACTGCTGTAGACCTTCTCTGGCCTCAGCGGGGGTGGAGGGACACGACAGGGACACCAGGGTCCCCCATCTTGCCATCTTCTCAGAAATAATGTTCTGCACTTCACAGCATACCAGGAACAGCCAGAGCAGCAACAAAATCTGGAGTAATTGAGAAAATGAGGATTTCAGTTCTAACTTGATACGGCTTTTCATCTTCCTCCTCTGAAAATCCTTTCCCCACACTTATCACCATTATTTCTACCTCTCCAAGGAAAACAAAATTATAACAGCTTAAGGCGTACACCTGTACCAAGGAAAACCTCAAAGAAATAAACACAAAGCAGATCTGATCTTAGACTCATTTTTTCCTACATCTACGTTTCCTTGGCAGAGGAGGTCCTTAAAGCCTTTTTTCCCCCACACTTTGTGCTCTCATAATTTTTCTTATTTTATACATAGGTACCTAAGGGTGGGAGGAAACTTCCAGGCCAGCTTCCTCTCCCACAGAATGAAAAATAGCTTGTAAAATAATTAGTTTGAAGATGAGCTTGAGAAGGTTTTTTGCTCATAGTTGTTCTAGAGGCTGACTCTTCTGGACTCTCTTTATGCACAGCACCAATTTTTCTCAATTTCCACTTTAAACATGTCACAACCCTTTTATTTTATCTTCTCTTCTACAAAGGAAATATTATCTTTCAACTAAGAGGTCTTGCCTCAAAGAGCTTTTCTGCAAAGGAGCATTTAACCTGCTTCACACTTCTTCAAACACCACTTGTATAGGATGAGCAGGACAATTTTTTTTAACCTCTTCTCATAAGAAATGCAGATGGATGGGGAGAAACAGGTAATCCAGCCATTTTCTGCCCCCTTCCAGCTTGAATGCTCTTTCCTGAACATGGCAGCCAAGATAAGGCAGAGCAAACCTGGGCGAAGGCTCAAGCAGCATTTCACATACTAATCCTGAGTTTTCCCTCCTCTTTGGAAATGCCTGGGCTGGCACAGTGGGTGGGTCACGGTTTTGGATTCATAATGCCATCAGCCAGCTCAGGTGGTTACAGGTCATCATACCAGGGGCACTTCTTCACAGGTGTTTCTGAAGTCCCTGCTTGCCTAACTCAAAACAGCTGCTTCTTGCTCAGCTCACAGGAGGCATCTGGGTACCCCCCAGTGGGGTACAGGCAGCAGAGAGCACCCAGTTCCCATATCTTACTTTTGCAGTTGTATTCATCATGACACTAAATCATAAAGTCTGAGTCAATATAAAGAATTAACTGCTACTCTAGGGTATTCCATCACGCTACAGATTAAACTCTTTCCTTGGTTTCTCAATTAGCTTATTTCCTCTGATGCAAGAGCTGTTATGCCAATTCCTTCTTCGGAATATGCACCTGCACAAAGAAACTATGTCTTGGCACAGATAATCCACAGGGAACCAGGAAAATGTTAGTACCTTCAGAGCAATTTTGTTTTCCTAGACTTTCTGCACACCTCAGAAATCATACAGAATCACAAAAGTTCCTCCTGCTGTTTGCAGTATGCAAACACTGCAAGAAACCTGTGAGTCACTGAGTTTCCCAGGGGCACCACCTTCTGCTTACTGGGCAACCAACCCAGCAAACAGCTCCAGCTGTGAGACACGCAGGCTCCAGGGAGGGCTGGGCAGGCCCAGCCTTTCCAGGATGAGGAGTGGGCCAGAGAAAGCACTCACCTCCTTGCAAAGGTCCCAGGAGACTTCAGCTTCCATAACACTCCCAGGCAAATCTCTGGTAGTAGTCCTTGTGTGCTGGTTCAAGTTCAGACCTTTGAAGAAAGGGTTAAGAAGAAATAGGCCCCCAAACGTTCCTGCTGTCCATTGAATATTCTCCAAAAGATAGGAATGGAAGTCCCACCGTCCTTCTATAAACAAGAAGCTTTTGCCCTCTTCCAGACATCTTCTAAGTCCTTCTCTCCCCTGGGTCTGCTGGCTTGAGTTTAGTCAAAGTGCTGCAGGTCATTAGCTGTGTCCTGCCCAGCCACGCTTTGCAACCCACATATTCCAAATGTCTTCCCCCTCTGGCTGCATTCTTGGTCTCCTGAGGGCATTAACAAGCTTAGCAAAGCAGCTTGTTTTCACAGCTTTATTAAAAAATCAAAATAGCAAAGCACAAACTAGACCATCAAAATTACCACCGTGGTCAGCCTCAGAGGCCCAAGGTACCTATGCGGTTTGGGTGAGTGGAAAACGAGGAAAAGAGATAAAAAACAAAGGAAGAATGGATTGCTGAACCAATACTGAGTCTGGCAGGACCATGCACAGCTCTTAATGCTGGCATTTTAGTCTAGGTAAGAGTGTGACTTAATGGTGTGGGGATCAGCTTAGCAAAACCCCTATTTATTAATGAACTTTTCTGCCTTGTAACGTGTGTTTTTAGGTGATTGCTGGCTCCTAGCTGCCATTGCATCTCTCACTTTGAATCCAGATGTTCTGTACCGTGTTGTTCCCAAGGATCAGAGTTTCCAGAAGGACTATGCTGGAATCTTTCATTTCCAGGTATCTATATGAACAGAGTATTGAGAATAAAAGAGGAAAATTCTAGTATTTAGCCAGAAGCAGATTGTTTTGGGGCTTTTTGTAACAAGCAAAATAGTCAAGAATTACAGTGTGTAAGTGAAATTGATGGAGGAGAGGGAAAGAAAAGAAGAACAGAGTTAAATAATATTAAATGAGACCTGCTCACTGGCTAGGCTCTGCTGTCTTACAGCTGATAGGGCTCTGGGGAATTAAACAGTTTTTGTAAACTCAGCTGAACCATCAGGCTGTGTGAGCCCAAACCAAACTCTGTTGCTGCCAACTGTTGAGAGTGAATTCAGGTTGATGTGATTCCTTCTCCTCCCCTCGCTGTGGTTATGCCTGTATTTCCTTGTCTGCAGACCCAGTGTGTTGGGATTTAGCCAGCCTGCTTTGAGTAGAGGTTAGGCTCAGGTGTGAGCAGTGTGGATTCACCCTGCAAAGTGAAAGGAGCTGGTCTGGTGAGGAGAGGATTTATAAAACACATACCTTCTACCAGCTCACCTTAGAGTGTTACAGTGTGAATTATCTTCTCTCCTTTCAGTACTGCATCAAATTCTAGAATAAATATTGCTAGCTTTGAGGCCAAAATTTAGCATTAGCAACGTTTCACATGTTTCCCAGTATTTACAGAAGGGATTAGCGCTATTGAGTGCTTCCCCTTCAGACGACCCCTCCTTGCAGCATTTTTGCAGGGGAATTGTTTTTTCTTCTTAAGAATTGAGCCTTAAAACAGTTTAGAGTAACCTGTCTACACACTAGCTTTCTGGACTCTCCACCACGTAAACTCTGCATGGAGCACAGTGAGTGTTTTTGATGTTATGTGCAACAAGATGCCGTTAATATTGTCTATCAGCAAAATTTAATATAGCATTAAGAAGCCTGCTGAACATTCCACAGGGCTGGGAGGAGTTTGCCTCTATTACAAAGGAGGGGAATCCAACATGGGAATGAAACCTTACAGTGACTTATGCAGGAGGAACTGATGACAGGTGAAGGGGTAGGAGGATGGTAGTGTGGAGCTATTATGGGCACACCAGCACTCACCACCTTTTTCTTTCTTCATTTTGTCAGTTCTGGCAGTACGGGGAGTGGGTGGACGTCGTGGTGGATGACAGGCTGCCCACCAAGAATGGGAAGCTGGTCTTCGTGCACTCGGAGGAAGGCAACGAGTTCTGGAGCGCTCTGCTGGAGAAGGCCTATGCCAAGTATGGTGGCTAAGCAGGAGGCAGCACTCCTGGGTGTGCAGCTGTTGGTGGGCCAGGCATTGTGATGTTAGTCACCACACACTTCATTCAAATGCAGCCCCCATTCCACCCATTATTTACAGTTCCCTCTAGGTCCATAAAGCGTGTTGCCAACTGTCTGTTTCAAGGGGCTTTAATTCTGGTGCCCCTGATAATCACCCAGACTGAGAGATACTAAATGATAAATCCTTCTTTCTGCAGTGCCTTGTGCTTACAGGTGGAGATGATCCCTTGAGTAGGTCTTGTCATCTCTCCCACAGGTTGAATGGCTCTTATGAAGCTCTCACAGGAGGGTCCACTATGGAGGGCTTTGAGGATTTTACTGGAGGCATCTCTGAGTCCTATGAGCTCCGGAGGGCTCCTTCAAACCTGTTCCAAATCATCCAGAAGGCTCTGAGAGCTGGGTCGCTGCTTGGCTGCTCCATCGATGTAAGAGACTGACAAAGCTTTACTCTCTTTCCTCCTCTTCTCAGGATTCAAGTCCATACTGTAACAAAAGCTCAGATCAATGTTAGATGTAGGTAGGAAGGTCTAATATAAAAGCAAACCACAATTAATGTCAGACCTTTATTGATTTCAGTAACAAAACCTTCGGATGAGGTTCTAAATAACCATCTCTTGTCATGACTCCCTATTTACAAGACAGCGTAGGATAATGCCTAGAACCACCAACTGCTCTTCTGTACTGGTCTTCTTGAGCTCCATTTTCATTCTCTATCTTTTCGCGTTCAAATTTTGTGTAATTTCAGCTCCAGACACTCAACTGCCAGAGACAAACTCTTTGAGACACTTTGTTGGAGCCTGTAGGCTGATTCTGGCTTTGGTTTTCAGTCCTAAAGATTATTAACACCTGTAATACAAACACTCTCAAGTTACAGAGGATGTTTGAACATGTTTTGGAAATTTCACATCTTTCACATCCTGTTTCATTATCTTGTTTGAAATCCTGGTATATGGCATATAGAATTACCAGAGTTCAAAGTTTGATATATTAGATCTTGACTGAGGCAGGCTAGGCCTGTGCTCATATGAATATGTCTTTGCAGATGACTGGGTCTGTAGCCTGAGCTGGGAGTTGGATTTAGATTTAGATTTCATTGTACGTTTTTGAATTTCTTCTGTGCTAGGGCTGCATATTAAGGGACATGAAACCGTAGAGTTGAGCTTTTGCTGTAGATCTCACCTTTATTTAATATACTTTGCATCAAGAATGTTGGCATTCATTGTGCATACCACTTTGGATGTCTTCCCCCATATTAAGTTGTTCATGAAAGTCGAATTCATACACAATATATAGCCATAAATGTGCACACTTTTATTGCTCCAGATAACTGCTGCGGCTGAAATAGAAGCAATCACAAGTCTGAAGCTGGTAAAAGGACATGCTTATTCTATCACTGGAGCAGAGGAGGTAAGCCAGCCTCTCTGGGGCCATCGTGCAAAACAGCTTGGGGGTGCAATACTGCAGTGCCTTCAACTTTCTGATGTCTTGCTGTGACTGACCAAATGAAAATGTTGCTGTCTTATGCACCCTCTTACAGAGAAAAAAAGGAAGTACCTACAATACTTAGCTGGGTCAGAAGCTCTGTGCTTGTAGTACAATGTGCAGTCAGCAACCTGTATTGTACCAATAGGCTGGGATACAACATGTAAAGGTGTGCCAAGCTGTTACCAAAATGGAAGGTACAGAAAGGAGAAGCAGGAGAGTAGGCAGCCATTTCCCACGTGTTTATACTGTGCGTGGGAGCAAATACTTTACCAGTCAGCATTGACAGGAAAGGAGTAAAAGTCTCTTTCATAAACTCTGCTGTTGGTCTCACCTTCACAGTGAGCCCCAGATGTTCCTGCTCCTCTGAAATTGGAATCATTACAGAGATGTCCATGCAGATAACCTCTTTCCAACCTTACCATGTTGTGCAATGTCTTCCGCTTTTGAGGACATAGATATTCTGCTGTTTTGTAGCTCATGTTTTTCCTTGTGGGTTGCTGTCATGGTATGAAATGGTGAGTGCTGCAGCTAATGGCTCACTTGGTGGCACAGGATAATGTAAAATAAGGGTGGAAGGCATCTAGGTGTCTTTTAACTGTTGCAAATTGTAATGGACTGCATCACTCAAGTACAAATCGTGTTTTATCCTGTGTGAAAAGCAATTGCCCTGTGATGATTGGAATAATGGAAGTGCTCAGGTTCTGTTTGTTGTGGATCTTTTAGGTATATTACCGAGGACGGCCAGAGAAACTAGTGAGGCTTAGAAATCCCTGGGGTGAAGTAGAATGGACTGGAGCTTGGAGTGATAAGTAGGTTTTTATATGTCCCTACTTCTCTGTCTTTGGTGTATTTTGGAATCTATTAAAAATTAAATTGGGACTATGCAGTTAATCCAATCACAAAGCACATTTAGGAGAGATACTAAATCAGTTGGAATAAAACACTATTAATTTATTACCAGGGTTAGCTATTGATCCATTCTGTCCAGTGGGCATTATTACCTGCCTCAGGCAGAGCTTTCTAATAAGAGAGAACAGCCCTTCTTTTACTTGTGAGCAGCCCAATGCAAACCATACCCATCTCATTTTGCAGGACAACTTTTCTCAAATTGATCCTACCGATGGTGCCAGGACCTTAGTAAAATATACAAACCAGTCCTATTCCTGGGAGTTACAGCAAGGTTAAACCATTGTGCCTCTGCTTCAACTCTTAAGGTTGCTTGGCTCCAAATCAGACCAGTATTTGGTATCTACTTCAGAATCTTGAAAAAAATAGGGAGGTTGACTAACCTAAGGACCCAGAAGTTTGAAAATCCCTCCGAAACTGCCTGGGCTTCAACTGTCTTGGAATCTCAGGAGTGTGACAGTGACAACACCTCTTTTATTTTTGTATTTAGAATGACGTAAATTTTACTTTCTTTTGGGCCGCAATATATTTTTTCTGCAACACTTTGAGATTTCAGTTTCCTGTCCTGACTGACTGCAGCCTGGGTGCTGATGTATCATAATTAAGGATAGAATATAGAGATAAACATTACAATTAGTCTTACTTTTATCAGAGCTGCTTTGCTCAGCCCCAAGCTAAGGTGCCTCAGGCACACACACATGCCATATCCTGATTTTGTCACACCTGTTTTACCATGGGACAACTCTGCTGAGGCAGGTGCAGAACTGCATTGTCACGTGAAAGCAGATCAGAGCAGAATCCATCTTGAGCAAATTAACATCAGAATGGGAAGAGAGCAATTCTGTGTTCTGCAGTATATTTTCTAATTCCACCTTTTTGCTTTCCAGTTCTTTTGTGACCCCAACATGGACCTTTTATTTTTTCCCTAGGGAGAATATCAGGCACTCCAACGTATCTTTCAGTGGAGAAGCTCTGACTGACTTTCAGGCTGTGAATTTCCTAATCCAGCCCTTCTGCAATGTTTGTACATTCTGGCATCTGGCAGGGATGATTCAATTTAATGCTTATTTGTTGCAAATGTGGTTGCAGTCTGATTCCAGCTCAACATAGTCAGTTTGCAGTGTGTACTGTTATTTGGAGGGGCACAAAGTGTATTTGTTGAAGAAATATATACTCCTTTATCAGCCTAAGAAGGCATCTTACTCCAATCTCATTGTAGAATAAAATGCAACAACTGAACAGCTTGCTTTTGTGCTTTGTCTGCAGTGCTCCTGAATGGAATTATGTTGATCCCAAACAAAAACAGGCTCTGGATAAGCAAGTAGATGATGGAGAGTTTTGGTGAGAATTGTTCATTTATCTTACTGTTTTGGACATTTTTTGTGCTTTAGGCAGTCCTTTTAGTTGGATGGAGAAAAACTGCCAGCACCAAGGGGGTTAATAATGACGTGTGCATTGTTAGACTCTTATTTATCTCCCTTTTTATTCAAATATTACCTTTTATTAGAGCTTGCATAACTCGGTGCTTATCCAAAATATAGAGACCAGATGGTAATAAAATTAATGAGGTGGCAAGAATGAACCTCAGCTGCTCTACATTTTGAGGTTTGTTTTTTTTTGTTTTTTTTTTTTCCTAAATGCAACACACTAATGAAAAAGTTCAGATTATTAGCTTGGGAAGAGTCTGTTTACTCAGACCTAATAGAAAGCCTATCCTATCCCAGTTATTTGATTATATGGATCAGTACTGAACCTATATCACTCTGTCCTAGACTTGAAAGATAAACGGCCACTGTTTTCCAGTGCAATCAGCGATGTGGGCCATAAGGCACTGGGAAATGAGAACAGACCTCTGCTTGCAGCATGAAGCAATCAAGGTCTGTCACTCATGCAAACCTACTAGGAATGGTGAAAACAAACATCAAAGATAGGACTAAAGCAAAACACCAAACTGAGACTGCTTTCCTACAGAGTGATGCTTTCACAAGGGCCAAGTCTTACTCCCTTTAAATGGAATCTCCTCGCACATAGTGTTTCACCAGTTTCAGTGAATTTACTTATGAAGCATGATCCATGAGGGATTCCCCCAACTGGGGATGACAAAATGGTATGACTGAGCCCATAATGTGTAACAGACATTGAGAAAGACTGTCTCCAGAAGATACACCTCATTTAGGGAGTGGGTAATTTTGTTTCCCAAAAGCCAGTTCCGAGTTCCAGAGTTCAATTAAATGTGGCTTTGGGCAGCTCTGTAGTACCAACCTTTGCTACCCTGTTCGGAGAGGTGCCCAGTTGCAGTTGCCTCATCTGTTGCAGGTTGATGGACTAACCCTGGTCTTTTTGTGTGCCAGGATGGCGTTCGCAGATTTTCAAAGACAGTTCTCCCGCCTTGAGATCTGCAACTTGACTCCTGACACACTGACAAGCAACGTGGTCAATAAATGGGACCTGACCCTGTTTAATGGACAGTGGAGACGGGGTTCAACTGCTGGGGGCTGCCAGAACTACCAAGGTGAAGACCCAGCCGAATGGGCATTTGATGAAATCCCAAACAAAACATTTGAAAAATAAATGCTTGTGAGCTGAAGGAAGCTTTGGTGGGAAGGGCTTGGAACAGCAGCAATTTCTGTGGGGTTTAGACAGTAAGCAAAAGCTTGGCAGTCTAAGTGGAGATCTAATTCACGCTTATTTCCTCATTGGGGATTACCAACCCACTAAGCAGTTAATTTGTGGCTATATTCTTCTTTTTTCCTCTGCCTGCTCTTCCTGCTTACATTGCTTTTGCTACTGGCTGGAGTAATCCTCTGAAGGGTTGGGCAGGCCAGGAAAGTAACACAGTTCAGTGGCAGTGCTGTTTCCCATTCATTTTCAGGTTAGACCTCTGGAGAGGCTGTCTGGCATCTGGCCCTCTTGCAACAATAACACCCTGAGCCAAGGACATTTCCTGGAGATAAATGACTGTCTGGAATTAACGGCTCCTCCCAGCTGGTCATTAGTTCCCAGGAAATACTTTGGTGCTTTGATTTCCCATGGCTCCAATGGATACTCAGCATAGATGTGAAAACATAAACCCATATACCTCAATGGAAAGAACTGGAGAAACTCCAGGCAAAAGTCCTTCCAAAGAGATATTCTCTGTAGATCTAGTGACAGCCATCTTGGCTACAATGACAACAAAGTCTTCTCCTTTTTGTCTTCCCTTGGGAATTCTTAGCAACATACTGGACCAATCCCCAGTTTAAAATCCGGTTGGATGAACCAGATGATGACCATGAAGGGAGTTTGAATGAGCCGTGCTGTACTATACTGGTGGGCTTAATGCAGAAGAACCGCAGGAGACAGAAGAGAATGGGAGAAGGTCTGCTTAGTATTGGTTATTCACTCTATCAGGTAAAGTCTGTTCCTGATTTTAAAGGCTTTATTCCCTGTTGTGTTACGTTGGAAAAGAATCAGCAATGTGTTACGTCTTGACATTCAGCACCAAACTTCAATAAGAACTGGATTTTGAAAAATTATTCAATTTCTTCTCCCCTGTCTTCCTGACCCACATAATATAGGAAGATTCAAATAAATCTAGGCTCAATTTTTGTCCCACTTTACAGGATGGCAATGTAAAAACTAGAGGCAATAATTTAGCTACAGTCTCGTTGAGAGTCTTACAAAATCTGAATGAGGGCATGGTCAGGGTGCCTGGCAATTCCAGATAAGTGTTTCTGATTACAGCCTATCGTTACCACTCAGTAGTCACTTTCTTTTTCATTATTATTTTTATTAAATTTATTATTAATAAATGTATTAATTTTTTTTATTCATTGTCTACCATATGCTATTGTTCTGATTCAGTAATTTTGGGCCTTTTTTTTTCTGATTTTCCTGGTGTTGCTTCTGTCTCTGAAAATATAATGTAGGGGGAAAAAATCTACAGTGTAACCTCTAATATCTGTGATGTGAGAGGGGAGAAGCAAACATAAAAATTTCCAACCAGTACTATCATTCCCAATATCATATGTGGAGAAAAGCAATTAGATGTTGTATAGATTCCACTGGATGAAGATCATTAGCCAGCACGGGTTGGAGCAGGTGGGAATGGTTGACTTTTGCTAATAGACCTTGTGCAAAATGGTTCAAAACTAGGAAAGGTTTTCCCTGGTGCCTAAGTGTCTTCATGCACACCTGGTTCTCACTGAGCACATGGGGCTGCCACCTCCGTGGTGCCAACCACTCTCACCTATTGGCATTTGAATTTGCACATTATGGATGTCTGTTTGCTTGTATCACTGAATACAATGCTGAAGAACCTTTTGTGCTTTGCATCTAATCTGTTCCATCTGCATCCTCTGTGATCTTATCCATCGTAGACTCTTGTCACTTAAGTGAGTCTTAAGATGCTTTTGTAAGTCATGTAGCTCAAAATGCCTACTGACAATAACTGTAAGTGCACCTGTCATCCAGCTCCTTCCTTCTGATAATCCTGATGATTATAGGGGACAACACCTGAGGTCTCTAGGGGTCACTCGGGTCCCACAATCATTGTATGGGTGATATTTTTGAAGGCTCTTTCAGGTCTTGGTAGGACATTCTCTTTGGCTCTCACTGGAATCTGTGCTCTCATGATGACTTAATTAGTTTCAAAATGCTACCTTGTATTTGGAGATACAAGTTAACATAGCAATTTAGTTAATTTAAGAAGGGCTAAATCTTGAAAATTGCTACTTGTTATAATTGCCTCACAACAATCTCATCATCCTCAGGCTGATTCCAGTATCATATTCCAGTAACAGTAGACCAGTAGCTTTTAGGTCTGCTGTAATAAATTCTCTGGTTTTTGTTGACAAGGTGGGGCTAACTTGTTGACCTTCCTGACTGAGCATTTAAAGGCTTACTCAAATATTTCCAACCATCAGTGTAATTCACCACCGTGTCTGGAGAAAAACAATTAAATATTCTATAGATTCCTCTGGATGAAAATTCTGTTTTTCTTTTGGAACAGCTCTAGGACAAGATAGAACTTCAAGTATATCTGATATTATAATATGTGGTTGTAAATGAAAATTAAAAAAATGTGTCTGAGGGAGGCTTTAGCCAACTTTTTTTCCCCTACTTTTAGATGCAGGAGTATAACAGCCCTTTAACACTGGCTCTTTCCCTTCCTTTCAGATTCCTCAAGAGGTATGTAATTTCTGCTGAAGACTTCTAGCCTCCAGATGGGCACTTCCTGTTGCACTGGAGAATTTAGCTGCCAGGAAGACTTCTTCCTTACTAATGACATCTCACTGGACCAGTGTCTCAAGTTCTGAATAACCATTTTCAAGGGACTGGGGCACAAGGATTTTTTACAGATATCTGACTCCCAATCTTGACCTCATTTATACTTGTTGAAATTTGGTTTCCACGAAGTTTGTATAACAGAGGTCAGAATTTGTCTGTTTAGTTCAGGTGAAGGCAGAACAGGATCTCTGCACTCTAAAATGTAGCCGATGTTGCTTAGAAGAAATACCAAACTCTGTGGATCCATTCCTTTTACAGTTCTGAGCTGAGGGCTCCTGGTAATGAACAAACCCTGCTCAACTTTCCCTAATCCTCCCAGATGTCAATACTGAGGCAAGGAGACTTTTCATTGCTGAAGAAAGAGACCCCAGGGGTGTCTGGCAGGAGGAATAGCCTATACTCATTACTGAGGTCCAGCAGCCTATGCTGCCAATTTTTCTTTGTCTTTTCAGCCCTTTTCCTCTCCCAGTAAATGAATGTGTGGCCATGTAGCAATTAAGTGTGTTCTTTTAGCAACCTTGCAAATGCAAAGGGAAAATCAACTTTATATATTGAAAAAGATATGGATCTGTCTTCTTAATCTTTGTAGCTCTACTTAGCTTAATATTGACTGAGGGGAAAGGATGGGGCTGTTAAATAAATACCAAATTTGATCTTACCTTCAGAACAAAAGAGGAAAAAATGCATATTTTTCTACAGTTTACAGTGGAAAAACTGATGATTATACAATGTTTAGTAACATCTCTGTATGCTTTGGTCTTAGACAGAAACCTTATCCCTATGCAATGCTTCCCACCCTGTATCCCACATAGCACTTTTCTTGTGTCATTGAATCACACATTTTGAAAGACATCTTTGTGCAGCAAAAGTCATGAATAGGAGTTTTATAGCAGAGATGTTATTCTTACACTACTGTTTCTTTTTATGTCAGTGTTTTATTTTATGAGCTGTGCAACGTTTCACTTCCTTAAGAGTATATGGGTATTAAGGAAAAATTAAGTACTGTTTTCTGCAAAACTAATAGAAGTTGGGTAAACCATCTAATGTGGCCTCAGAAGTCTCACCCTTGTGACTACTACTCTGTCCTGTTTGCTATTTTTTTTCTGTCTGTTTAAAAAAATCAGGGACTGCAATTCCTGTGCAGTTAGGAGATTTATTACATACCATAAACTGCTCAAAAATATTCTGAAACAAACAGGCTATGAAAGCAAAAAATGCTTAAGACACAGACAACTTACAGTGTACTAATTTGATCAGATATGAGCACACATTATGATATTTCTATTTATTTTATATTACTAATTGTAACAAGGCATGTGAAAAGATAATCTTTATAGAGAAAGATCCTTGCCCTTTCTAATTCTCTGCCTGTTTCCCATGACAGAACCCTGCTGGTTATCTTTGTGCCATCACTCACAGATTTATTGTTTTACGTGAAGAAAAACTTGAGCTGGCTTTAAAGCACTGAAACCTAAATAGGGTGACTGGCTTACCAGGGAATTGCCAAATGGTTCCTAACAAAAACACGTTTCTCACAGCTGGAGAATGACACAGAGATTCATGCAAGCCGTGCATTCTTCACAAGGCACCAACCAGCAGCCAGGACTGATCCTTATATGAACCTGCGTGAAGTTTCGTGCCGCATGAAGTTGCCCCGGGGAGAGTATCTCATTGTGCCGTCCACTTTTGAGCCTTACAAAAATGGAGAGTTCTGCCTGCGAGTTTTTGCTGAGAAATGCGCTAAAACACGGTGGGTACCTTCTCTGTAAAGCCTCCTCTTTTCCTGGTGAGGCACATGAAGGAAAAGCTTGGATGTTGCACCCACACTCTATGCTCAATCTTTCCTCTTAACCAGCAAAATAGGCCCATTTCTAGGACTAATTTTCTTACCTAGTCTACCATATGTGACACACACACCCATGGAAGAGAGTGATGGCTCTTCAGATGGCCTCCACAAAGCACTCAGGTGGTAACTAGATCCCTCAGGTTTGTGCACAGTTAAAGAGTGCAGGATCTGGGAGCATGATGATGAGGAGGTGGTTTTAAAAATGTTTGTATCAATAGCAGCCATTGAAGGAAAAAACAGGAGTCTGAATGCAAGACAAGAACAACAAGGCAGGATTTCCCAAGGGAAATACCTTCAAAGAATTGGGGCAAACAGAGATGGGGGATGGGGAGCATGGGAAGCAGGAAACTTGGGGGCTTGTTCTGTGCATTTGTTAACACCTTATAGTCAAACAACTTGTTTTGCTAATTATTTTAAAGGTAAGATTTTATAGTAGACTCATAATTTCTGGTTGTTTTATTTTTTTCTTTTCTTTTTCCTTAGGATGATGGGTGATGCGGTGTCTGCAAAACCATATGAGGTTAGATGATTTAACTGGGCAGATTTTTTCTTTTTTTTCTTGGCAGACTTTTCCTTCATAATGGAGGGTAAAACAGGAGCAAGACTTCAATTTCTTACCTGACCTGGGGTTACAGTATGTTTTTATGCTCAGGAGAAATATTTTTTATTTTTGGAAGTTCTTTTCATATATCCGTGTCTTAGTTTCGCATTCATGTACCTGGGTCACGTAGCACAGAAACTGCACCCTTGTAGACTGGGCTGGAACACATTAGATTGTCTTTCCCTCTAGCACAGGTAGGAGAAGGCAGGAAGGGCACAGAACGATCCTTCCCATAAAAACAAAATCTTCCTGAAGCCTGAGAGAAACTGCAGAAACAGACTTCCAAAGAATTGCTGTGGCCGAGTGCAGCAAAGTTTTCCCTGTGGCTATTTTATAAAACTATCTTGGTAGAAGGAGAAAACTTTTTCATCAGCCTTAGGAAGTATTTACTCTCAAATAAAGCCAGCCCCTGGCTGCTCGTGATTTAAGTAGTGCCTCTGTTTTGACAGGACTGCAGAGCAAGTGCTCCTTTGCTCTTGCTATGAATGCACCCCTGTACAGTGTCTTTATGATATCCACAGCTCGCTTTCTAGAACCACCTTGTTAACCACACTCTTGGTCATCTCTGTCCTCTAGCCTTGTGTCTATAGCAAAGATATAGATGATGAGTTCAAGACTCTGTTCCAAAAGCTCTCTGGAGAGGTAAGTGGATTAAAGTGAACAAAAAAGACGAAGACCTGTCTGTTAAGATTATGCAAATATTTGACTTGCCAATTCCTTTTGCTGACTGGTCTTCAAAAAAACCAAGTATTTCTCCCCTTTTATTAACTCACAGCTTCAGTTCAATTTATTTTACAATAGAGAAGATTTTCTACATTGTTCCTCTTATTGGTGCAAAATGTGATTTTTCCCCTCAGTAATGCAGGGCAGGGAATAACTTTGAAAACAGGGGTGATAGAAGTGAGGACTGTAAAAATATTATCCCATGGTGAAATAAATTACCTGTGGAGTTATCGTATAATTCTGACAATTGCCTAGCTGGCCAATTCCTTCCTTTTTCTTTAGCCCCAGGAATCAGAAAACTGTTGGCTGAGCTTTTTCTCTATTTATTGTATTTGAAAAATAGTATCTACAAAGCCCTGCTGAGCTAGCCTGTGGCTGTCACGTCAGATTTTCTCTTAATGAACAGGTGGCCACTGGTATCAGAGAGGGAAAACATCTAGTTAGTTTAAAAGACCTTTTTGAATTTTGAGAGGGCAATTTTAGTATTGTTTGGTTGTAGTTTTCATACATGGAAAATCTCAAATGTTCTCCTGAACCTCTTTATTCAGTCAAAACCTGTTAAAAAGTTGCCGTTTACTGGGTCATGTCACTATAGCACCTAACAAACCACTTATTTCCCACTTAAATGCCCAGAAAATATTAATTGTTTTTGAAGATCTTCTCCCTCTGATATCTGAGGGTAAATATATAGTGTTAGAAAAAACTTAAAGGGTTTACATGCCCTAGATATGGAAGGGAAATAGTCTCTGAATATCTGACATCAAATGAATATAGCTTGTTTCAAATAATTTTTGTGTTGATACCTGAAGTATGTCTTGATTTCTGTTCAGGACTGTGAAGTGACTGCAGTTGAACTTCAAACTATCCTAAACCGGGTTTTGGCAAAGAGTAAGTAACATTATGTAGTTTCCCTTGGATGGAGCTGGGAACAGGATCTCTGCTGACAAACCCCAGCTCTGTCAGCTAAAGGTGATGAAAAACTGAGTTTGTGTCTGCCCACAGCTGAGTTCCTCCTGGCTTGTAGAACATCTAAATATGGGGTTGGGGGGGCAGTGGAGGTAATACTACCTGGCGCTCCCCTTTGGAGTGCTGCCAGAAGATGTTCTGCAGAGGCACAATGTTCCCTGTACTTTCTTTGGGGAACCACTGTGGGAGATGTGGATAGATAAAGGCTCAGCATCACCAAACCCAATAGCATTCCCTCCCCCTATGCCAAAAAAAATAAAAGAAAGAGAAGCCATATTAATCAACTGAAGGGAAATAGTGGAAGAAATGGCAGAGCATTTGCTTTGCTGCCAAGATTTTAAGGTGGCTGACATCTCCAAGGTTGACTGCAGAAAAATATCTCTCTAAAAGTATTTCTGACTTGGACTTTTACTTCCTTTTTGTACAGGAAAGGATGTTAAAAGTGATGGATTCAACATTAACACTTGCAGGGAGATGATCAGCCTTTTAGATGTATCCTTTGAAGGTCATTTCACCACCTCTAAGGTTTCTGGATCTCCTTTGCAAAACTCCCTGACAAGATGGGCTAAGTTTACACTTCAGTTGTCTAGCCACATGGCTGAAGGCAAAAAATTCAGCCAAGCAGCTCTATCACTCAGGGTGGCAGAAACCCAAACCATTTAACAATCAGCTGCTTTTCTCACCTTCTCTGCATGTCTCATTGCTTAAACTTTTCCCTAAAAATAGGAGGGAGAAGAAACAGGGACTTTCTGGCTGGATGCACCTGATGCTTGTCAGGACACAGGTTTTAATCACATCCTCATCTCTAAGTCAGGTCCAGCTTATGGAGCACTGAGCTTGCAGCAGCAGAGACAGCCTGGGGAGCCTTCCAGAGGGGGAAGGCTACAAGTGCATGCTGTGCCTCCCTCCCTTCTGCTCAGCTGGGAGGACACATGGGAGCTAATAAGGTTTAAGTAGCCAAGGGAAAAGGAGAGGTCAAACACATGTGCTAGTGCTCCTTTGATGTGCTGAGAAGGTGCACTGGGAGAGTCAAAACCCATGCTGCCAGGATCATGCTAATGTTGGTCTCATGGTATGGTCATATTGAGGCCAGCAGGGATTAGCTGTGGATCTTGTGGATAACTGGCCGTTAGGAGAAGGCTCCCCAAGCTAATGGGAAACTCAGTAAGTACAGTGTCATGGACTCCAGATCCCCGTTTCTGCATAATTTCCGACTGGAAGGGATGTTCAAGTCCCTGAAGGATGAGGAGGAAGACTTTAGCCTCCTATTGACTCTCTCTTCCCCTGCAGTGCCTGCCTCTGGTTTCTAAAAATTGTCCATTGTGAGGCCAGTCTTTTTTCCCTGAGGACTCTAATCTACTGTTAACTGTAAAAAATGTGAGTGGATCTAATCATGCTTATATATTTAGCAATCCCATATATCATTCCTTGAGAGTGCAGATAGCCTAGAAATTCTTGGCATGCCTCTAGCTAAGCAAATGTAAAGCTGTGGGCATGTCTGTGGGAGATGGAGATGCATTACAAATTAGAACTAAACTGGCATTAAGATGACACTGTGATGGGTGATATGTTTTTATCAGAAGTGATTGTTCTCCAGTTTTGTTAAGGATAGAGGAATCCTGATTTTTGAACTATGCCTTAACATGGCCCAGACTGATGGGACCGGCACCTTGGGACTTCTAGAATTCAAGACACTTTGGATGAAGATTCAGAAGTATTTGGTAACATAACATTTCTGACTGTCTCACCTTCCCTCTCAGCTCTGAAGTACAGATCCAAAACTGAGATAGGGTTAAACCATCACAGGCAGAAATAGTTTGAAGTCCTCCTTCTCCCGGCTGGAGTTTGCTCCAGGCCTCTGAAACACCACTCATTCAACAGTGCACAAGCAAATTCTCTTTCTCCTTGGCCCCACCACTCTCCTTATGGAAAGACAGATTAACACTCTTTCATTGTTGGCAAAGACAGCTCTCTCTGCTGCCTGCTCTATTAAAGCTCATATGAACATATCTCTGCTGTTGCAATATGCTGCATTGCTGGCTGGGCATAAGCAAACACAAGAAACATATTTTTAGGACCTACAGAACCCTGTTTTTTATTTTTTAAATCTTGTAGAAATGCTGAATTATTTTTCTGGCAGAGCATTTAATATCCCAAGAAGTTCACCTAGAATCAAGCAATCTAAAGGAAGGTCAATTTTGCACCTTCTTTGTGTGACATCCCTTTCAGACAAGCCTACTGCCACCACACTTGATGCTGGTCATCACAGAGCATCTGTCCTGGAGTTTGATGAGGCCCTAGCTCTATCCTAGGGATTGTCAGAAAAGCAAGCATTGAGACCCAAATCAAGTATTATCTGTAGGTCTAGGTGGCATCTAATTCTGGATAATAAACACACTGGCAGTAGGAAGCATCTGTCATCGTGTCCGAAACATGAAGCAAAATGAACTTTCTCTCTTGCAGTGTTTGCCAAATGATGGGTATTTTCCTCAATGGCCTGTCTGCCACCATATAATATGAAGGCAGGCAGGCTGCCAGCCCATGGGAACATGTTTCCCAGTCTGCCTTGCTTGCCAGCTACTTGAAATGTTTCCCTTCCTCATTAATGTTTCAAAGAGTAGGAGCTTGGGCTGGTAGGGGCAACCCTTGTCCCAGCCATCAGAAACCCAAGGCTGTGCCTGCACAACGGTGACTGTGGACACAGCAGAGGTGGGCATGATTGTCCTGGCGTTAACCCTGCATTAATCTAGCTACATGAGCAGGGAGGATGGCACAGCACAGACTGCAGAGTGGACTAGCAAACCAAGGTTAAACCTTAGAGGAGCCCTCTGGTTAGTCCATTTTGGCTTCTAACCCCTGATGAGCCTTGTGTTAACATGTCTTCACTGCTGCTGTGACCCAGCTGGGAAAGCCCAAGCCTGCCTCCCTGTGCCCACACCATCACATTGCTGCGTGGGCACACACAAGTGCCCTCTCCGTATTCCCTTCTTCCCCTCTGCTGCAGGCAATCTATAAGAAAGTGGACAGGGACTACTCTGGTACCATGGACTCCCATGAGATGCGAAATGCCCTCAGAGAGGCAGGTGAGTGTGCTGCTCGGGAACACTGCCAGATCACCAAACATTGGAAGAACAGTGGAGACTTTTAACGGCTTTTCTTCTCTCCCGTCACCTAGATCACAGCACTGCCAGTGCCATTCTCCCTTCCTGAGAGTCACATACTGCTGTATCTTTTGCTGTTATATACATCAAACCCTGTCCTCTGTTCTGCATTATGAACCACTGATACTTTTGTCCATGCTGTGACTGTTGCTTATCCATCTGATTATTACTTGCTCTATTTTCGGCCTCATTATTTCCTAATTCTAATTGTCCTCTTTCAGAGCTATGCCCAAACTCTCTTTTTCCATCGTTTCCTCCCACCACCTTTCTCTACACTAGAGAAGGTGCAAGCCTGATCAAGGCATGCCCAAGCGATGTCCTCTGTGATGTGTACTATTAACTTTTGTAGCAGTGCTTGCCAGCTCGGGGGCATCGAGAGGAGCACTGTTTTTTTGATTTGTCTTGTGCTCGGTGGAGTTTATGTGAATGATCCAGAGACAGAAATAGCACTAATATGGGCCTGAATAGAGCCCAATGTGTTATGTGAGCAATTGGCTCTGCTGCAATCACTGCTATTCAGCTGCAGTGCCAAGACTCACTAATTAGAGGTTTATCTGGGGAACATAGGACTGGTTATGCTGTGAAACAATGTGAAATATGCAGTCTGACAAAATGCTGTGGGAGAACTTTATGCCTCTCTTCACCCAGCACAATGGCACAATTCCTTTTGGAAAGGACCCACAGAGGTAGGTGATGGAGTCCAACAGGCCTTTTGAAAGGAATAGTTCTGACCTTCAACCAGGTCTGCCTGCAGCTGCAGCAGCCCAGGGATAAATCACATCAAAGACAGCATATTAATGTGCTGTGTCAGAGATTCCTGTGCTTTCCTGCCTTCAGGTTTCACGCTCAACGATCAGGTGCAGCACAGCATCGTCACCCGCTACGCCTGCAGCAAGTTGACCATCGACTTTGATGGCTTTGTGGCCTGTATGATCCGCTTGGAGACCCTGTTCAGTAAGTGCCTCTGTTCATCAGCCAAGGGGAATTCCTGAAAACTTTGGACTTTGGCGTCTTTTAACTGTGAATGTAGCAAATTGAATGGAAATGTCAGCATGCCAGCAAAATTGTATCTGGGTCCATCTGTTGGAGAAATCAGCAGAGAAACAGCAAAAGCCTTTCTGTCTGAAGACCATGGACATGTTTCCATAACATATAATACCATTTTCCTCTGCTTTAGAATCATCAGTAAGTTGTGGTCAGTGCTCTGGTTCCCACATTGTCCCAGCTCCTATAAATGGTACCATCTATTGTTTATAGTCCTTACTCAGACCAGATTTACAGGTTTGTCCCCAGACCATACCAGGTGCTACCACATCAGATTTTATAGTTGTCCTGCTGCCAACTCTTAGTTTGCTGCTGTAGATCTATTCTGCCCCATGAAGCAGCTTAGAAAAGAAGAACAGCTGTAATCTTACAGAACCAGTCTAGATTTCCAGCAGGTCATGGCAAAAATCCAGACCTTTACATTTTGTCAGACAGTGATTCTCTACATGCCAAACTCTGTGGTTTATTTCCAAGTTTTTTCTTCCCTATCCTGCATTTCAGAAGTGTTCCATCTCCTGGATAAAGACAAGAATGGAGTCATCCAGCTCTCTCTGGCTGAGGTAAGGCTAGTCAGATTGAAATATCACCTTTTCAAGCTGCAGCAATGGACCACACTAAAATATATTTATTCAAAATCACTATTGTAAGTGTTTTAATCACTATTATAAGGTAAATGTGATAGTGATTCAAAGAGCAAGTTTATGTGAAAAGGTTCTTAGCTCAGAAGGCCTGTCTGAATTAGTAGAATGAACATTTACCTTATATGAGCGAAAAAGTAAAGATACATGCAGAGCTCCTAAGGCTGATTGAAAAGATGCTTACACAGTGCATTTCACTATCTTCTTTTAGAGACCAGTGGTCAGTTCATTAGAAAACACACAGCAGGGAACTATTCTTGTCTGGCAGAAAATGTACTGATCAACCTGCCAGAATTAGAAGAAACCTTTTAAGATGCCAGGTCTTTTTTTCCCCACATGGTTTTTAATGCAAATTACTCCTGTTGAAGCTGTTATAAAAGGCATCAGCTTGAGTCTTCCCTTTGCAGAATACAAATATATCTCAGGAAACAGCTGGAAAGAGCCCCAAGTGGTCCATCCAATTAGTCCTCTCAGCTGAAGACTGGCTCGAAGGGAGGAGGATGGCTAGGAAGCCCTGTGACCCTCAGTCACAGTTAGTGAAATCTAGCTGAAATTGTACATTCCATACACCCATCTTAGAATTTTTCAAGGTTGAAAGTTGAAGGTTTCTCCAGCTTGCCCTGGAGAACTGGTCTTCCTTTGGAAGAGACCTCATTTGCAATGTCTGAGGCTGATCCTGGCAATAGATTTCCCTAAAGTTCCAGAGCAGATGGATCCTTCACGTATAAGAGATTAAAATGCAACTCTAGCCTTTCCCAGCTTGTTCTCCCAGAGCCATGGTAGAGTGCCCCAGTGGGATTCTGTAGACCTTCCAGATGGCCTGACTCCTTGTTCTGTTTCTCCCTCAGTGGCTGTGCTGCACACTGGTTTGAACCACGGTTGATCAATTCAGCAGAGACCTCTGAGGCTCTTCTGAACATGGAACCATTTGTTTGGCATCTCTTTGTTATGAAAAAATGAGAGAGAAACTTTTTTTTACTACTGGCAAGTTATTTTAAGCCACTAAAAATGATCTCCTGTCAGCTATAAAATAAATGCATTCTTAAACATAGAAAGATAAACAAATAAACAGACAACCCCCAAACTGACCTCTTTTACTTTTTCTGCCTAAAGAGTACTGCTCTGTGTCATGCTGAAATCTCCCAAGTTTTGACTTAGCACAGATGGACCCAGGGGGCTTTCATTTGACTTCTGACTGTGCATCAAAGTTCAGCAGTGTTCAAAATCCTGGAAGGGATCTCCACTGCCTGCAACATCCAGCATATGCATTACAGAGAGAAACCCATGCTCAAGAGTGTGGGCAAAATTTGTGTTGCTGCTCTGGCAGCAGACAATTGTCCTCTGTGGCTCTGCCAGGCGTCTGCAGAAGCTGGGGGTGAGGAGCTCGGAGGCAGATGATGAGCTGCTGAGCACACAGAGGAATTGGGCATAGACACAGCCCTGAGCGTGAACTGGGAATCAGCAAAATGTGATGGCACTCCTCCACGAGTCTTGGCTCAGTCTTCCAGGAGGAGGAGAGAGAATGGTAGGTCATGTGCAATTTTCTGCAATTATTTCAGCTGAGATCTTCTCCTATGAATACTTGTCCATATGCATGCCCGAAGATGGGATTTGGAGTTTTAGTTTTGTGAGTGACTGGAGCTCAGAATCTCAAGAAGACAAGGGTGAGGGGAGGACCATAAAATTTAAATGTAGGAGGTCTAGGAGCTTGAGTGTGTGAGGGATGTGCTAATGTGGGTCATTATTTAAAGAAGAAACTGAAGCTAACTGGCTTCAACTGCCTTAAACTTTACACTGGCTAACAGTGCTATGCTCTTCTAAGAGCTTGTTAAACATTTGTCCTTTAAAAAAACCTCTCTACATTGAATTTCACAGTATTATAAAGAGTAATAGCATAGTAATGCTGGCAAGACAATCTAGCAGTCTTTATTAGCAATCAGAAAATATTTCTGTAACTTGCAGTAATGATCTGATGAAACCATGCATGTCATGGTCATGATATGTATTTGACACTTCTACTTGGGAGTGGAAGGAGTGAAGGCAGAAATCTGTGTCCCCAAGGCAGATGTGGGGACAAGACTCTGTTCCCTTTTCTCTTCAGTGCTGTGTTTGAAAGAGGCAGTGTTCAAAAATCCTGGACACTGGATCCTCCATACCTGCTTATTCCTAAGCTCTTTCTTTGAGCAGGAGGAAACCTGTTGTTTGGTTCCAATCTCTGAATGCAGAATTCCTCATGACAAACCCCAAATCTCCACTTGACATCTCCCAGCCTTTTTTTTGCTGCTGGCTACAGCTGTCTGACTAAAAGGGATGTGTGACCTGTTTCAGTGCATGGCTCTGCCTTTCTAATAGATGATATTTACTGCTCATTTAGAGGTCCTCTCCCAGTTCAGGTTGTAGGATAAAAGCAGCCAGAGTAGGAACCACTTTCCCCATGCTGTCCCTCTGCCTGTGTCACTGACCATGACATGCATGCAGCTGTCATAGGTTGCCATCAGTTTTTCAAGGCAGATATTTGCCTGCAGACCAACAACAGACATCTATGTACCTCCACCTGCCTGGAAGACAGAGCTACCTGGGGCAAGCTGAGGTCTCCAAAACCTTGAGAATTTTCTGGTGAATGCTCTGCCTGTTCAGTAAAACGAACGTGTCCTTCTCTGCCCTATACCTTGAGTATGCAACACGTCTCCTTACTAACCATGCAGCAGGGTGAGCTGACTGCTTGCAGCTTCAGATTTGCTTTCTGCTCACATGTGCTATTCTTGAGTTCATTCCAATTACGGTCAAAGAGGCCTCTCTCCATAGGACTGGGAAATGCAAACATATGCAGAAATCCACTGCATGGTCCCACTTTTTCTCCCTTTACATCAAGCCAGATGCCCCCACCACAATAATTCTCACAGTTATCTCAATGACTCTCACCCTCCTGTACAGGATGGGCAGAGTGCTGCACTTCATCTTCCTTTATCTTTGGGAAGCAGGCAGCTCCAGAGGACCCACGTCCTCTTTCATTTGTTCTTTGAGCACAGCACTTGGCTATCAGGTCTGAGGGAACAACTGCTCAAAAATAAGCCTTTTCATGGGATTGAACGCGCTCCTCCTTTTTACTTGACGCATCTGCAAAAAGATGATTAATGTCCACCTGATTTTCCTTCCTTGTGCTGCAAGCTGAGCAAATGTCTGCACTCATCAGTTCTCCCAGTTAGTCCTGATGGGGCTAAAATAGCTGTTCACTATAATGCCTGCAGCAGCTCCCATGGAAGTAATGGGGCATGGTGAGCTGAGCCAGGGCTTGGGCATCTTGCCTCTGCACTCTTATACCCTGCATGTTGGCTCTGCTTCATTTTTGGAGCTGTGAAGCACTGCAGCTCTCTTTAGATTTGAGTAGCTCAGTCATGGGGAATTATAACGCAGGCAAGTCACAAAGGTTCATGAATTTGTGATATGTTCCCTGTCACTATGAAAACCGTGCTGCATGGCATTTTCAGCACTTTGTAGATATGGTGGGGCAAAAGAGACTCCCACAGAAACTCTGCTACAGCTCTTCAGTCTTTCCTTTCTCTCTCCACTTTCCCCTGCAGCCTCATGAACTGGAAACTTAAACTCTGTATGTTGCTCCTGTAAAATGAGATTCAAATTAGACCACATTCAGAGTTCCAAATGCCTTGTACACTAATTGCCTTGTAGGTTGTCTGTAGAGGAACTTCCCATGGGTATAAATCCTTCCCCATCAGCATCTGACACCAGCTTTGCACCAGAGTAAATGTCTGCATCAGGTACAAGACAATCACGGGTATTTGGGATTCTGCCTATGAGCTATGAGAATAAAAAGAATCAACATTGTATGTGCAATTATTTATCACCTGCTCGCCCTCCCTGAATGGGAGATTTACAGAGGGATCTCTCCTTTCCATGACTGCGGGCTAATGATCAGATACATGGCATATGAGTAAGCACAGAAGGAGCAGTCCTTTTCCAACTCCTTTTCATTCTTTACTTCAGACAAACCTGCTAAACCTGACTCAATGGTACATTTTTGTTCTTCATTTCCATACAGTTCAGACAAACTGGCAGGCCTGGAAGCACTGAGATACTATAGTGACAATTTTTCTTTTCCTGTTTTTCAGGATGCATCCAACATCCCAGCCTCCTATTGCCAGTATCCCAGGCTAAGTCTATAGACTGGGGATTCAAATTCCATAAAAGCAAGTGAGATCCTGGGTGCATAAGGAACCCAAATTCCAAGGCTTTCAAAGTTTCTCTACCACTAACGATGTCCCCAGTGATAGTTAATCTTAAAGTAGTGCCCTGCTACTGCGTGACAAGCTTGTTGCCATGGTGTCTGTCTCTCTCTGTATAACTGGCACGTACAGCATAAAATCCTCTTTCTTTAATAGAGCAAATTACTTCACTTGTTGCTGTTGGCCACTCATTAACTCAGGTTTCGAAGGAGAATTTTCATTATCGTCCTCAGTTGTTCACTCCCTGCCAGTCAGGACACAAGCCACACCCAGATCATGGGGTCTACACTGCTCCAGACCTGGCATATCACCATCAGTTGCTGAGGTGGAGCAGTAGGAATAGCTACAATTACTGGCAAACATCATCCAGGTGCTCTGCTGAGGCCACAAGCCACTTTGAAGCAGCTCACATAACACAGGTACCTGGGGCACAGAGTCGCAATGAAAACTTTTAGTCTGTCCATGTAGAAATCACCATAGATCTTTCCAAAGACGTGTCTTCATTGCATCATAGGCACATGAGTACATTAAACACATTTCAGTATAAGTGGGTGTTTTCTCTGTGTCTTTACTCAACCCTGTGGCTTCATGGGAACACCACTGAACTTCCCACTACAAATGCTGCTGCCCTGGCAGTAGCATCACAGCCTATGAAGAGGAAATTCATAGTCTTGCCATTTAAGGACATGTATTTAGACAGAAAAGCAAAAAAGCTGATTTATTGCTAGGTACCTGTAGCTCAAATTGCCTTTAACACCTCTGAAAGAAGTCGGGCTACTTGTTTGTCTGATGAAGCTTGAAGAAAGGGAGCAGACCGAGGCAGTGAGTCATTGCTTTAGTGGTAAAATCATCAGTGCTCTCTTTAGTAATGAATGGAATCCTTTTGCCACAGCTTAGTTAGAGACAGCGCAGGATTTGACATATCCAGAGATTTTTTGTTTCTGTGTCTGATTTTCTCTGCACATCTTAACTGCTTAATTAGCCAGCACTCCTAGGCCAGTTCTTGGGCATAGCTCTCTGGATACAATGTTATCTGTCTTTAATGTCATCCATATATGCTTGATCAGAAGAGAAAATATTTCTTTTACTTTAAAGAGATTTATTTGGTAATTGATATGAGTAAGATATCTGGTGCTGTCACTAAGCCAGGTAGATTAAAACTCTGTGTGTTTGTAAAACTGTGTATGTTTTCTGAAGCTGTAATCACACTCTTAGACTGCTGTGTAAATTTACCCAGTACACATGCCGAAGTAGGTATGATCTCTTGGGATTTTAAGGGGCTTTGTGGCCAACACAGTTTATGGCAAATTGTGTTTTGCTACATTTTATTTAAAAGCTTATCATATTTGCTCATTAATTTGCAGGAAAAGTGGTGCTTGTCATACACAGGATTGATTACTGCTGGTGGTAGGTATTGTGGGAGGCAGTGGGGCATCCCATAGGATCCCTGTGATGGAGGGCAGTGGCATTGCCAGGGAATGTTCTGATGTGCAGGTTGTGTCACATGACATGTGTCTTCTCCGCCTTGGGTGAGAGAATCTTCTGCTGAAGAAGCCTTGCCTGGGAGAGGGCAACTGTGAATACTGAAAACTAGGAAAATGTTTTCAGTTTCAGAAAGAATCACTGTAGAATTTATTAAACAGAAAAAAAAAAGGACATTGAAGGAAAAATGAAAAAATCATGGAGTACCAACCTGACCTCTAATTTGTAAAGCACCTTTAGCCAAAACCCTGAAAGAGGGAGCCATCTGAAACAGCAGTAGTGAACTTAATAATAATGAAGTTGATTCCAGCAGAGAGTGCCAGCCTTCTACATGTTAATTTAATTTGAACTCGTCTCAGTTTTGGGTTGGGATTTTTGTGTGTGCGTGTGCTTTTATACGTGCTGATTATGTCTGAATTTCAGACATGCTGGTCTGGTGCTTGAATGGTCATGAAAGCTTGAATGAGAAATTATCTAACCAAATTTTAATGTCCAAGCTGACTAGAGAACAATCAATGAACAAGATTTATGGAGAGAGAAAATAAAATTAATTTCACAGTTTATACCTTGCATTGTATGGTGATATCGGTAGTGTGAGTAACAAGAAAAAAATCATGATCTTTAAAATTATGTGGGTCACACCAGAGATTTCCTGTGTGTTCTGTCAAGTTAGTAGAAAGAAAGTGCAGCTTTATGAATTAGGAACTTGATGTTCATTTCTCTTCACTAGTGACTTCCAGATTATCTTTGGGGCATTCACTTAAGATGTTCCCCATCTCCATTTAGACCTCAACTCCAAAGCTGCACTGCTTATATTTGCTTGTGTTCAGTTGCTGCCTACCTCCACTCAGAGGTGCCATAGATTTTGTATTGGAGCTGCTGAGTTCCCCTAAAACTGTGTCTCTCTAAATGTGGAAAAATACTCACATTTGACAATTTTCAGATTTTGGCATAAATACTCAGACTTGGCTCAGATTTCAGTTCAGATTTTGGCTCAGACTCAAGGCTAACCAGGTACCAAGTAATAGATGACCCTAGTACTGACTGATTTAATTTTGCCTGTCCTCGTAAGAATCTTTGAGCCATCTCTGTCCACAGGACTACAAATACTGTTCTAATCTAAAGGATATCTCTCTTCAGTACCTGATGTCCTATCACATTCTGCGATAAAATGGAGCTATGTAATGGTGATATCCTATTGTCTCTAGGGAGGTACATCTTTTTTAACACAAGGTACATTTTGGGAACAGTGCATACATGAGGATGTCTTGAAAAACATGGCATTCGTCAAATCATGGTATTGCTTCTCTGAATTCCTACACATAGAACAGATAAAAATTTCCTCAGATGATTTTTTTTGTTGTTTTGTTTTCCTCTGAATAAATACTTCTGGTTTGGGATTCCTGGGAGAAAAAGGTAAGTAAAATACTGTTGGTCAGGTCTCCTTCATTTCATTTGAAAGTGGCTGGCAAGATAGTGATAACTGTTTTGAGAACACTTGATGTTTCCATCCCTAAGTACAAGATCATTACGTGGAGGGATGGAGACAGCTAAATCAGAACTTAGCTAGAAGATGAGTGAACCTGGCTAAACTGAAGAGGTTCACTGCACTGAACAAAAAGTGCTCAACATGTTTTGATATTGGTTTTGACAGGTTGAAGTATTCAGTTGTATGTGGTAAATTATTCTCAATATCACTGGAGTGGTCAATAGAGAAATCTGGGAACACAGCTCATTTAGAGACACTGTAAAACCAATTATAACACCAACAGTTCTTAGAAGTACCACAAAGCTAGACAAGCCCGTGCTGCAACATGCCTTCAACCTGCATTCCCTATGTCTACATCTAATTAATTTTATTAATTGCATAACAGTGCACTTCCTAATTACACTGGGGAACCACTCTCGGATTGTAACAGGGTCTTTATCTATTGCTCAGATTATTCTGGTTGTCTCTGTATCAGCATATTCCCCAGCCTAATTTTGTGCTAGCCCGTATGTCTATGCACACAGACTGCTTGGGGAATGCTTGGCAGATCCTTCAACTGATGCAGCTACATCTCCAAGGACCAGATGGATACCCTTATTCACACTGAGTTACTAGCTGAGTAGTGCCATTGCTATCAATGTGGAGACACTTACTGCGTGATATAAGGGTGTTGTTAAGATCTCCTATAAACAACAGCCAGAGGAAGCCATTGGCAGTGCACATCCGCAGTTTTATTGGTCCTACAATACCCAGGAGATAGACTGTGTGGTCCTGAGTACCACCTAATTTGGGGAATAACTAAATCCTTGTCAGTAGATGGCACGCTCCTGAAACAAGGAGCACAATCAGCCCCTAAATTAGCCATTTTCACTTGATGCTGACATAAACTACATGCATCCAGCCACCTCCAGCCACCTCCACTCATCCCACTGTTGTAACCAGAATACACTGCAGTGTGGCACCACCACAGCAGGTACGTGGTGAAACCATTCAAGAGTAATTACAATCAGCAGTAAAAAGACAGGCAAACCAAAATCCCAGTGTGAGGAGTCTGGTTTTGAAGGAACACTCATCCCAGTGCTGCCAAATACATCTGCTAGGTAGCGGTGCACTTTCTGTTTCACTTGGCTACGCACTTGACTGAGGTTAAATACCTGAAGTTTATTCCACATTTTTCAATGGCACCGATGTGCTTTATCACAGCATTGATGCTTCTGGGTTTTCAGCACTACGAGGGAGTAGCTGGAGTCTATGTCCTTTTTGCCCTATCCCCATATTTTGCTGAAACCAACCAAAAATTTCATACTAATGCTTGGTATCTCTCTTCCTCCTGTTTTCAAATTTTGTAAAACCTGATTTCTTACCCAATGGGCTAGCAGGAGCTCTCCCAAAAAACACTCGCTTCACTCTGGGAGAAGAAGTTGTTCAATGTAATATTGAAGCAACACACTTAAACCTGATCATAGGAAATATATTTTACAAAATGCTGACTAAAACGCAGAGCTTATGGTCACTGGATGTTGTTGGTCTATAGTATTTGGCAAGATGAGAAAAGGGATCAGACATCTGTATGGACAAAAAGGGCAATCAGCGTTTTTGTTTAAATCATTATTGCTAAAATGTCTTTTGGAAAATTATGAAACATCATGATTTCAGACTCTGAGCTGACCACTAATATTAGAGATTGAAAGCAAACCTGCTGTGAAGTTTAAAATAACCTTCCATCTGTGTGCTTACTCTGAAATACTCAATCCTGGGCACTTTGAGATAGGATGGTCCACTGGACTGACCACAGATCACTTCCAGGAGACCAGTGCTTGCTTCACATTGTATCAAATAGACTTGTACCCATCTGCTGTGCAGGCACCACCAGCGCTTTGTACTTTATCACTCTGTGTTGACAGTAGTCACGTCTTTTTAAAGCTTCTGCTTTATTGTCACACAGAGTAGAAGGAACGTGTTCCCTCTCAAAAAGATTTCACTTTTCTTCCTCCTTCCTTTGGTGCTTTTACTGCATCCTAAATAAACACAACTGAGTGCTAAGTTAGATGTTTATTCTTTATTTATAGATTTATAAGGCAATGGAAACTGTGAAAGGTATTTGCAAAGCCCAGTTCTGGCCAATAACTGAATTGGCTGAAATAATGTTTGACAAGTAACAATCACTCTAAAGCAGAAGACAACTTATAGAAGTGTAATTAGTGCTTGAGGACACTAAGACATATATTAAAAATATTTCACATAATCATGCTCTCTGTCAACTTAGCAAAACCTCCATGGGTCCCTAGGGCTCCCTCAGGAAGCACAGTATGGGGATAGCTCGTGGCTCTGATTTTCAGATCTGATGATAATGGTGACTATAGTCCCCAGATCACCTGAAAACATCCCTTTCTAACTCCTGTTTTCTAACAGCTCTAGAAAATTACTTGTGGGATTGAATGAAAACCTGTTAGAATTTAAATAGCTATCCTGACAGGGATCAATCCCCAAAGGGGAATCATATGGGTGCCCAAAGGGATAAATATATCTGTCTGCAAACATGTTTTTTAGTGATGATATACAAGCTGTAATGCTTCCTTTTCATCTAGCCCTTTTAACACAATCACAACAACACATGGCTTTGGCCCGAGATTTTCCCTGTCATCCATTCCAGCAACCAAGACCTGTGAGACAGATCTGCTTTCAAATTGGATAAGACGTGTACCAGGTGCCGCATCCATGAGCACTGAACAAACAGTGAAATCCAAAAATTGCCTTTCAGCACAGCCTGATTAAAACCAGTATAAAACAGCAGCAAGGGCTGCCTGGGCCTCGAGATCCATCTTATTGCTTGCCCTCTGCAATGCACTTCAGAGAGCACTGCCAGTGGCTTTCCCACCACCGTGCTTTCTGAGCGCACAGATGGAGGATGGCAGGCTGTGAAAGCAAAGGCTGGTTACGAGGTTGCTATTAGAATAGGACTTGGGACATTTGGGTTGAACACTCAGTTGTACCACATTTGACTGGCTTGATTTTGAGAAAGTCATTTCATCTCTGTTGGGGTCCCCAGTTCTCTCATATTTGCTGTCTTTCTCCAGCAGGTTGGGTCTCCCATCTGTATGAACTAGATATAAAATGCTGCTCAGCCCACAGGTCTGCAAACACTGTGATTCAATCATCAGGTTGGGATCTCTTGGTGTGTGACAGTCTGCTATACTGGAAATGCAATACCATGCCTCTTGGTGTCGAGTTTAGAAAAGAGTCCTCTTTTAAAAGGAGAAAGTTCTTCTACGTGCAGGCTGGCAGAACCCTGTGTCTTTTGTCACCCATATGGAATTATATGCTCAGTTTCCAAACAAGTGAGTTGTTAACTTTCTCAGTGACACTCATCAACCTGGGCAAGTGTCTCAGACCATCATGATGAATAGAAGTTCCACAAAACAAAATAGGCCCTGATGCTGTTTTCAGCCTGGACCCTGAGTGACATCTTTAAGTGAATTTAGAGAGTATAAGTGTTTGAGTACTCAATACACGATTTCCCTGGTGATAAAGAAGGGAAATAAAATCTGGACCACACTTTTCAGGGTTTATAGGAGTAACAGGAATA
Organism: Lepidothrix coronata; assembly: GCF_001604755.1. Lineage (NCBI taxonomy): Eukaryota > Metazoa > Chordata > Aves > Passeriformes > Pipridae > Lepidothrix > Lepidothrix coronata. Next base: position 2,652,153 of record NW_016690218.1, read on the forward strand.
AAAAGCAATAAAACATGAGTTATCACTGGAGTCACAAGCTTGACTCTAATACAAGCAAAGGTCAGATCAGCTAGTAAAAGAGTTCATTCTTTCCAGTGCAGATTAGGAGGGTGCTTTAATCCTCAAAACAACCTTGTTGAATATACTCACATATGCCAGTGCCCATGGCTAGCTCTAAAAATAATAAGCATGATTCATTTTAGTTTTGGACATGAGTTGAACTATGAGGATCATGACTCACTACACAGGGAAGAGTCAAGGAGATGTCACCAGTACACACTCAGATGAAGGAGTTAGTATCACTTGTTTTCAAAAGCAATTTCTAAGCTGGAACTGTTTAACTGCAGAGATTCAATGAGTACTTAGTGCATGGCAGGACTATTGAAAAGATAATGTGTCGGCTCCTTTTGGCAGGGCCCAGGTATTTTTAAACAGAACTTTTCTGGAAGTTTTACTCACAAATAGAAGAGAACTTTAGCTCCCCATGGGCTCTGCCATAGTGTGGTGCTGGGTGCTCTTGTTCAGCTGATGCATGGTGCTACTGGACAGATATGAGCTACCTTGGAGTTCAGAACAAGCTGTATCAGAGGAAAATAAAGGTCAAAAACTCTTACAGGAATGTTCACCCAATTTTAAAGCTCCTCTACTGAGAAACCTGATTTAGAAACATGGCCAGAATGAGCCAAATATGTATAAATGATGGAGAGATGTTGTAAACATCTCCTCTCCCAGAGATACTTGAGATTTCAGTGACATAGTCTGATCTATCCTTGCTGAAATGGTCTCATTTTAATGGTTGACATTCTAGTGGGTTTGGGGTTTTGTTTTTTTGTTTGGTTGGTTGGTTTTTTGTTTTTGTTGGGTTGGTTTGCTTGTTTTTGGTTTGAGTGGTTTTTTACTTGTGGAATTCATTATGTCCATTTCTATCCTCTATATAGTATTTTCTGTCTTTAAAGAGACATGGAAAGATTGCAAAAGCTACTAGGTATTGATTTTGTTGACACTGAACTTTAAATTAGAGATAATTTCTGAGCACATGTAAAGAAGGTTTTGAATTTGTTCTAAAAAAGAACTCAATTGAAACATGTTAAAATTGGTTGGTACCATTTAAAATATAACATAAACCTTATGATAACCAAATTTGAATATTATAGAGACACATATCTTTTCGTCTTTAGGAAAAAAAAGAAGTGATATGACAGGGGGCTCAATGATGTCTGACAAGTCAGTTGGAATAAAGCATTGCCCCTGGCTTTCCAGGTGGCTGTATCCTTTATTTCCAGCTAGAAAGCAGTGCCCCTAACTTTGTATTCAGTACAACCACACTGCCACTGACTCCACCAGTGCTGGAACTGTCTTATAGATATGAGTACAGAATTAAACTATCAGCACAGGATGGATCCTAAGCATGACCCCAATCCCAAGTTGCATCAGCTGCTTTGAGGCAAACCTCTACCAAGGCAGAGGTTTTGGGTGAGCCCTGGCACATGGATGGGGGAGAGGATGCAAGGTCTGACTCTGAGTGTCCTGTCACAGAATCACAGAATGGGATTGGGAGCGACCACAGTGGGTCATCTGGTCCAACATCCCTGCTCAAGCAGGATCATCCCAGAGCACATGGTACGGGATTGTGTCCAGACGCTTCTGGAATATCCCAAGTGAGGGGGGATATAAACCTCTCTGGACAATCTGTTCCAGTGTGCTGTCACTCCCACAGTAAAGAAGTTCTTCCTCATATTCAGGTGGGACTTCCTGTGCATCAGTTTCTGCCCATTGCCTCTTGTCCTATTGCTTGGCACCACTGAGAAGAGCCTGGATCTTGCTACCCACTTTCAGATACTTATAGACATCAGTAAGGTTCCCTCTCAGTCATCTCTTCTCAAGACTGAACTGGTCCATCTCCCTCAACCTTTCCTCATAAAGGAGTCGCTTCAGTCCCTTAAAGATCTTTGTTCCCCTCCACTGGACTCACTCCAGGAGCCCAGAACTGGACACAGCACTCCAGCACTCCACAGCTGGAGTAGGGCTGAGTAGAGGGGTAGGATCACCTCCCTCGAACTGCTGGCAATACTCTTCCTAATGCACCCCAGGATGCCATTGGCCTACTTGGCCATAGGGCACACTGCTGGCTCATGGACAACTTGTTGTGCACCAGGACCCCCCAGGTCCTTCTCTGTGGAGCTGCTTCCCAGCAGGTTGGCCCCAGCACATTCACCTGGAGTGTGGGCAACACCAGTCCCCTGTCTGGGTCCTCCAGCTCTGCACCCCATGGCAGGGAGCCAGAGTCTGAGAGACATGTCAACCACGGTCCTTCCTGGAAGACTTGTCATCTTGTGGGGAAAGGTACCATGGGGCATGGAGATGGATGAGCCATAAGCAATTCAGTAATTCAGGGTGAGGGAATACAAAGGAGTTCCATTAGACTAACTCTTAGGATTGCATTATTGTTTTTTATGAGCAGTTGAATGTTACTATGAAAAAAATGTTTACATTTTGAAGAATAAATAGAATCTTTTTTATTGGTGACTTGAATCCCTTTCTATGCCTTTACTGTACACCAATGCTGACATTTCATGTCTTTATTGTATTAATTTCTTAGTCTGTTTTTATTTGGGGTTAGTTTGGGGCTTTTTTTATTTTTTCCTATTTGTTACACATTTTGTGTATGTGACCTGAACACTGCAAGATGAAGTTCAGTTGGGTAGTTTCAGTGAAATTTAGAGGTTGGGAGAGAACACTCAGGACATGTTTGAAGAAAATGCTTCTATTTCACACTGTGTTGCAGCAGCTGAAATTAAATTCTGATTAATATTGTTCACAAGCAGTAGTAAGCGACTGTATTACCCCTTGATTGTCAGTGGTTTTTTACTATATGTAAGAGGTCAAACAAGTAAAAGACCAAGGAGATATGGCCAAAGGGCATGAAAGGAAATAAAAAGGGAAGGTGTATTAATGTACTATGTGTGACATGTACGTGTCTGTTATTTAACTACAGTTCCTTCCTGCTTCATGTGCTCAGGCAGCCTGAAGCTAACTAATAACCCCATCATCTGGAGAGAAAACACAACACTGATCATCACAATCTCACTAAATAAATAATTTAAAATTAATTATATGACATCCTAATAAGACCAGCTCTGATTGTCTCCTATCTTATCTTGGATTACTTATCAGGACTGAATATATTACAGATAAAGCTGTGTGTGCTTGAGCACCAGCTGATGTTGACTGTCTCTTTTGTGTCACCTGCTATCGGCACCTCTCTGACCTCCTGAAATCCTGATGAACAAGACTCACTGTGCAGGGAAAGCCAGAGAATACTTTTGTTCTCATTTAGCACTGCCTGATGACATCCCACAGTTGGACATGCCTCCTATCTAGGTTGTCACGGGCACCTCAGCTATTCCAGACTATATAAAGGCATACAGGAGTGCAACCCAAATGCAAGCCAAATGGAGTTTGTGACTTAGGTCTCCTGTATACAGCTGCTTCAAAGCAGCTCCCTTGACCATTTTGATAAGCCCAGAGTTTGCTGGCTGATAAAGTAGCCCCTTTATTTTCATATCCCGATAATATGAATGGCACTGAAACTTGGAGAGAGGAGGGTTTCGGTAATAGTCATGTAGAGTGGGCAGAGGGAGATCTTGGAAAGCTCTCAGCCTGCCTGTGTAACAGCTACTTGAGAAATGATTCTTCAAAATGCTCTTTTTGTCAGAAAGCGCCTCTGTGTTGAAACAAATCAGTTTTACTGCATTTTCAGTCTCAGAGGAGAGCTGAAGCAGAATGGGAATATCAATGAATCAATGTAATTTTTTTTCCTCAAGATTTTAATTTACAGGAAAAGTGTTTGAAATCAAAATATTGACATACTTTTAATATAATCTTCAAGCAAAAGCCCCTCGTGGTTTTGCCTTTTAAACCTTGATTTAGAATAAAGGACAAGCAGGGATAATCAAAGTAATGGTAAATCTCTCGGGGCAGCAAAATATTCCCCACCAATTATGGCCTGGTATGCTACAAACTGGACACAAATTTCAATTGTAATTAAGTACAAAGGGGGGCAAGTAGCTGCCATCACAAACTGTGTACAAGACACTACCTTACAGCAATCCTTCAGGTCACTCTCTGGGATCATTCTAAGAAGGATTTCCTCCCTTCAGACCAGTAATCACTCTTGCTGATGAGGTCTAAAAGAAGCACAAGGTTAACTAATGTTCTTCCCTTTTACAGACGTTTTTCTCTGAAGAGAGAGAGTAGAAAAGTTCAAGAGGCACAGGAGTTCAGAAGAAGCTGCAGGAATCAGATCAAGTTCCTTGGGATTAGTATCCTCCCAGCAGTCACATTTTCACCCCAGGAAAATGAAACATTGCCCGATTAGCAGTATTTTATCATTTGTAGTATAAGAGATCTCCTCTCACAACAGCTGTTTATAGTTTTTGCCGTAAAATTTGCATCTGTTTAAGATAACTGAGCCTAATGACTTAATTGGCAACTGCTATTAGGTGTTTTCAAAAAGTTTGATCTGAATTCAAGGTTGATAGAAGTGATAGGAATGAATTATAGACTTGGGTCACTAGGCAAAGTAAATGAGTTTCAGCGTCTGCTCAGAAGGGCAGTTGTAGCAGGATGCTCTGCCTGGAATCGGGGGTAAAACAACTCGAATAATACCCTGTGTGTGAAGGTATCAGTAATGAATGCAGAAGGGGGTATCATGCTGCTTTTGGTGTTGAGTAATACTGAAGCCAGCCTGGCATCAATCCCAAAGTTAAACATCCTGATAGCGAAGATGTGGCAGACCTGATAAAGTACCTGATACAGTATAAGCAAGTGATACTACTGATAACTTATCTAAAGATGCTGGGCTGACACGGCTGGCCTGGAGACATGATTGAAGATAATTACTTCATAATATGAAAGCCCAGACTCACTTTTTAACAGCATGGTCTTCTTAGAATCATAGAATAACTTGGGCTAGAAGAGACCCTAAAGATCATCTAGTTCCAACCCCTCCGCCATGGGCAGGGATACTTCCACTAGACCACTTTACTCAGAGCCTTGTACAACCTGGCCTTGAACACTGCCAGGGATGGGGCATCTACAGCTTCTCTGGGCAAACTGTGCCAGTGCCCATGTCTTCTAACATAATTTTTCTTGGAACATGTTTGGAGATTCCTCCCTTGAGTGGGGACGCCCCTCAGGGTTACTCCTCAAGGCTGAGCAAAAGAGATATGCCCATGGTTGTTGGTATGGGGAGTGTAACATTAATCTCTACTTAATAACTGGTTTTGCTAGCTGCAGTACAATTCCTTCAATATTGCACTATACTAATAGTTATAGCTACCTATACTGTATAGCAAGTAATTATGATTAAGATCTTTTAGTCTAATTATAATTATTTATTTTTATATTAATATGTTTGGTTTGTCATCCTTAATCCTATGGGACAAAACTGTATAAAGGTTCAATTGCACCTACATAATCCTTTAGTCATAAACCACTGACAAAGTCTGGGGCTGAGATTAGACCAGTCACAGCTAGACTCCTCTCCCAAAAGGAGTATAAAAAGCAAGAGGGTCCTTTCTGTACCTTGTGACTCAACAGGAGGGCTTCTCCGATAATAACTTTGTCTGAAGCTCCCATTTTGCCCACAACAAGCCAAAGTTATGCAAATCAACAAACTCTCAACACTTCTATTGATTTTTGAGTTCATGGGAGGCCTGAATGCTCCTAATTGGAAACCAAAATGGTGGTAGGAGCTGCTGTAACTTGTGTTCTAGCTCAAGTAATCATGCTGTCTTTCTGCATCAACAATAGAAGTGAAACAGAGAGATGTCATGACCTTCAGCGCTGACTTCTTCTCTCTAGCTGCTAACATAGGTTAGGGACACTCACTAAATGGCTCTTTTACAGAGCGCGTTGAAGGACTACAGAGTCCAGGCAGATGCTTTATGTCCTGTGCAATAGGACTGAACAAGAACTATACATTTGACAAGGGACTAATCTAAAATGGATGTTTTTTCTCATTCACTTCACACAGGCACAGTGGTCTTCTCTGCAGCATTACGGTCTTTCTCATTATTCTCCTCCCTGGGCTACATAGTTTTCACATCTTTTTCTTTGTGTGGTATTTTTGTCATATCACCCTCGTTTGAGACAGATCTACCCCAGTAAGCAGAGAGAGTTTTAGTCTTGTCACTTGGATCTGGAGTCTGTATTCAAATCTCTGTGGTCTTATGATGGGTCTGAGGGCAAGATGTACATCACTGTTGGCTCCGGATTGTTGCTGGTGTTATAATGCCTCTCAGTGGGACTCAAAGCACCTCAGAGTTGATGCCTGTATCTTTGGTTCTTTTCAGCAAAATGGATTTTCTTTCCCCACTGCATATTAGACAGTGCTGCAACAGTGCTAGCTAGCCCCGGGTGCTCCTTGGGAAATCCCGTTCAGCTGGAGAGAACTGTGGTGTGTCACCTTGTGTATGGGACTGACTTCAACACAAGCTAAACAGCATGCAGGTGGAGGAGACTGTCTATTTTAGTGGTCTTGTACAAAATGCTGCATGCAATTGCTCAGGGTTCATGAACTTCTCTGAAAATAGCGACTGAATCTGGATCTTCTAGTAATAAAGGGAGGCAGTTGTGGCTCGACTAAGGGAAGAAGTGTGCTCCTAAACCTTGGTGGAAAATGATTTGGGAATATTGCTCAGAGGAGACATCCTGGCAGCTCAGACGTGGATAGTGTCATAAATAAATGGCAGTTAATTTGAGACAGGGAAAGAGGAGATGAGAAGTGTAAGGAATGACAATCAGAAGTTAAAAATCCCTAAGGAAAATATCAACTCAATGTTTAAGGTCAAAGTAATTCTATTTTCAAGCCACATAATTGCCATTATTAAGAATAAGGATGAGATAATGTAAATAGTCTTGATACTGTGTTTTCATTTCAGACTTGATATAAATACTTGTATAAATCACTGTCATTCAAGTGCCTCCTGTACACATCAGATCCATCTTTTCCTCATTGTTTCTGTGCTTTTTTCATTTCCACCACGCTAGCCTGCTCTGACCTTGAGCAAGTCTCCCCCTGTATCTCTGTTTTCTTTCTGTGGAATGTGGGTGATATTACAGCAAGCCTTCAAGGAAAAAATGCCCGGAATGTATGTTATCATAATGAGCTCTGTGAACACAGCTTAAGGAAATACGCTCTCAAACACAAGGTAAATTCAGGTTTAAAATTATTTTGATGACAAGTTGATCTAAAATTTCTTTTCCAGTTGCTATTGGCTTTTTTGGGTATTTCTGAATCAGATTCCAGTGAAGGACCCTGGAGCAATAGGCAGTGCAATGTGGCTGAGGGCTCACATGTGTTGGTTCACATCAATGCTCTTTAGTATGTAGGGCTGTCTGCCAGTCAAAGGCTCCCCTCATCCAAACTCAAATTACCTTCATGACATTCAGCAATGCCTGCTCTGCATGCATCTGCTGCTTCTTTTCTCTTATTTAGACTAATGAGGACAGAGCCCACACATCTTGTTAAATGTTTGCTGTAGTGTTCACAGCCACATTCTTGGAGAGGCTTTTTTTAAAAAAAAAAAGACCAAGCTCACCAGGTACCCTGAACTTATTATTGTATTCTATAAGAAAAGGGGTTCCTATGTTCAAGGAGGTGCTGGGAATACCACAGCACATCCTGGAGATATGAAGGACATGAAGGTGATTTCAACTAGGTGTCAGCATGGATTCAGCAAGGGAAACCCTGCTTGCCCAACCTAATAACCTCCTGTGGTGAAATGACTGGCCTGGGACATGAGGGGAGTGCAGTGGCCATTGTCCACTTCAGGAAGACTTTCTAACTGTCTGCCAGAATAGCCTCATGGAGAAACCTCGTGGGTTTCTTCAGCAGACTGGGAGGTGGGTGGAAAACAATCTGAGTGGCAGGGTCCAAAGGGTGGTGGCCCAAAGGAACCAGGAGTGAAGCCCAAGGCAAGGGGCATTGCCAACAGGTGGAGGGAGGTGAACTTTCCCCTTTTTCTGTGTCCTGATTCCCCTCTGGTGTGTCTGCCTTCCATCACATTCCTTGAGAAGGAGATGAGATGCCACCAGGTTGTGTGTCTCTCTGGTCTGAGCTCTGCCCTGAGAACTGTGGTTGCTGAGCAGTGGAAAGGAGGAGGTGGGGAAGGAAGAAGAAATGGATGATGGCAGCAGCAAGGATAGCAATTCCTTCATCCTTGTCTGGCCCACTGGCTTCTGCCTTGCCATTTTCAAGTGAGTCAGCGTGATATGTCCCACAGCAGGGTTGGGTGATGCAGTGCAGTGGTGGCCCCTGTCCTCTCCGGGCTTTGGCAGCTGCAGTCAAGAGAGGCTCCAAGCCATGTCCACACCACCTTGTGAATGGGCTCTGCCCTCTGTGCAGACCCTGAACAGGGAGTGGGCAGCGTGCCAGCAGGGAGGAATGAGTACATTTCCACATCCTACAGTCCCTGGTCACATTTTGGTCCCCAGAAGGGAACACAAAAAGAAGAACAGAGGGATCTAGGGCTTGGGCAGTGCCTCTGTCGGGCCTCACTATCAGGCTTTGTCCTGCTCCTGTGTTCTTCCCCATGGAGCAGGACTGTGCAGGCACATGCCTGCCCACATTTGGGGGGGGGGGCAGTGGGGTCTGATGCTGGTTCTCCTCTCTTTCTGCAGCTGTGGGTGGGCACATTGCTGAAGTAAGCCATCCAGGGGGATGCTTGAGGAGCAGCTGGAGGTGGGAGCACAGCTTGGGAGAGGTACCCCTGTGGCTGCGGACAGCTCTTGGGCAGAGCTGCCTGACAAGAGAGGAGAAACGGCTTGAGGCTCAGTCAGCTCTCTCCCTGTCCCTTCCTGGTGCACAGTACACCACCAGGAGTGAAGAAAGCCTGAGTGATCCATCCCCCCACCTACATCAAATTTGTGGAGAAGGAGATGAGCTGCCACTATGCTGTGAGTGTCTCTGCTCTGGGCTCTGTCCCTGAGCGTTGTTGCTCCAACCGAGCAGCAGAGGCATCACTGCTCATCTACTCCCACTATTTCTCACTTGCCCAGTGGAGGACATTCTGTGCCAGGAGCCTGGAGGAGAGGTGAGAATGGCTGTCTATGCCAGCTGCTGCAAATTATTAAATCTTCAGATATCAGACTTAAATAAATGTTAGGGTATATTGCAGGGCACATCTGCCTCTGGCTCTGCCAGGGTGCCAGCGATGTGTGGCCAGTGGGGTGGGCTTGTGCAGGAAGGAGGGAGAGAGGGTTCTACAGTGGCACTTAGGAAACATAGAGGGTTGGGGAGCCACTAGACTCACTGGTACAGCCTTCCTAGTGGTGTTGGGAGGAAATCTGACATGTGGGTCTGAAAGCCCCACAGGGCAGAAGGTCCCAGCTATGCCACACTCAGGCTGCTGGTGCTGGGTGGCAGCTTGCCAGTGGTCCTTTCTGCCGCAGGGCTGCTCTCTAAATACAGCCTGATTCTTGCAGGATGATTCCAAGCAAGGGTTTCCAATGGTCCCATCTGGAAATGGCAGGGGATTTTGCTGCTCACTATGTCAATTTTGGAAAAAAAGGCAGGATGGGTCTTTTTTTCTCCTGAACCAGCATGTCTGCAGGACTGAGGAGGATGCTGCTGTTGCTGCTGCCTTTCACCTGGGGGAAGTCGATGCTCATCATACTGCAGCAGGAGAGAGATGAACCCTCAGGACCCTTCAATAAAGTTGAGCAAAGTGCTGCCTGCCTCAGCTCTGTCCCCAAATTCGGTTGGATGGGTCCCTGCTCCTCAGCTGAAGCCATGAGGAGATGAATTCACTTGTCCCCTGCGTGTCACCATGCAGGAGTGACACCTCAATGGAGGATATCACCCAGAAAAGCAAGGACAGCTGCTGGGCAGTGACTGCTGATTGTGGTTCTTGGAGACACACAATTTTGAGGAGAGCAGGCAAGGGCTGGGACAGGCTGTCCTGGTAGTGTGTCATCTCTCAGGAGCCTCTGAGCCAGAGCCATGGTTCCAGCTGCCAGCTCCAGGCCTGTCCTGCTGCACGGCTCAGCCCTGTGCTGAAGACAGGGCAAGGCAGGTCCTGGAAGTACTCGCCTGGTGGTCTCCACTGATGGGACCTTTCTCTCTTTTCCTTTGCAGCAGGAGGGATAGCAGGAGGAGAAGGAGCGGCCTGCCCTAACCCTTTGCTCTATAGTGGAACCCATCTGCTGCTTCCCAGGCTCCTGCCAGGCCACTGCCAGACATAAACTTCCACGTGGGGTAGTTTAAATATTCCCCTCAGATTATGCACCCCCCACTGATCACACAGAACTGCAACTGGAAGATTTCATTCAGTTGCACAGAATGACTCAACTAAATGTTCTGTTGTCTGCAGAAATGTAATTTTACAAAGGAGCTTAAAAACCCCGAGCTCTTGGGAACTGTGTTAAGTTCTTTGCCCTTGATGAGAATGGTAATGCTCCACACTTGAAGTGAACCGTTGTCAGAGTGTACTGACATGTTAGTATTTCCAGACATTGGCAGTAAATAATGAAGCACTGTAAATATCACTTTTTCCTGCCTTTGTGAGTCAAATTCAGACAGGGCAAAGGGAAAAAACATGTAACAGAAACAGAGCTATGAGGGTGATGGGAGCTGGGGGCCTAAAAACTCCAGGCTTGTGTTTTTGCTCAGCCACTCAAACTAGTGCCAGATGAATACAAAATGCAAGTACTCTGATTTTCTGTCATTTCTTACCCATTGTGCATTTCATATGAGGGGTTTTGAAAACAAGAAGTAAGGGAGAGAGTCTCTGGCATGAAGGTGGAGAATTGATGTATGAATATGGCTTTCCCCTGAGGAAAAATGTTGCCCATGGCAAGCAATCAGGAAGATGCATCTGTACAGTATTAGTAGATGGGTACATTGCATAAAATGAGACTAGATACATTTGAAACTTTGAATAGAATGGATAAGCCAATGATGGGTGGAGCAGTTGCAGTGGGAAATCTTTATAGCAGCATTTTGCACGATATTACGTATGAAGATGAGGAAAAAGGGGAAACAGGATTGTTCTTCTTTTAGATCCAAGGTTTTTGGGTTCTTTACGGTCTTCACATCCAGGGGCCTGCTGAAACCTCTGTGTCTGAACATGGAGAGACTTTCATTAAAATTCTGTACCTTTTAAGGCAATACAAAGCCCAGCCTTATACTTGTACATCTGATACAATGCACAGTCTCGGCAGACTTTGAGAATGGTCATAGTAACCAGACAAGATACAAAGAGTTTCTAAATCCCAGTAGTCCAATGGATAATAATGCTGGAGGCAGGTTTATGCTGTAATTTGTATTCAAAGGCTGAACACTAAAGAGAGACCATTTCTCGTACCTGGAATTCAGAGCAGGTCCACTGTATACAGCTGGAAGTTAACAAATAGGTGTAATCTCTTATCACCTTAATATCTGAGATCAGACAGTTCAAGGTTTAATTTTCTCCAAATAACATAGAGCAATCTATGGGAAGAGGTGGAAATTGAAAAAATAAGTAAGGAAAGATCGTCCACTCTTTCTTATAACACAGGAATTAGTGAGAAACACATTAAATTATTAATCACAATAAATGAAAGGAAGAATATCTGTACACAATATATAGTTAAATTGTGCACCTCCTTGCCAGCGGATGTTCTGGATATAAGCAAGAATGGGCAGAAGAAGCAATTAGACAGAATCAGTAAGAAAGGTCTCTCATGGGCCATTAAGCTCCTGGAAGCAGTAACAGCTTCTAGAAGTCCCTGAACTAGTGACTGTAGGCAAATAGAGAGTACACCAGAGGAAAGCGCATGCTATGCTTATCCCATTTTTTATGCTCTTTTCCTACACACTTTCACTGTTCAGACTCAGCCTCAGAGAGGGGATGCTGAGCTAAATGAACCTGTGGTATGACCCCGTGTGGTTATTCTCATGAATTATACAAGACATGGTTCATACATGCTATGGATGCAATCCACATTCACACAGAACAGCAGTTTATGGCCTTGCAAATTCTGCTGGGTATTTACAGTGAGAATTTAAGCAGAATCTAAGTGGCTGAGTTCATGCATTCACATGATCCCATTTCACCCTATCTGAAATTGCATACTGCCTCTTCTGTGACTGCTTTTTGGCTTGGGTGCAATTTGATATGCAATTAGTCAAACATCCTCTCCTGTGGTATCTGTCCTGTTGTGAACAATTAGTGTTTGGTAAGAGAGTACATTCTGAGGCTCAAATCCTGGGGATTCCTGTCAATTTACATTGACACTATGCTTACACGAAAGGAGCTGACAGTCCAGCTGGAATTGAGTGTTAGCAGCCGCAGAGGCAGCCACACACCAGCCCACGGATGGTCTGCTTCTTGCTCACATTTTTAGCTTTGCCTGCCTTGATCATCCTTTTATTTTTATAAAAATGCTATGCAAGTTACTGAATGTGTACAAATGTCCATAAATGCATTCCTTAGCACTTCAGCTATGAGCTAAGACCAGAGGCAGAGTTAGTAGATATATTAATGCACAACCAATGGGAAGGAAATTGTCAGGTCATTAGTTATACACAGGACATTTTCTTCTTGTCAGAGAAGAGGGTACCAGCTGGTAGGAGGCTGACCTGATGCAGTTACCAGGGTGGCCAGATTGCCTGAGTGCCAACTCCGCTTGAAGAAGGGACAACTTGGGTTCACAGTGGGGATCAGTTTGCTCATAATAGTGGTTCTCCAAAAAATCATGCTTTGTGGTGATGAGTTTTTCTCTACATTAAAGCCTGCCCACGAGTAGCTGGATATCTTACAAACCCCTATAGAAATTACTTATTAAAAAAAAACCCCAAAGCAAACCCCTTCCCAAATCTGCACTCATCCAGAACTCAATTTTCTGGCGGAGGGCAAGAAGAGGTGGTTTTTTTAGTGATCAGAGCTCACATGTTGGAAAAGCTATCAGATGCTGTCTTTTCTTAGCTTTGTAAAGCCATTTAGCTATGTTCTGTAAGTAATTGGCTTTTAGTACTCAGGCTAATCAGATCCCTTCTTGGTTTATCCTGGACTAATTAACTCTCATCTCTTCAAGTTATTCCCAGTGCAGCTGATCACCTAAAGACCTCCCTTCCCTGTGCAGCAGCTGCTGTCCATTGCTGATAAGGTGAGACCTTCTTCATCATGAGCTGTCTTCGCAAGCAGAAATAGATCAGAATGCTAAGTAGTGCCAGAATAATGTACCAAATAGCAGCCTTTTCTCCAGTTGCAAATTTTTCCTCTCCGGGGAACTCTGCCTACAGTTCTGGATGCTTTTTTTCTATTATATGGGCTGTAACATGTTACCAGGAAACAAGACTCCATGCACATGGGACAATTCAGCATGATCAAGCACCTTTGCCCTTCAGTGGCTGATAATCTGTGTGTGGTAAAAGACTATAGGTGTACATGGGTTGTAGGGTGGAGTGTGCAACATCATTTTCCAAGCATGAACAGCATTCCTGGGTTATGTGTCATTGTGCTCCTCTGTACTGCTTAGACAATAGCTTGGATGCAAAAAATGGTTAAATCAGTTGAGGTTGTAAGACACAGCCAAAGCAACAAAACAATATTGAAGCACACAGAGTTTGTTGATTCAGAGACCTTTACAAATGCCAGGCACAAACAAACAACAGTTCTTTAATGCTAAGAGATGTAATGAAGTGAGATGTTCTTTGGAAAGGAGGGGTGCTGAGACCATTGAAGGAGTTTGGGTTACACATGCTTATGAATGCCATCCCAGGAATTATGTGTTTCCAGCGCCATAGCCAGCAACTCCCCAAAACATTCCAAAAAGTCACTGAGGAGCTATAACAGTCCACTGTTTAGGAAGCTTTTGCTAATCTTTCTCTCTCTGATGATAAAAGAGAAGATGTAACCTGCCTGTGTTATTATCTGCACCTGAATTTCAACCCTGAGGCTCAACATCATATAAGGGAAGATGAGAGCAAATACTGGCTGAAGCTGTTTGCTTGTCAAAGCAGCCTCAAGTGGTGTCCATCCAGGAGACCCGGCTGCTCTCTCTACTCAGATGGCCACAGGGAATCCCTTGTTATCTTTTCACATAACCCTTTCTTATTATTGACATGCCCAGCATTAGAGTCATCAACATTAGCATCTCCAGCACTGGAATCGGACCCTGTTAAAGCCTTGACACTGAACCCAACTTTCAGAAGGGGCCCTTTCTCTGCAAACCATTCAAAATGCAGTTCTGATCAGCTGCAGCAATCAGTAGTGTCTGAAATTCATCTTTGGATCTGAGTGTTGCAGCACGGTCTGCAAATCTGTCTGTTATTAACCTTCCAGATGGCAAGCTGAGGAGATATCCCTCAAAAGATGGATGTACAGTGAAATAATAATTAACGGTCAATGACCTTTAGGAGTGAGACGTCACACAGTGAGACATCACATTGTGACCTATGTGCTGTGTCAGACATCATAGATATCTTAGGAAACTGCTGAAGTGATGGAAAATACTTTTTTTCCAGGGTAGTTCATGGCTACTCCTTGAGTCAGACTCCGAGTGAACCCCAGATACCAAGGAAATTGCCATTAGTTTCTGTGGTAAATAAGTGCATTGGCTCAAGGTCCCTGTTCATGTTTGATGTGGCCAGAGTACTTGTTCTTGTAGGGGTGGTTAGGAGATAACTTGTGTTGTGTCCAGACCTGTCTGTAAGTCTTGATTAATGAAATAGACCCGTATTATCAAATTCTGCTGCGAGATAACACCAGGTCTCTGTTAGCATCAAGAGAGAGGGTTCATTTCTATATAAGCAAGGACTGCAAAGATGTAGTGTACAGACCTCCACTCTGCTCTTCTGTATGACAGAGGCAGCATCCAGGCTGCTGGGCTGAGTGACATGAGCCAAGACTCCCACTTTTAGAAATAGCCATGTGTCTTCTTGAATAGGTTCAGAGGGTGCTTTGCTTGATTCTTTTCCCAGATTCTATTCAAAACTGCCTTGCTCCATATCCTCCAGACATGTCAACCCCAGAGTCTGAAGTTTCTCAAGGTCAGTGATCCTTTTTCTTAGGGTTTTGCTCATAGAAGTGTCCAGACCACAGGGAAACCATCGGGAGTACATCAGTCTTACTCTAAGCGCTGGGTTGCATGTCAGCTCTGGTGATCAATATTGAAGAAAGAGGAGAGGATTTCTGCAAACAAGCCTGATCTCACGTGGTGAACAGCCACAAGGAGGCGTGGGCACTTTGGAGTACTTGGTTTACAGGGAAGTGCTCCACTGATGTAATCTGCCTTGCATATCAGCCACACATCCCTTGAAGATGCAGCCACGCTACTATGATAGTTTTAAGTACACGGCTCTTCTCGGCTGCAATTTTTTTTTAGATAAAGCAGACATAATTTGCACAAGGCCATTTAAAAAGGATACAGATTCACCTGTATGATCAGATTACACCCAGTTACTTTGAAAGCACAGGAAGCAACATGGAAACTGGAGTTTGGGACAATTACTTGATCCTAGCAAAATAATTAGGTAGAAGGATCTGGATGGATAAGATTTCAGATGTCATTTAATTATATTCACCAACCTTTGCCCAGAGAGACTTGATCTACTGTGAGAGCCAGGGGATAACTAGATTTTTGTCTGCTCAATTTTTGAATTGTTATGACTCAGCATGACCAGTTCAGCTGAACTAAGTTCCCCTGATGTTTAGGGATTCAACTAAAGAAAACTCAAGCTCATTTTAAAAAAGGCAAAATAAAATACATTATCACTAGTTTTTTTCACAATGAAAAGGAATTAATAACATGCAAGCTCATCTAGTTATCTTTCTATTGAAATGGTTGTAGCAAACAATGTTCCTGTTAAAAAACCAATTCTTGTCATCATACCACTGTGGCATTCCTTGTTTATTTAAATATAAAATATTTGTTCTGTGGTGTATAATTCAGCTATATAGACTTTGAAAGGAAATAAATGGTCTGAATACTGAGCTATTCAAATTCTCTGCTACAACACAGAAAACATTGATGTACTCAGTGAGTATCCTCATAGCAGTGGGAGCTGTGATACACCCCACAAGAAACTGCAAATTATGTCCCTGTCCAGCAAATCTGCAGGGCATTATCTAGGAGAAGACCAAGATCTCAGCACTAGGAAGTATGAGATCTTCACTATTTACTGTAAACACAATACTACAGATGAAGAGGGAAAATGTTAAAATTTTCCAAGATGTCTAATGACCCTATATGGATTTAAATTTCGAATATCTTGTCCAAGACACTTAGAAAATACCTTATTCTCTTCAAGTCCAACTAAATGAGATTGTTGAGATATATGTGAAGTAACGATTTTACTCTTTTTTCTGGGATTTTCAGTAGAACATTGGGCAGTGTTTTCAGAAGTTATTTGAATAAGTCTTGGTGAACTGCACATGGATAGCAGCCTTTTTTACCTGGATGTGAGCTATGATTGCTTTTTATGTTTTCTGCTTTAGGCTTTTTAGTGCTGCTGGATATGAAGTCTTGTAAGGTTTCAAACAAATGGTTATTTAAATTAAATGTAGAACTACATCTGTATTTTGTTTAGCTTTGGGGCTTGGGTTGGGTTTATTTGCTATATGTGTTTTAGACAGTGGGGAGAGAGTAAAGAGAGAGAATCAGCAGCTCGCTGGCTTCTCTGTCAAAATGAATTCATGTCTGACTGGCTTCATAGAGGGTATTATATCCACTTTGCTGTCATAGATCAGATTCTTCAGTAACTGCACCCCAAACAAGACATAAACCTAAATATTGCCACAAAAGGAGGTTGTTCCATAGCTTCTTGAGTTTTCAGTATCAAACTTACCATTCCACAGTTGAGAACATATATTTTTCTGAGATATTAAAGAACTTTCAGATTTATCCCAAGACTTTGTAGAAGAAAATGAGCGTGGCAAGCTGATATAAGAGCTGGTGTCTTTCAAGCATGCTTCGCTATTGTTTTGATCAGAAACTGGTGGATCATTTCTATGGAAATAAGCACATAATCATTCCTAACACAGCTTTCCTTCTCATCAGAGTCAAACTTTATAGAGAGCAAGACATTTATGCAAGATATAAGCATAAACACTATAATGTGATTTGATTTTAATGGGTTTCCTCCTCTTGCAGTTTGAACGAGGTTAATTCAAATACTAATTCAAATACTAAATACTGTACGGTGGTCAAGTATTTCTTCTGTTGTGTGTAAAAAAACTTTTATTTTACTGGTGTCTATGCACAGCATTTAACTTTCCAGTCTGCAATTCTAGGCAATTGAGAACAATGTGAAGCACTTTACATGGGAATGCCCACTCAGGGATTCTCTGAGCAGGCAGCAGACTCTAGGACTTCCTTGGTGCCTGCAAATGACAATGCCCTTATTAGCTGTGCTTTTCACAGCTGGAGTTTTCCCTTAGATCCTTAAAAAAGATTAATCCATCATCACAGGAAAGTAAAAGGAAATTAATTGTTGCAGCCTGATAAACAAAGCTGGCAGCAAACTTTTCAGTGGAGAGCAGGCAGGGCCAGTCTAAATACCAAGAGAATTCAGCCAGAGGGAGATACTCAGTCTCAGGGCATTAACTAGTCCAGCTTCTCTCAGAGTGCAGGAACTCTCCTATTTTAAAATTATTGACAAAAATTGCACCTGAACACCAAGAAATAAGAGCTTACAATGACGCCAGAATTATTATCACAGGTGGATAGGCAGTGTAACAACCAGAGCTGATAAAGATGCTGCAGAGGCTGGAAAAAAGGTCACATAGATTAGAAGACCTATGGTGCTGTCTTCCAGGCGAGTGCCTTGGACCATGCTCCCTAAAAAGGCAGCCACACCTAGTGGGGTACACTGTCATTTTGATTTAAGGTTCCGTGCTCAGCTCCTTGTACCATAGTGCAAACAGATCTAAACCAACTGGTGAGAATTTGGAAGAAGGCAAAGACAATTATCAAAGATCTAGGAAAAAAAGACATATAAGAAAATACTGAAGGAGTGGGGGAGGTTACACTGGAGAAGATTGAAGTATGATATAGGTTAGTTACTACTAAGTCTTCAGCTACTGCCTAGGGAGAAGTTACAAAGATGGTGGGAATAATCTGGTTTCCATATCCACAGTGAATGTCACATACTTCTATGGGATACCACAGAATCACATACCAAAGATCCAGAAAGTCACAGAGGACCTCTTCAGGTTCTTTCCAACTCTGTTTTCTATGATTGCTAGAAGCAAGGTGCAAGTGTGTGAGATCATTCTCTTTCCCATCAGTCGTGTGTAATTAGACACTATTTCCTGTCTTAGGAGTTGGCTTAATGGTAGTTTCCGTTGCAGTAACTCTAATCACTTCCAGGGGGGTTCCTAATTTGCTCTGCTACTAGAAAGATCAGAAGCCACTTCGTATTTCTCCTTTTCTAAAGCCATCCAAGATGTTGCTTGATCAGAGTCGAAGTGAAAGTAGTACTGATATGAGTGAGAAGCACTGTGAATGATGCTTAGGCAAAACATTAGGGTTATGAACATCTTTTTTTCTTAAAGAACCAAAGTAGAGGCCTAATTCGGCAGCAGCTAAAACAGTACAGTTGAAATTACAGATCTGTGGACAATGCTAAATGAAGGTATCATTCCTCAACAGTTTTAACAGTGTAGTGCAACCATGACAATGATGAGATAAGAGACAGATATGGGTGACAGTCTAGGAATTAAATCTGCTCTAATCTACTTGAGTGTAAATCCACTTACTTTAGCTTCATAGCCCCAGAGAGTGATTCCAGGGTGAGAAAACAGAATTTCACCCCACTGTACTCCTTTTTGTTGTCTTTTTATTTATGATTTGTTTCCTTGTAGTCACAGCAGAGCACAGATAAGGTGAAACTGTAAATTGTGTATTCTCAGAATTGTATAGTCCCAAGGACTTTTCTGTTTGTAATGCTGGAATGTGTATTTACCTGTGATCAAGCATAGGAGGTACAATAAAGATAACCTGTGCTAGTACAACCAGGAGCAAAGAGAGTTTGGGAAGATTTCAATAACAATCTAACTACTGAGGCCAGAGGCAAATCCCCATGAATTATAAAGGACCTGTGATCTTGGTTTCCTGCAGGTGCCTAAAGCCCTTGTGGCAATCCTGCCTTTGCTTGGATAGCAATGAGAATAGATTAACTAGAGAAGGTTTCAGAAAAAGAAAGCCTCTCTCTACCAGGACAATTAACCAGTTGTTTCTTCTTTCCTGCATGCTGGTTTTAGCTGTAGAATCAGCCCATTGCAGGTTTTGTCTGGAACCAGCAGCAATGGTTGGGATGTTTGCAGCTCTGCCCCAGCCACAGCCATGGGCTGCTAAAGGAAGCAGAGAGATGGGATGCCTGGGATGGGAGGGGGCTTGAGGGACATGGATGCAACATTAGTCCCCCTGCTCACAGAACAATTTGTCAGATAATTAAAATCATAATTTGGGATATATTCTGTATAGCCCATAAATTCTTACGAATGAAATTGCTTTAGTCAGCACTGCAGCACGTTAGCATTAAATTACCATGGTGCATAATCCAGAAGGTAAAACCTCTAAATCTTTTGAAAGGTTTGTTCTTCTGACTAGTAATTTAACAATCTTGTAAGAAGCTGAGATATAAGAGCTTTCTGGCAGAGAAATAGAGAAGAGGCAATGAAAAAAGTGTCATGTACTCCTCTGAATCAATTGTAGTGTCTAAATTACATTTCTAATGAATTATGAAAGGTGAGATGATTTCTCTCATTTTCCTTTAAGTTAACCTGGGATCAGACACTGTGATTAAATCTGTACAGAGCCCTGCTTCCTTATATGTCTTTTTTTGTGCGATATCCAGGTTTTTTTGGCAGGATAAAAGATATATAGAATCAGGATTTTAATGTACTGCATGTGCGTTGTTGCATTTGTTTTCCATGTCTTGTTTATGGAGATGACTAAATGATTATCAGTATTTGACGAGCATCTTCGTTTCAGTGCTCCCTTACATATCACTTGGGTTTTGCTCTATTTTGGTTTCTCACTGTTTTTGCAAATCATAATCTAAAAGCTTGACACAAAGCCCAAAGAAATAAGTAAGCATATATCTTTAGCCTTGAATGACTGAAGAACTAGACAGCATGCTAACTCAGTACAGGGTCTAGGTCAGGCAGCTGTTAGTTTTGCTTTTCCTATGCTGATATTTTTCCTCAGGGAATTCTGTAAATGTTGCCTAGAAACACCTGTGCCTCAGAAACATCTGAAGAACAGCAAAATAGCCATAGAATCAGGCACGTGAAAAAGCCCATCTGTTCCCACCAAACTGAATCTGAGGAGACAATTCCCGTAAATATATTTGTACTAATCAAAATGCTGTTTGACCATTTTTCTCCTCAAAGCTTTTTAACTACGGCTTGCATCACCCACAAATTTACTAGTCAGCCTTAAAAATTCAATAAGTGCAGCGCATTAAAATAATATTCTGCTCATTCCTGAATTGGTATAAGTAAAGGTTTTAATTACTAAAATTATGCAGTTGCAAAAATAATTTAATGAAATTATTCTTCCCATTTGCATTACAGACTGCCTGTATTCAGGCATTATGAGGTGTGGTAAATTGCACTGAACTGTGGTAGAATAATTCTTGGTGCTGTAACTCTACCTGAGGACTGAACACCTTTATGGTTTCAGTTCCCAGCAAAATCAAACCACGGGGAAGTGTGCTGAGTATATGGTAAGGAGGGTTAAACACAATGTATGGCTTTTGAAATCACTGTCCTTTGAGTTTTACTGATGGACCTATGATCTTGGCATAGGTAAAGTTACTTCACTGTCATAATCTAAAAGTAATTGGTCTCTGCTTTCAGTGAAGTCCTCCATGTAACATCTTTTGCCATTGCTGGTGCAGAACGCGTGCCTTGCAGATGAAGGTTTCTGGATGATGCCTTAATTAATGTGCATCCTCTCTAATCTGAAATGATGTCTGTTTATTTCAAAACTAATTACTTCATTATGCTTTCCACTGCTAAAAAATCTTTGGTGCCTGAATGAGACTGCAGACTCTTTGGGGCAAAGACCACATATAATGAGATAATGTTATGTTTGGTAAATAATGTATTAGGAAGAAGGCTTGTGAATAAAATATATGCTGAAGTTTTGTAACTCAGTTTTGGTTATAAGTGAAATTTTAAAATTTATCCTGCATTTGCAGTGATAGACAATCCTTTTCCTCAGATTTACAAATAAATCATCAACTGGAATACAACCTGCTGCCCAAATAGTTAGCAGGGTATGTTAGAATGTTAGAAAAATAATTTCTGCCTTGACTATGATGGACCGAACAGAACTCCTGGATTCAAATCAGTTGCAACAAAATTTCACATATACAATCTCCCTTTTCTTCACAAGCTCTGTTTATGAAAAGAACTGCAATATCCTCTGAGACTATTCCAAAGGCATTTTTTTCCTAAAAGTTACAGGAGTAACTTCCTAACCTAGAACATTCACCCTATACCAAATCTAGTCTGGACCCTTCTGTCACAAGTAAAGCTGAGTGGTCAACCATGGAGTGGTAATCACTGCTTACTAGTATTCAAAATGGGCAAAAAGAAATCAGACTTTTATAAATTTTTAGTGTTTCAGAAGAACTGGTTTCCCACAGATGAAGAAAAAACAGTGAGACTGATAGTGAGAAAAATAGAACAGAAGGAGCAAATGTGATGAAGAACTGTGAACTCTTTCAAGAAGAGCTCATTAAATAGCCAAAAAGCTGTTATCGCAGTGCCAAGAAAGATGACAGTATTGCCTGATAGGCCAGCCAGACTCTGTGAAAAAAAAGAAAGCAGCAATTAGGAATAAGCAGTGATGTACAATCAATAAATAAAGGTAAAATATAATAATCAATTATAGATGAGAATTTGTGAAGTGTGGGAATGGAGAGGCAACAAAAAGACATGACAGTGAACTCTTTCAGTTCCTTTCTGGCTGGGCACAAAGCAGTTTGGGCTTTTCATGAGGGACTTTGTAGGGAGCTACCACTTGGCAGGACAGTGGTAGCTCCCTACAAAGTCAGCATGGGGGCTGGTGACCGTCATCATCCAGCATGGAGTAACCCCTTTGAAAAAGGTTATGGGCTACTACGAGCTTCTCAACATTGAAAGCAAGCCTGAAGTTTGTTGCTCTGAAGAAGAGAAGGAACCATGTCTCCAGAGAGGACTGTCCATTTCTTCCTGCCCTTTCCTCTCAGGACTGAGCGAAGCCTTTTCTACTGTGTCGCAGACTTCTCCCTCCCTTACACAGGAGCTCAGCAGAGCCAAGATGGTTGCAGTGGCTGGCAAGGGTGTGGACTCAGAAGCCCCCATCTCTTTGCTGCTCATGAGGGAGGAGCAAGCTCAGCCAAGGCCATCTCTGCCCAGCAGTGCTTTTCCTTCACTGCTGCAACACTGGTGAGCACAGTGGTGGCTTGAACAGGTCCAGATCACATGAACCACCAGCTCAGGCAGCTGGGACTAGGCAGCCTGGCATGTCTCTGTCATATAATAGAGTCATAGAATGGGGTGGGATGAAAGAGACCTTAAAGATCACCTAGATCATCTAGGGGTCAGCCTCCCCTGCTGAGCTTCCCCTGTGCCAGGTGGCCCTGGAGCTGCTCAAACAGCTCCTTATTAACACTCCTAGTGTGCGAAATTCGAAGATCTCAGTCAGCTGAGCTTACCTTAAAGAACCTTGTGAAGTGGTTCAAACGTGCTATTGAAGTATTTTCATGAGAAAAAGTACTCCAGATGCGGGTAAGGGGAAGCCCAAATGAAAAAAACTCAGAAATCATTATCTGGGAGCTGAAGTTGACAAATGCAATTTGGATAGTTGGAGATCTTATTTTCACATGGAAAGTAACTGTTTGAACCAACCACCACAAGAAAACTGTATGTCCTTCTGAAAACTTAGGTTTAACCAAACACTAATATGCTTCAGAATATACTGGGGCAACTGAGAGAAGTGTAGAGGTCAGGAACACATTAAAGGTCTGATCAGATGAAGATCTAATTAGCATCAGGTTTTGAAAGCATGTCATCTGAAGCCCTTGCCATTTCACCACCATACGTGGTCCCATCCATGTATATAATACCTGATGCTTTATGCACCAAAAAGGTATTGGCATTGCTATACTAGAAAAATTATGTTTTTGTTTCAGTTTGTGTTCTACACTCTAAATAAAAAAATCACCTCATATAAATAGTATAACCTTAACACCTACTTACAAAGAAGGACAAAGCTTTATATGGCACTATGCTTAATAAAAGGGAATTTTTAATATTATGACAATTAATCTGTTGATGAAGACTAGACCTGGCTGGATTCAGTTTTCACTAGCAAGCATGAAGAATTAGATGACTCCCATAGGGATCTAAATACTTGAAAGTCACCTCACGCAGAAAAAAAAAGAACTCCTTCCTTGGTGAAGACAAGCAGGGCTTCAGCTCTTGTTCTGGGGAGCTGTTGTCCCAGGAGGGTGCAGTAGACCTTGCACAGAAAAGGCAGGAACATGAAGAAAATGGGAAGGCAGTATCATTTAGGAGACCTTTCAAATCCATGCTGTTGCCACATGCAGCATCACTGGCTGCCCTCTCCTTCTCCAGGCTATAGAGTTTGCTCTCACTACCATGTCTTCTGTTCCCAGATTATCACAGAGTAACTCACCTCAATTCCAACAGTGCCCTTTTTTCTCATCCCCTTTTCCTGCCTTCAATTGCTCTCAAACCACAGCTTCCCCCCTTTGGACCAGAGAGGGGCGGGACAGTCACTGAAGATACATACCTTCATGGGCGTTTCCTGGCCTTCTTACACACCTGCTTTAAGAGCTGCTGATGTTATTTTTTAATTCAGGTTTTTGCTTGTTTGTTTGTGTTTTGTTTTGTTTTGTTTCGAGATTTTTTTTGCTAAAGGAGGAGAGCTAATCGAACCTAATCTAGTTTAGTCTTCAATTCAAGCTAATCCTGTTGTTGCTAGGAATTTCAGGATGGCAACAGAATGCAGGAATGGTGATCATGTTTTAGACAGCTTTAGATTTGTTATTATCTCACCTGGAAAAAGCTGACAGATATTTAACCACAAAAATGCAGCACCAAAAAGGAAGAAAAGAATCACCTGCAGGGAGAAACCTGAACAAACCCGAACTGTTGCCTACACTGAGAGCCAGATGAACAGCTGATACAATTGGCACAACTCAGTGGTAATGTGGCTATAGCTGAAGAGAGCTGTTTTTGTGTCTATGTGAAAAAGGTAGAAAATAAACATGGAAATTAAAGATGAGAGCAGCTCAAATCCAAATCTCTTTTTCTTCAAAGTCTGCTAGTATCGAGTGCTGTCTAGTAGACTTCTCTCTCTGGTCCCTTTTTTCTGGCTGCACTAAATTACACTATATGGGTGCTGCTTCACATCGTGGACTTTTCCAAAAGTTTGGCAGCTTAATACTGTGGTTTCTAGTATGTGCATCAGAACAGATGCCAAAGAAAGTTACAAAAATTCTAGTGTAACTATGATACAGCTATCCTCTTGCAACTTTTCCATGGTTTTGCTACAAAATGAAGTTAACACAAATTGCTGTATGCCTATCAAGAAACATAAAAATGTGAAGATATGGAATACATAAGGTGAATGTAAATTATTTCTTACCAAATTGTGTTATGAAGTTAAGGTTTTGCATAGCATTTAGTTAGGATTCAATATAACAAATCTCAACAACTTAGAAAGTCATTATGCAGTGCTATAAAATGGTGACATTTTAACTTTTTCTGTTATTCTACATTTAGGATTGTAAAGGTATGGGTATTTGCACTGGAAGCGTTCTCAATCAGTTGCTCTATTTTTGTCATAGCCTTTCAAAGAATATGTTTGAACACATCTGCTTCAGCTCTCTCATTTTCCTCTCTCATGGAGACTCTACTGCAATTCCTTATTCTTCTTTCCTTGCGTCCTGAAGGAATATATAAAGCTGCTCTTCATGCAAGAAAAAGGTAGTGCACAATTTTTGCTTTTCTACATGGGTTAGTTAAATGCTTCTAGGCAAACACACTTTGTCTGCATAAACTCTGCAGAGATGTGAGATGCAAGGGCCTGAATCCAAGGGCCAGGGAAGCCAATTTCCTCTGCAACTGAGTGGAAAGCTCAGCTGCTCAGTTTGGACAAGGGAAGGCACATCTCTTCTGGTTTGAAAGAGATCCTTCTCATCAGAAGCATTATGACAGCTCACACATTTCTGCGAATCCAGTACACAGAGGTACAACCCTACCTAGGCAAGCACAGGACCCCTGCTGCCGAGGCTGAGCCCACATCTGAAACACCCCAAACTCCTTGGAATTTTTGCTAAGAAATTGTGAAGTGCCTTTGAGTTAAACTGCAGCTGAGCAGGGGTCTTCAGGTTGCAATTTTGAATGTAGGTACTTTTTGGGGGAGCTGAGTCCAAGGGCCCTGTTTGTAGCTGTAGGTTCAGGCAGTGGTAGGAAGGAATTTGTGTCTTGCTGTCCCTGTGCGGTTCCCTGTGCCACCCCAAAGGCACAGTGGCAGTCAGATGTGTGTCTCCTCGGTCTGCTCTTGGCTGCCTCAGCAGACTGATGAAAAGGGCCAGAAAGCAGAATTTGGGAATTTTTCCAGTGGGTAAATGGATGGGGCTGAGCACCTTAATTTAAACAGACCAGTGAATAATGAACTTGTGAGCTGGAGGTGAAAGACACTGGGGTCCTCTTATGGAGAACTTCAGGTACCATAATGCAAAGAAAATGAACTGTGCCAAGTGTGCTGTGGACATAGAAAAATTCATCATGAGTTTATACTTAAGGGTGATGAATACCGTTCAGGCTCAGAACGGTGTTGCAAATCAAACACTACACATTGCATTTTGTATGTGCTAGCCTCTTCGTCACTGGGGAGATGAAATGAAAAGCAGTCATAAACAATTTAAATTGTTTCATGTTCTGGTATTGTTTCATTCTACATTCTTCTGCAGAAAATTACTGTCTACTGGAAAGCAAGGGCTAAATGTAGTCATAAGACTACTGACAAGTTTAATTTGGCTATTATCAGAAAAGTACAAAAATCTCCATGTGTTCAGCTGAAGAATAGGCCTCCCAGTAAGTGTGATTTAGTCAGTTCTCCAATTAGCAAGGTATCATTTTTTTCTGTAATGTCCTCTAAACTATGTTGATGGAAATAAAAATAAAGCATAGTTTTCTGTTAACTCAAACTTTTCAACAGTTATACAGGTCAGTAGGAAACAAAAAAAGTAGTTCAAACTTCACCCTCTCGATGCTGCCAGTTTTTCTAATGAAATGTAATTAGCACTAATTGGTAAAACTATACTGATGGCTGGTTATTAATGTTTGTGTATTGGTCCCAGATGTGAGTTTACAGCTGTCAGTACTAATGGCTCAGAGAAGGAAAAAGAATTCTTCTTTCATATTCCTGTCATTTTCTTCAGAGTGCTCCCTGCTCCTTTCAAACAAGAGTGATTATATTCAGGGAAGGCAAAGCTTCTTCTTAAATCCTGACTTTGTGAGAAACTGAATGCCTTCAACTCTCCTTTGAATTTGGTAGGAATTGAAAGGACCCAGCACTACTCAGCATCTGCAGAATCAGGACTCAACAATTTTAGGGCTGCATTTCTTGAGCCATCATAATTGTTAGTGGTTCAGAATTCATCAAAATAATTATCCTCCTAATTGCTTACCTGTTCTTGAAAGCACACTTATGAGGAAAGCCTCTCTTCTAAGCAATCACCTAAAAGTATTCTGTTTAGAATAATTGCTTTCCTGCAATCCCTGCAATTACTGAGTGTCCAGCAATCACTCTCTTCAGGATGAGGTAGATGAGCAGGCCTTTTTAGACATGGATGAAGTGAAATGATGAAATCAAGGTTTTCAATACAGATCTACCCAGAGAGGTGTGTGGAGGGGTAGTCTCTTCCAGAATCAAGCAAAGGCAAAGTCACAGTGAAGAGTAGGGTCTCCAGGAGTACCCTGCTAGAGACTCACTTGGAAATAGAGCACAGTTGGAAATAGATTGGAAAACACTCGGGAAATCATTCATTCCTGAATATTAACAGTAAGACATCACCATTCTTACATGGTTTAATAATATATGTCTCCCCAGGTCACTCATGCACACCTTACTTTTGTGAAATCTCAGTTCATTAATATTTCTAAGTTGAAAGAGAAATACAGCATTCTCCAGGTATGACGAAATTGACTGAATGTCTGATCTGTTATATTGGGAATTCAACAAATGAGGTTTTATTTGAAAATGCTTGACAACTTGAGCTTGTTAAGAATACAATAATAAAACATATCTTAGGTTATTATCTTCCATAAGGACAAGGTCATTATCAAATCTTAGCCCTCAACAGTTTTGTGCCTTCGAAGGCATTCAGAACTCCCTTTAGCAACTCCCTGCATTTTGTTAGATGATGCTTGAGTTATTTTTCTTAATTTTACATGCAGAATTGTGTTTACAAAACGATACCTGTGAGCCTGAGGTAATAGTTCTTCCCTGTGGCCAATGAAACAGGAAGCTGGTCTGTGGTCAGAAGGTCTGGAGGATGTACTGCAACAATATGTACTTACAGTCTGGAATGAGATTTTGCAGCCAAATCTCAATGCCAGTCATTGCCACTTTATATTTTAAAATAATTAATTTTAGACTTCTGTGTTAAGCTGTTCTTTTCCCCGTGGACTGACCACCCCTTTACTCATTCAACTGCCACTAATATTCCCTGGTGTCTTTTTATTTTACAGTCTGACAGTGCCACAAATAAATTCTCTCACTATCCTCAGCTAGAATCCTGGCTACTTCCTTTTCACCCTTTCTGGAATCTAATTTAAGGATGAAACTTACCTACCCAACAGCCACACAATTCCTTCTGACCTTGTTTTTGGGCAGGTAAAATATGGAGAAGGAATATCTTAATGCGATAAATAAAAACCGTAAGACTTAATCACACGAACATGCAGTACCCAATATTTTGAGTTACATTTTGGCCAGCAAATTAAAGATGCCCATGACCACTCATGCACTGAGGCCAACCAGGGTGTTAGGTAGCCCAAGATAATGCTATGATTACAATTTAACAATACAGAGAGAAGAGAATTGGTGTCCTAGAACTGTTTAATGTACTTAAGTAGATGTAGCTTCAGTGTCTATAGTGTCTGTACCCTCACTACAGCAAAGAGATACAGGTTTGAGCTCCTTCAGACCAGGGAAGTTGGTTTCCCAGCTCCTGGATGAGAGCTCTAACTGTTGTGATGCCCAGCAATAGTGGGCAGAACCACATTGCTCTGACCTAGTTTACACAGTTTGCTCTGTGGAAAGCCCAGGCTGGTTGGCATCAAGGAGTGCTCTGAATGTGCAGGTCACACAAAGCCCCACGTGTGTCTCCTGATCCCAGTCAGTCTCAGGCTCTTGAGCTGCTGAGCATGGGGCACTGCTGGGATAATGCAATAGTGAGTGTCCAAAGGTGTCAGTAAGAAGAGATGAACTGAATGAATTTGGGTATATCCCAGGCAAAGAAATAGGTGTTTCAGTTATGGGAGGAGAGCAGAGTCGTATTGCAAATTTGGACTTAAAACCTCCTTTCCAGCTGACTCTTACCACACTGTCCAAGTTTTGGCTCGGATAGATTTGATTTTCTTCTTAGTGGCTGGTAAAGTGCTGTGTTTTAGATTCAGTATGAGAATAATGTTGATAATACACTGATGTTTTGGTTGTTGCTAAGCACTGCTTATTCTAAATCAAGGACTTTCCATTTTCCCATGCTCTGCCAGCAAGGAGATGCACAAGAAGCCATGAGGGAGCACAGCCAGGACAGCTGTCCTGAAGTGGCCAAAGGGATATTCCATACCATGGAGAGTCATGCTTAATACACACACTTGGGGGAGTTGGCTGGGAGCTGCTGATCACTGCTGGGCATTGGTCAGAGGGTGGTGAGCAACTGTGTTGTGCATCACTTGTTTATCCTGGGGTTTATTTCTCTCTCTCTCTTTCTCTTTCCATTGTTTTCATTTTAATTATTATTATTAGTAGTAGTATTCTTATTATATTTTACTTTATTTTGATTACTAAACTGTTCTTATCTCAATTATTAAACTGTTCTGATCTAAACCCATGAGCGTCTTTTTTTTTCCAGTTCTTCTGCCCTTTCTGCTAGGGGATGGTGGAGGACTGAGCAAGCTCATTCATTTCCTAGCTCTTTTTTGAAGTGAGTGAATTTGTTCCCTTTGAAACAGTACCTGTTGGCAGTTCTGGAAATAATTTAGTCCAACACCTTCCCAATGAGCAGTGTGAATGAGCAGGTTTGGTTCCTCCTGTCCTCTATTTGCCCTGGTTTTGTGTCCTTAGGCATCCTCGAGCACCTTCACATGCCACAGCAGCAGCTGTGCAACACAGGTTCACACAGCAAGAGCACTGCTCAGACTGGCGATAGCAGGGACTCTCACAGTGCCTTGGATGCTTTGAAAGACACTTCCTACACCTTCACAGAGAGAGAAAATTATTATATTGTATTAAGGACTTGGGGCCAAAGGCTGTGTAGGGTGGGCGTGGTCTTCTTGTTCCCTAGTCCTGAGCAGAGTCAATGTTGCTGCTCTTGTCACTTGGCTTGGAGTGAAGGGCCACTTTTTGAGTTGGATGCATTTAAAAGAATTTTTCAATCCAGCCTTTTATTCAGTATGGATCTCAGAATAAGATAATCAAATAAATGAGTGCACGTGGGAAGATAAAAATAAGAGAATGAAATGGATGAGTGTGTATGGCAAGATAAAAATAAAATCCTGCAACTACAAATACACATACAATTGTTTATTCGTGATGGTGATTAAAAAACCCCAGGAGAAGATAAGCTGTAAGCCCACAGAGAGGCAGAATCTAGCTGGGATGCCCACCCTACACTTGCTAGAAGCATCCAGGAGCCGGCTGTGTGCACCAGCTGGAGGGGAGCTGAAGCTCTCTCCCTCCAAAGACAGCAAAGCTGGCCAGAAACGCCTCTCACCACATGGCAGCACCCACAACCTGCCGGGAGGAAGCAAAGATCTCCCCCCACTACCAGCACCACCTCGATGTTCATGTGCCCAAACAACAGGAACCTGTGTCTGGTGGGTGCAGATGAATGCTGGCACTTTCCATCTTCATTCTGGGGGTGGCTGCTAACAAGAGGCATTTTTAGCTGCAGCAGCAGCACGGGGAGATGGAGACAGCTCCTCGAGTATGTGTGGAGCAAAGAAAGGTCACATCATCTCTCTGACTTGTTTCTAGCCTGTCTGTGCCAGCAGCAGTGAGGGTTTATCCCCACAGGAGGCAATTCAGGGTTAGTCCCTAAAGGTTTGAGGCACGTCTGTAAAATTATTTAAAATACATAGTGGACGGGCAACCAAGTATAGGAAGGCACAAAAATCACGACATCTGTGACTGTGAAACACTGGGCTGATCATCAGGGGACAAATCCTCCTATATTTTACAGTCTGTGCTAGGTAATGGCAACTCAGAGCTTCAAGTCCAGCCTGCTGATCACTGCTCTGGCCCCACTTCACCTCAGGAGGATGTGCTAAAATTGATTACAGATGTCAGTTTTGGTGACAGAGCTCTTGTAGCCCTTCAGGCAATCTACCCCTTCCAGAAATGAAGTCCAAGACAAAGCAAAGCAGCTCCTTTCCCTCTGCCTCTCTGAGGTCAGGGTTGCCTCAGGCTTCATCCTCCTCCACCTCTTGCTGTTCCTCACTCAATTTAGGCTTTCCTGGGCTGCAGAAGCCCTTCCCTGCTCTAGGCTGACAGGGATGCCTGTCAAACTCCTTTAGTCATGGGGGGCCAGCCACCCCAGCCCCTTCACCACTGCCACCATCTTGCATCCTACGTACATGTGCTGCTCAGCAAGAGGTGAATTTTTACAGTTCATTAAGACTTCGAAGAAGACCTGCTGCAAAAGGAAACCTTGATTTCCTGGTACTGTTCAGAGTGGTGGTACTCCCACTCACATGGGGTGGCTGACGGGCGCCTGGTGCACTTAGTTGTCCTTCCTCAGGCTCAGTGGTGTCAGAAGCAGAGATGCACACATCTGTGGGAATAGGAGTAAATGGCAGAAACAAGGGTTAAGTAGCACCTATCAACGCTGACAGACACAGACGTTATTTCATTTGTCTCTTCCTCCTTGGAAGGCCAGCATGTATCTGGGTGCCCCCATCAACACAGAAGACAGATATTGCATCCAGCTCTTTGCATTTTAATTGATGCAGAAGAGGAATAGCGCTAGCTTGCTGGGGACATTGTCTTTTGCTATTTTGATTTTAAAAATTAAAGCCATCAAACCATTGTTCTTACAGATAATAGGAATTTCTGCATTATTGCTCTGTCCTGCCACTCGTAATAGTCAATGGCTTATTACCGCTAAAGAATATCTCTATCATATAACTGTGCCTGTGTTGTATTTGCATGGCTTAAGAGAGCTATTACTAACCTGAACTCCCTCTCTGGGCTGGGTGGGGAGGTGAACACTCACCTGGTCAGGAAATTATTCTTGGCTGAAAAGGCTCTATAGTTTCCAAATTTTCCTGTTTAAAAGGAGCAGCTAAGGTATCTCAGAGATAATGCATGCTCTTAGCTGAAAATTGGCTGTGTACTTTTCCTTTCTTAACAGAATACCTGTATTTCACTATGAGATGCCCATTTTCTCCAGGGGAGATAAAGAACTATGCTTCTTACACTGGTCTTTGAACTGATGCACGATTTGAGCTAAAATCCCTCTTGAAGAACATTATGTTTTAAGTTGGAGAAGACAGCATCAGGTAGCTGAGACACTTGAAAGGAACTTCAACTTCACCACTGTTGCCTATTGACTTCAAAGCATCAGCTATTTCCACATGCTGTTAGTAGACCCCACATACCCTTGGTCTGCGTTTGCATGGAGCCCTGGTATGTTTCATTACAAATATGTACTCTCTTGTCCCTTGTTTTCTTCCCCTCGCTGTGACCCAGGAGTGTGCCACACACCTTAATCTGCTTCACCAGCACCATCTCTGCAGCCTCTTTGGCTATAGGGCACCCCCTGCTATCTCTGAGCAAGGGAAGACCTGCAATGCCCAGATGAGGGCTGAGGGGCAATATCCCTAACAGCAACCTGTGAATGGCACCAGGAGCTGTACCACAGCTGTTGAAGCCACGAGATAGTGCCTCTGATTCAGTGAGTAGTTGCAGTGAATTTCACAGATTGACTAAATCCAGCTGGGTGCTGCTTCCCAACAGCAAATTGCTTCAGCCGGCAGGCCCAGGCGTCCTGCCTTTCTCCAATGGCAGCTGATGGGTGAGAGTACTCTGGAATACACCTTCCCACTCCCAAAAACTGTGAATGATGTGGCACTGGCACCAACGCTTGTAAACTGTGTCTCATCTCTAACGTTATGCCGACGTGACGAAGCATAAGGGCATCCTAAAGATGCTCCCTCAGAGCTGCCCACCATGAAACCCCCTTTTGAGGTGCAAACGACCAGAAACCACCAGGAGCGAAGCCTTAACTTCGCCTTCCTCCGCCCTTGGAAGCGTTCGGGCGCCCCGCGGAGCTGGGCAGCGAGTCCCCCTCCATCCCGGGCTCCCCGCCCGGCAGCCCCGGGGTGCCGCCCGGCGGGACAGCGCTCCGTGCCGGGCGCGGCGGGGCGCCGCAGCCCTGCCCGCGGCTGCCATGCGTGTTTGCCGCGGCGGGGCTGCCCGCGGTCCCGCAGCGCACGGCTCCCCGCGGC
Organism: Lepidothrix coronata; assembly: GCF_001604755.1. Taxonomy (NCBI): domain Eukaryota; kingdom Metazoa; phylum Chordata; class Aves; order Passeriformes; family Pipridae; genus Lepidothrix; species Lepidothrix coronata. The sequence continues at coordinate 2,684,906 of NW_016690218.1, forward strand.
GGCGCTCGGCTGCGCGGCCGGCCGGGCGGGCGGGCCGGGCAGGTGCGCGCTGCGGCTCCCGCTGCCCCCCTCGCAGGTAGGGCCGGCCGTGCCCGCGTGTGCCGGTGTGCGCGCCCCTGGGTGTGCGTGTGTCTCTCTGTGTGTGCGTGTGCGCTCCGCCCGGCCCCGGCAGGCTGCCGAGCCGCAGCGGCGCAGGCGGCGGCAGCAGCCGCGGAGGTACCGCCGGCTCTGGCGGGGGGGCCCCCGCAGGTAGCGGCGGCGGCGGCGGGGAACGGTGGGGGGAGACCCGGCCGAGGGAGCTGCGGGGCCGGGAGGGCGGCGGGGCGGGCGGGTGCGTGTCCCGGGGCTGGCGGGGGGCGGTGCGGGGGCAGCCGCGCCGCGGGCGGCGGGGGCGACCCGCGGAGCCCCGGGCAGCGGCGAGGCGGAGCGGCTCTCTCGTTGCAGGTGGCGGCGAACCGGATGCCTTTGGCGGGCAGAAGATGTGTCATGGGAAGCAGGCGAGCGGCGGCGGTGCCCTCCCGGCGGCGCGGCGGCGGGCGCTGGCCGCGGCGCTGTGGCTGCAGCTGGCGCTGAACCTCGGCCCGGGGCCGGCGGCGGGCGGTGAGTGAGTGCGGGGCCCCGGCCCCCTCCTCCGCCCGGACCCCGGCCCGAGACACCCCCTCCCCGGCCGCCCCCGCAGCCCCGACCCCGGGGGGAGCGGGGAAAGTTCCCCCCCAGCTCACCCGGAGCGTAGCGCGGCGCCGATCCCCTCCGCGCCCCCAGCTCCCCTTCGGCACCCAGTGGGGGGACCCCCGGGAGGAGGGAGCCTCACCCCGGCCCCGGCTAGGGCGCACTGGCGCGATGTAAGTACAGCTTGGTTTTGAAACAGTGTAATTTTTTGAATTAGGGGAAAAAAACCACCAAACAACCCCCCCCAAAAAAGCCTTGCCCCGCCGCGGTCCGGCCAGACATCTCTTGGATGACTCTTAGTGCGAAATCCCTATGCAGCTAGGGAAAGCAGAAAACTGGGGAGGAAGCAGGCGGCTCGGGTCTGCAAATGCAACGTCCTTCAGCGCTCTCTTGATGGAGGAGCGACCCAGCCTCATTTGGCCTTTTTAATTTTAATTACCTTTTTACACTATCATTTAAATTATTGAGCCTGTGAGATATTTTCAGCAGGTAATTTTAATTACAAAATTGTTTTAAATTGATTCCATAATTAGACTTGGATTACTGGAAAAGTCTTAAAGTAAACTGCTTTGCTGCAAAATGAACTTAGCTGTGATAATGAGAGCAGCTTCACATTTCTACTCCGGTGTGTTATTATATATTTGTGTTGGGGGAATAAGCCATTTTATGATTGAATCGCATCGCTAATGGCAGACAGAGCCCAGTATAAAAATTGCCTGGGGTTCCTCTCATGCCAAAGACTTATGCCAAAATTTTCTAACTTGAATGCCTAAGCCCCAGCAGCTCCAATCCAGATGTGTTTTCAGTCACTGAATATGAACTTACAGAAATACAGCTGAAGAGGACTTCAAAAGGTCATCTTGTCCATCCTCCTCCTGATGTGATTCAGTCCTAGTTTTCTCTCTGGAGATGATAATGCCATTTTCCAATAGAAATCCTGTGACTGCAAATGTGATTCCAGCTAAAGAAGCTTTTAAACTGTTGCAGTCACTATGAATCTCTATTTAGAAATCAATGGCTTTTTAAAATTATTATTTATTTTGTTTTATCACCCTTGGTTTCCTGGCTCGTGTTTCAATGTGGTGATGCCATCCTGCCTGTCCTGTGCCTTTCTCGAGACTGGAGTTGTGTGTGCTCCTGTCCTTCTCTTAACCTCCTTCTTAGGGCTCCATTCATAAAAATGAAACTGTTCCAAAGCCCCCTCCTCCCTGAGGCTCTGTGTATCCTGCAGTTTGATTGTGGACATTTATTTAGCCGATTAGTGCAAGCGGTTCTTCAAAATATGGTTTGTATCTTCCTTGAATGGAATAGTTTTCATCACAGCCTGCAATAGATTCTTGTGTGCTGTTGATCGTTATTAACACCACTGCCTTTCACCTTGGTAGTGTAACTAATTCTGTATCAAATTTCATTTGTAAGGTATTTTAGGACCTTTCAATAATTTATTTTTCTTTGGTGCGGAGTCTAGGAAAAGGCAATACACTGAATGACTGTGCATGGGTAAAATCACGAGCAAAAAATATTCATTGCTGTTATTATTATTGCTATTATTTTCCAGTGTGGTCATGCTCGGAAGCTGGGCACTATATAAATACCGGCAAATATACAGTTCTTTCATGTGGTAGAATATACAGGGTTGGGTTTTTTTCACCCTGAGTCATTTGAGTGGTAAAAATAATGAGCTTTGTAATTAGAACAGTGGACCGTGAATTAGCATCCCTCCTATTTTAGGCTCTGTTGTATCTCTGAGCGAGCTTACTGTGCTTACACGTCTTGCTGTGCTTGCTGTGAAGGTTCAGCTTTTGGCTCCACAGCCTGTGACCCAGAGTTTGGGAACTTGTAAGCAGCTGTTGACATCGATCAAAGTTGTGATTTCCTGGGACCTTTGAAAATTTTGTTTCTGTAGGACTCTCATTTTATGGATTTGCGTATCCAGACAGAAGGCACATGGCATTACTGACTGCTTTGGAAAATGTAGTCCCAATCTCTTTCTATCTTCTCATTATCTGTTAAATAAGGATAATCATACTTCTCTCAGAGATTTGAAAAGAGCTTTGATGACATTTAATAAAAATACTATGGAGGTGGAAAGAATTTGTTTCAAAAGCTTTAGAAAAACAGCAGTGACAATATGCTGAAATAGAAACTATTTCACATATTAAAACATGAAAATGAATAGTTTAGGGTTATTTTTTCTATAAAGCAATCCACAGCTTATATTTTGGATCCCATTTATATCTTCCTCCCTTCCTTAGCTGATACCAGGATTTGCCTCTTGTAATAATCCTGTCATGACTTGTGTGACTCCGTCTATTTTATATCTGACTAAGCTCTATTGATTGTCACGTTCTACCATTTCACCCCAAATCAATACTATTTATAAGTCTTTTTTCTTGTCAATAACCCTACAGAGAATAACTCTCTTTATTACACTTTGACTTTCTCAAAAGTGGATCTAGCGAAAAAATTTGCTGTAGAAGTGAACTCAGGTGAACAAACCTTTCAGCTGTCAATATACCTCCCTGATGTATTGAACTCTGCTGATACCAAGGATAAAGTGTATCTCTCATCCTTCAGCTTGTGGCTTTCATCTAATCATTTTTGTTTACAGAATCATAGAATCATTTAGGTTAGAAAAAACCTTTACGATCATGGAGTCCAACCATTAACCCAGCACTGCGAAGCCCACCATTAAACCAGGGCCCCAAATGCCACATCTATGTGTCTTT
>NW_016690218.1:2688482-2691120 GCF_001604755.1 Lepidothrix coronata
TATCACTTGTTACCTGGGAGAGAAGACTGTCCATCACCTCCCTACAACCTCCTTCCAGGTTGTAGAGAAGAATAAGGTCCTCCTTGAGCCTCCTTTCTCCAGTTTAAACAACCTCAGCTCCCTCAGCCGCTCCTCATAAGATCTGTACTCCAGAGCCTTCACCAGCTCCGTTGTCCTTCTCTGGTCACACTTTAGTGCCTCCAGGTCCTTCTTGTAGGGAGGGGCAAAAGAAGAAAGTAAGAAAGTAGGAGCAGGGTGGGAAGGCTAGTATGAGGAAAAATGAAATGCGTAGTGGACAAAGCTGATGACAAGTTATTTTGGAGTTTTAAAGCATTGTACAGATTTCACTGTGAAACCTGTAGTATGGAGATAGTAGCTGTAACAATATATTTTCACATATATTTCAAATTCCTGGAAATATATTAAAATTGTGTAGGGGACAGAGAAATCTAAAAAGAGAGGGAGAAAAAAGTTCAGTAAGCTTCTGGTTTTGAGGCTTGACATGTGGTCTTAGAATTTTATCGTTGTATCAAGACATCTCCTGGGTATGTATCTGCGTTGTTGTCCTAGGTCAGTTGGGTCAACTCTGTTCTTCTGCAGTGTCTTCTGGATAGCCCCATGGGGAGTCTCAGGGCTGTGGTCACGCATCTCTGTAGGCTTGGATGGGGCCATGGGCTGTCACCTTGTCTTGCCTCTTGCCCTCACCTTTCTGGCTATCTTTTGTGTTCTGTTTAATCTATTTGATCTTCTGCACAAATGCAGACTCCAGTTCCTCCAAAGACTGGATGGCTCCAACTTCTCTGGACTTTTCCCAAGTCCGTATCATACATGCTAGATTGCTGGTCATTCAGACCATGAGCTTGCTCTCATGGAACAACTTCCCTGTGGAATGTGCTACCCAGGAGCCTCACCAGCACTGAACAGACCTGAGGAACGTGTCTTAGAGCCTTTGCTCCTGTTCAGATATCCTGAGTACCTTTACTGTCATTATATGGTGATGCTGGGTTATATTCAGCTTTGGATTCCCTGCAACTCCTAGGCTGTTACCTGGCCAGATGTTCCTGTCCCATGTTACTTTTTTTTTTTTTTTTTGGCATTGCAATCAATTTGCTGTGTTTTCGCAGTTGCATGTTCTGCAGGCAACATCCCTGCACATCGGTGGGTGCTTTGAAGCTGGGAAGTACTGTACTTCATGCATGATGGTAAGGAAATCTGGCATGTTGTGAAGCCTTGGAACATACTGAATGTTAGTGATACCACAAGGAATAGTGGTAGAGTTTTTTTTCTAGACCAAAGCTGAATTTTACTGCTCTGTGAGTGTATTGCATTTGATTGAAATCTTGGTTATGCCTTGGTTATAGTATCTAACCACTGACTTTGGATGTACTGGCCACCAAAAACACATCCCTCAGGTTTCTGAGAATGGTGGACTTGTTTCCCTGGGGTGATACAAGTTTTTGTGTGTGCTGATGATGCAGACCTACCATAGGGCTTACTTTTTGATAACATGCAGTTGTTTTTAGCAAGAGAAACCAGTTGAAGATTCACCCTAACTGCTTTGCATGTGCTTCTGGGATTGTAAAGAAGGTATTGTGAAAACTCAGAATGTTTTCTGATATCATCTCACTAGGTCTGTAGTTAATGTATTTTACTCACTCCCTCTCAGTGCATCTGCTTCGCTTGTCAAGCAGAATAGACATTTCAGCCTTGAGTTCCCTGTACATTTGATGAAGTCATCAGTTATTTTGCAGGATTGTTTTTGAGCCTCAGTTTATTGGAGAAGTTTAGTGCTTTGGAGGGAACAGATTTTTCCCACCATGACAGGATATTATTCTCAGTCCCAAATATACCTTGTGCAACCTCCATTCCCCTCTCTGCAGGCTTAAGCTGGCAGTTCAGTACCATTTTGTAGCCATTCTGATTGCAGGCAGCAAGGCCAGCAACATAGTAGGGTGGGAGCTCATCATTTGTCTTAGTGGCACATCCTTCTGCCTACGGCCTTGAGGGGAGTGGGCATATTTGATAGATTAATCTTAAATCAGTCTCTTAGCACCCTGCAAGAAGGAGGTTTATCACTGATGTACCGTGGCATTTGGAGGCTGAGGTTAACTTTGCTTCTCTGTTTGTTCCCTTACTCCCAGGATTGCAATAGAGTATCTTTGATCTCTATATTAGGGATGATTACAACTTTAGAAGAATTAATTAATTATGCTTTGCTTGATTTTCTCCTCTGTAAAGTAGATAAGGGATGTATTTTGTGGGCATGTTATGAAGTAGTCTGAGAACCTCCCAAAGAAAATGTTATAGGAATAAGAAATAGGAATTTTAACAAAATACAAACGGAAGTTTACCAAAGTAGAAGGTTCTTCAGCATTTATGATTTTTGTTGTTGCCATATGCGTGGTTTAATAATTAAATATTCTTACCAGAATTAGGAAGATGTTATCTTTTTTTGACTTTCACAGATTATTAGAGATTTTTTTTACATCTTTGAACATGTACTCTGGTTTTTTCCAAATATTGTCTAACTCTGATTGCGATTCATTTATTTTTATATCAAAATGTATGTATGGCCAGTCTTCGCGAGCGAAGATTTGGGAAAGGTCATTGACCCTTCGAGCCTGCGCAGTGGATTTTT